>NW_024423344.1:630607-738478 GCF_017311325.1 Ursus maritimus | reverse complement strand
CCCCCCCCCCCCCCCCCCCACGGATCGACTCAGGCGGCCCCACGGAGCTCCGGAACCCATCGGGGCAGTACCGCATCCTCCATGCGCCCGGGGCCTGAGCTGGCAGGCTGGGGGCCAGGGCGGTGAGGGCAGCAGGAGGGGGAGAAGCGGAAAGGGACCCGTCCGCCTGGACTAGCGAGCATCGCCAGAGAAACGGACCGGCCTTGAGCCCAAGGCTGGGCCTGGCACACTTCCGGCCGTGAGCGGAGCTGGGCAACAGTCCCAGAGGCGTGGCCAGCAAGGCACGTACGTCAGCTTAGGCCCTGACCGGGCCGAACTGAGGGGTGGGGGTCCTCGAGGCCGCCAGCAAGACTGGGTCTGAACAAGGCGCAGGTGGCTGCCGGCCCTCCCGCCTCGCGCCCCGGCCTGCCCGGACTCACCGCCGCCGGGCAGCAACCCACGCGCGTCCTCCGCGTGCGCCTGCGGCCGCCGAGAGCGCGGCGTCACCTGGCTGTAGAGCGGCTCCTCCTCCGCGCCGCGCCCCCGCGCCCCCGCCCCGGTGCCCGCGGGCGCCCCGCGCTTCTGCACCACCGCGTACGTGTCGGCCATGGCGAGGGCCCGGGGCCCGGGCACCGAGATGCTTCTGCGGGTGGGGAGGGCGGGGAGGAAGTGAAGCGACTGAGCCAAGGGAGGGAGGGGGTGGGGAGCGCGCCTAGCTCGCAAACCGCTGGCTTCCTTTCCGCCCAAGGCTGCTAGCAGGTCGGAGAGAGCGGGCGGATAGGTCTCAGAGGAGAGGGGGAGGGGTCTCTAGATGAGGGGATCTCGGTTCTGTGTTTCGAGCGCCTGGCAACTTAGGTGGGTGAAGGGAAGGAGACAGCCTGGCAGGTGAATGGGGCGGGGTATTGATACTGAGGGGTGGTCATTTCTGTGTACATGTCTGAATGTAAGAATGAGGAAGTGGTGTTTAAAGGGGAGGGAGGGATAGCCTCAAAATGGAGAGCTAGTCTCAAGGACGAGGGGGTGAAATCTGCTGCAAAGGAAGGTTGACTCTGTCCCCAGCACCTGACATGAGGCCTGACAAGTGGGTGGCTTCAAGAACTATTTGCTAAATTAATGGCTAGGGAAGCAAAGAAAGCGCTAACATAGGGGCTAGCCAGGCCTAGGCAATGAGATCTCTGGGATCAAAGTGTCATCTTGGGGCAGGTTCCCCGACTCAGTTCAAACAGCCAGTGAATATTTGGTAAACGACAGCAAGGAAGGGCTGGTGTTTTCAAGGGCGAGGAAAGGGTTAGCCTCTGAGCATGAGAAATTGGAAAGGGAAGAATGAAGAGATGGAGCTGAGTACCTGAGGACTTCGCCATGTGGGCGAGGTGTGGTGGGAAGGGTCTGGGAAGTCTGGAGAGAGAGGGCGTCATCGTAGACTGGAGCACAATTCTGGCGAAAGACAGGAGGGGAAGGGTATGAGACTTGGAGGAAACTGGTCAGACCCCTGATGGAGGTGACCATGGACTCAGGGGTGGGTAAGCTTAAAAGGAACAGTCTGATAAGGTAGCAAGGAGGACAAAGGTGGATATCATAGTCAGTCCCTGCTCCCAGAAGGAGTCCATGGGCTAGATGCTGCAGTGATGGTAGCCAAAGACTTCTGCTCTGGGTCCTGGTCTCTGAGGGTATTGATGGTGGACAGGAAGAGAGTAGGAAGGGGGCGTTGGTACCTCCTTGAAATTCTGGTACAAGGGGCTGGTGTTTTGGAGTGCTGAGAAGAACATCTGAGCCACCGTGTGGTATAGGAACCTGTACTGCTCCTGGGGGAAGAGGAATCATCAAAAAGGGAAGACAAGAGGAGGGACGTGTCCTTGGATTGAGGAGACTGAGGCTCTTACCTCTGTTTGCACAGCTGCAGGCCGTTGCTTTCTCATCTCCAGGACCACGTTGAAGAGGCTGAAGTTAGGTGGGATCATCTGGGGCAGAGAGGGTACATGAGCAGGACCTAGTGGGCATGGGACCTGCACTGTACATAAGCACACATATGCCCTATTCATACCTGGGTCAGGAGCAACTGTCTCACATAATCCACAGTGCACAGGACACCTGTTCGCCCACAACCCGCGCTGACAAGCAAGAATAAGCGTAAGCTTGGTCAGGACCTGCCCACAACCGCTTTTATATGGGGCATTTGAGGTTGGGAGTAAGGGTCCTAATGGAGGATACCCTGCAGCACCTTTTGATTCTCAGAATCCCCAGATTACAATTTAAAGGAAAAAAACTTTTTAATTGCTTACATTTGTTGAGCATCAACTCTGTGTTTACTCTCCAGCAAGCAGTCTGCACTCAATAAATGCTAAATTTCAGCTGATGCAGCATGGCTTCAGGTTTTTCAAAAGAGGCACTCAAACTGTGACACTGGCTTCAAGGCCTTTACTGGCCTCCCAACCTCCCTCCCCACTCCCAGTCATCTCTGTCTCACGAGACCCCCATAAAACCCATTCCTTAAACCTGCAATGGACACAGAGGGGGCTGGGGCCAGATCCCTGGAGGCGACGGGCTTCCTCCACCATGGTGAGCACATGTTCAGGATTGCTAGGGACTCCTCTGTCTGGCCAGGACATATATTGCAGCTGGTACACAGAACGACATTCCTGAAACACAGGAAAAGAGCGGCAAATAATAAGAAAGCATTTACTGAGCACCTACGGCATGTCAGGCCCAGTTCTAAACATCTTCCATTTAAATCCAACAGATAATAACTGAGGAGATAGGTGCTATTGCTAATGCCCATTTTACAAATGAGAAAACAGACAGAAAACAGCTCTCCCCATATGGGAGCCTCCTCCTCCCCTTTAAGTACCTTCTGAAAAGTAACCCGGAGGGTCCTGAGCATGATGTCTGAATTCAGCCATGTCTCCCTTGTCTGAGGATGTGGGCCAGGTGGGAAGAGAGAGGAGAACAAAGACCACAGGTCCCAAAAGACATTTGCAGAAAATAAAGCATTTCTGATTAAAAAATCAAAGTCAAACATATTTTAAAAATTCATTCAGCTCAAACATCCCCCATGGCTTTCCTGAAGCAAACATTTGATAGAGGGGAGAAAGAACTATGATTAAAAACCCCAACAAGCTCATTTATAGTGGGAAAAAAAAAAAGATTTGTTCTACAACAAGAGTTTTATTGTACTTATTATGTACCAACTATATTTGACTTGAGGTAAGAGATTTTCCTGAGTTATGAAATGCTAAGTGAAATAGGGATTTTAAGAACCTAACCAGGTACATTTATATAACAGAGATAACTATGATCATAGTTAAAATGCAAAATCAATGAATATATTGAGTCCTGACTATTTGCAGGCTAATACCAGAGAGTTCCTTGCAGTGTGAGGGGACTGTGGGAAAACTATTCATCCTTTCAGGCCCAGCCCAAAAGCTTCCCTGAGAATCTTCTGGGAAACCTCCCACAACATCCAAGACTTCATAAAACACTGTTCCCACCTCTGCCCCAGCTCACCAGGGTAATGCAGAAAAGCCCAATCTGTAGTGGTTCCTGTTCTTGGGCCCAGTAACGCTCACATTTTTTCTGTGAGGCAAGGGAGAAAAGGCAGGGAGTGAAGAGCAGTAGTCTGCTTTAGAGTTCCAGCTCAATATATCCACACCCCCACAGGACACCTCAGGCATTGCTGGTGGAAGTACAGATAGCTGTAGCTATCATGCAGGCCAGCTGGCAGAGCCTTGTCAGATTAAACACACACAGACACAGTGGAGACTTGTGCTTCTGACTATGCAGGAGGAAGACAGGCCAGAATATTCTCATACTGTAAGCAATTAAAAAAACTGGACAGAACATATGAGCCACTATTTTCAGACAGTGGACCGCAGGTATTGCAGGATTGTGATCACTGAACAAAGGGAAACACATGGGTCAAATGTTATGACTGCCCAGCTTACTGCCTAGAGGCAGTCACCAGGCTGCAGGACATGGAGAGTCCAATGATCCCACTGAGTTTAGGAGCCAGAGATCATGGCTCAGGGAGGCCAAAGCAGCTAGAATTTGAAGGGCAGAGTCTTAGAAAGAACAGAGCTATGCAAACAAGAGTTAAAAAGTTCAGAAGTGTGCATATGGTCCCCTTGAATATTATTAGCTGAATAATAATCTGAGCATCATGAAATTCCATGAAGCCAGGCAAGAATAACTTCCCATGAAAGAACAGTAACTAAGAACCTATAAGATGAATATTTCCTATAATGTTCATAATGGGATAGAAATAATTTACATTCCTCCAGCCAGAGTGGAGAGATCCGACTGACTGTAAAGGCATTCAATAGGGAACCAAGAAGGACCACATGTTAGAAGTAGAATGAAATTAGTTCTAGAATAAAGGCTACTCTAGACCTGTCCTACAAAGGCTTTAAAACAAACCTTAAAATGATCAAACATCCAAAAGTACCTTAACCGCCTTCCAGAAAAAGTCTCTTTAAAGACTCTTTAAAGTAGGACAATAAAATCCAACAGTTATCTACAAAATTAAAAATGTCAAGCACCCAAGAAAAACTTACTAGACATACAAAGAAACAAGAAAACATGATCTATAACCAGGAGAAAAATAAGTGAATAGAAAATCCAATAGGGATGAAGAAAGAAGTAGACAAAGACCTTTAAACAGTTTTTTAAAAAATATTTTAAATATACTTGAAGATGGAAAAAGAAAACATGAATAAAATGAAAGTGAAACAAAAGATGGAGAAAATACCGAAATGGAACTTCTAGAGAGGAAAAATAAAATACAGGAAATAAAAAATTCACTAATAGCAGATTAGACACAGAAAAAAAGATCAGTGAACACAAAGACATAGCAGTAGAATCTATTTAAAATGAAAAAAAGAAAAAATTACTGGGAAAAAATGAACAAAGAATCAGTTACCTGTGGAAATATACCAAATGATCTAATGTATGTGTACTTGGAGTCCAGAAGAAGAAGAGGAGAGAGGGGAGAACAGAAACTATATTTGCAAAAATAATTGCTGGGAATTTTTCCAAATTTGATGAAACCACAAACCCACAAATCCAAAAAAGTCTAGCATGTACTAAAACTTCAGACTCCCAGAAGGAAGGCAGGTGTTCAAATAAACCATACTGTTTATATAAACAGTTCAAGCATAGTGAGCCGCTTTTATTAGAAATCCAATTTCCAGGCAAGATCCAACCTAGGAAGAAGGTCTTTTATTAAATCATAAGCCTGCTATATTACTCTTTTCTGCACAAAAAGTTGAAACAATCTTGAAAAAAAAAAAAAGAAACTTGGAGGACTCACATTTCCTGACTTCAAAACTTACTATGAAGTTACAATAATAAAAAATGTATACTACTGGTACAAAGATAGACCTACCAATCAATTGAATAGAATTGAAAGTCCAGAAATAAAAACTTACATTTATAGTCAATTGCTTTTTCAACAAGGATAACAAGATCATTCAAAGGGGAAAAGACAGACAAATAACAAGTGGTGAAAAAAATAACAAGTGTTGAAAATAAAGACAGACAACAAGTGTTGGTGAGGATGTGAAGAATTTGAATCCTCATACACTGCTGATTGGAAGGTAAAATGATGTAGCTGTGGAAAACAGTTTGACAGTTCCTCAAAATATTAAGAAAGGAGTTACCATATGATGTAGCAATTCCACTTCTATGTACGTAACCAAGAGAACTGAAAACATACTTCTACACAAAAACTTGCACGTAAGTGTTCATAGCAGCATTATTCATACTAGCCAAAAAGTGGAAGCAACTCACATTCCATAAAGCAATAAATGAGTAAGTAAAATGTAGTAGATCCATTCAATGGAATACTGTTCAACAACAAAAAGGACTTAACAGTGACACATGCTATAATATGCATGAATTTTAAAACCATGCTAAGTGAAAGGACTCAGTCACAAAGACAACATATCATATGATTCAGTTTACATGAAAAGTCCAGAGTAGTCAAACCTATAGGGACCAAAAATAAAGTAGGGGTTACCTAAAATAGAGAAATGGGGAGTGACTGCCAATGGATATAGGATTTCTTTGTGGGGAAATGAAGATGTAAAATTTATTGCACTGATGGCTGCTTAACTGAGGAATATACTAAAAACAATTGAATTGCACACTTTAAATGGATAAATTGCATCTTGATAAAGCTATTTTTAAAAAGAGATTGTTTATTTTGATTCAGTCCCAAAAGTTTATTTTTGCTTTTGTTTCCTTTGCCTCAGAAGACATATCGAGAAGGATGCTATGACCAATGCCAGAGAAATTACTGCCTGTACTCTCTTCTAGGATTTTTATGGTTTTGGGTCTCACATTTAGGTCTTTAATCCATTATGAGTTTTTGTGTGTGTGTGGTGTAAGAAAGTGGTCCAGTTTCTTTATTTCTTTCTCTTTCTTTTCTTTCTTTCTTTCTCTTTCTTTCTTTCTTTCTTTCTTTCTTTCTTTTTCTCTCTTTCTTCCTCTCTCCTTCTCTTTCTTTTCTTTCTCTTTTTCGCATGTAGATATCCAGTTTTCCCAGCACTATTTATTGAAGAGACGCTTTTTCCCATAGCATATTTTTGCCTCCTTTATTGAAGATTAATAGTTTAATTGACCTCATAATCATGGGTTTATTTCTGGGCTTTCTATCCTATTCCATTGATCTATGTGTCTGTTTTTGTGCCAGTATCATACTGTTTTGATTACTACAGCTCTGTAGTATAACTTAAAATCTGGAATTGTGGTATCTCCAGCTTTATATTTCTTTTTCAAGATTGCTTTGGCTATTCGGGGTCTTTTGTGGTTCCACACAAATTTTAGGATTCTTTGTTCTAGTTCTGTGAAAAATGCTGTTGGTATTTTGATAGGGATTGCATTAAATCTGTAGGTTGCTTTGGATAGTATGGACATTTTAACAATATTTCTTCTTCCAATCCATGAGCATGGACTATCTTTCCATTTATTTGTGTCATCTTCAATTTTTTTCATCAGTGTTTTATAGTTTTCAGTGTATAGGTTTTTCACTTCCTTGGTTAAGTTTTTTCCTAGGTATTTTATTATCTTTGGTGCAATTATAAATTGGATTGTTTTAATTTCTTGTTCTGCTGCTTCATTATTAGTGTATAGAAATGCAACAGATTTCTGTACATTGATTTTGTATACTGTGACCTTACTCAATTCATTTATCCATTTCAGTAATTATTTCGTGTAGTCTTTAGGGTTTTCTATATATAGTATCATGTCATCTGCAAATAGTGAAAGTTTTACTTCTTGCTTACCAATTTGGATGGTATTTCCTTTTCTTATCTGATTGCCGTGGCAAAATAAAAAGCCTTTGCATACAAAGGAAACAAACAATAAAACTAAAAAATGACCTACTGAATGGAGAAGATGTTTGCAAATGACATACCTGATAAAGGGTTAGTATACAAAATAAATAAAGAACTGATTCAACTCAACAGCCAAACACCAAATAATCCAATTAAAAAATGGACAAAAGACACAAACAGACATTTCTCCAAAGAAGACATCCAAATGGCCAACAGACACATGAAAGGATGCTTACTCAACATCTCTCATCATCAGGGAACTGCAAATCAAAACACAATGAGATATCACCTCACACCTGTCAGAATGGCTAAAATCAAAAATACAAGAAGCATCAAGTGTTGGCGAGGATGTGGAGAAAAAAGAACCACTGTGCACTGTTGGTGGGAATGCAAACTGGTTCAGCCACTCTGGAAAACAGTATGGAGGTTCCTCAAAAAATTAAAAATGGAACTACCCTATGATCCAGCAATTGCACTACCTGGTATTTATCCAAAGAATACTCAAACACTAATTCAAAAGGATATATGCACCCCTGTGTTTATTGCTGCATTATTTACAATAGCCAAATTATGGAAGCAGCCCAGTGTCCATCAATAGATGAATGGATAAAGAAGATGTGAATATATATATATACACACACACACACACACACATACACAATGGAATATAGAATGAAATCTTGCCATTTGCAACATGGATGGATCTAGAGGGTATAATACTAAGTGAAATAAATCAGTTGGAGAAAGACAAATACCATATGATCTCACTCATATGTGGAACTTAAGAAACAAAACAAATAAATGAAGAAAAAAAAGAGAGAAACCGAAAAACAGACTATTAATTACAGAGAATAAATAGGTGGTTACCGGAGGAAAGGTGGGGGTGGGGAATGGGTAAAATAGGTGAAGGGGATTAAGAGTACACTTATCTTATTAAAAAAATGAGAAAAAGACAATCTAAAGCAAAAATAATAGTGCATCATATTTAGAATTAAAACCTATGGCAACAATAACATAAAGCATGGAATGGGAAATTTAAAATATGCTAGTATAAAGTTCTTATGTTTTAAATGAAATGGTATAATATTATTTGAGTGTAGACTGTGATTAAGTTAAAGATATAACTGGTAAACCCTAAAGCCAGACTAAGCACATAATACAAAGAGGTATAACTAATAAGTAAATAATGACTATGAAATGGATTCATAAAAATTCTCAATCTGGGGGCACCTGGGTGGCTCAGTCAGTTAAGTGTCCGCCTTTGGCTCAGGTCATGGTCTTGGGGTTCTGGAATCGAGTCCCATGTCAGGCCCGTGCTCAGTGGGGAGTCTGCTTCTCCCTCTCCCTCTGCCTCTCTCCCCCACTTGTGCTCTCTCTCTCAAATAAATAAATAAATAAATAATTTTAAAATTCTCAATCTGAAAGAAGACAGAAAAGAATAAAAGGACAAAGAACAGATGGAATAAATAGAAAACAAAGATAGTAGATTTAGACTCAACATTATTGATAATATATTAACAAATAAATACTCCAATTAAAGGCAGAGATTGTCAGATTAAATAAAAAAGTAAGTCCCTACAATATGCCACCTACAAGACACTTTAAAAATAAAGATGAACATAGATAAAAAGTAAAAGAATGGAAAAAGAGATGCACACTCTAGCACAATTTAAATGGCTATATTAATATCACAGTACACTTCAGAAACAGAATATTACCAGAGATAGAAAGGAACCTTACATATTGGAAAAGGGACTGATTCATCAGGAAGACATAATCCTAACTGTATAGGCACTCAATTACAGAGTTCCAAAATAGCTGAAGCAGAAACTGACAGAACTGAAAAGACAGATAATTTTAAAATTAGAGATTTCAATATCATTTCAGCAAATAACAAGGCAAGTAGACCCCCTAAAAAGTCATACGAACAACAAGATTTGAATAATATTTGTCCTAATTGGCAGTTATAGAATAGTTGGAGATTTCGTCACTCCTCTCTCAGCAATTGATAAAACATTTAGAGAGAAGAAATTAGTAAAGATTTATAAAATACAGTAAAAATAAAAAATATTAAAGTGTCTTTCAAAAAAGACACAATTTGACTGAATTGATATTTATAGAACACTTCACTCAACAAAAGCAAAATACACATTCTTTTCAAGTGTACGCAGATTATTTACCAAGATAGGTCATATTCATAGCCATAAAACAAGTCTCACTATATGTAAAAGGATTGAAATCATATAAATTTGTTCTTTGACCACAGTAGAATTAACTAAAAATTAATAACAGGAAGATATATGGGAAAGTCCTCAAATATTTGAAACTAAGTATAACCATGGTCAAATACCATGAGTCAAAGAAAAAATCACAAGGGAAATTAGAAAATATTTTGAACTACTTGAGAAAGAAGATACAACTTATCAAGTTTATGAGATGTAGCTAAAGCAGTGCTTAGAGAAAAATGAATAACATTAAATGCTTATATATGAAAAAAGAAAAATCTCAAATCAATGATATAAGTTTAAGAAACTAGAAAAATAGGAGCAAGTTAAACCTAAATAACCATTAGAAAGGAAATGAAAAAGATAAAAAGTTATTAATGAAATAAGAAATGGAAAAAAAATAGAGAAAATGAATAAAAGCCAAAGCTGGTTCTTTAAAAAATAACAACAACAACTGACAAACCTCTAGCCCAGAGATGACTAGCATTTTCTATAAAGGGCCAGATAATATATTTCACACTTTGTGAGCCATTCAATCTACCCAACTTGCAACTACTGAATTCTGCCATTGCGGCATGAATTCTGCCATTCTGGCATTGTGGCATATATGTATATATACTATATACAAACATAGGAGTGTGGCTATATTCTAATATGTTTTATTTACAAAAAATGGGCAGCAAGACAGACCTAGTACAATAGCTAATGTTTGTTCATCTTTACTCTAGCCAGACTGACATGGGACAGATGGACAGGCAGACCACAAATTACCAAAATCAGGAATGAAAAAGGGGCATCACTACAGATTGTACAGACTCCATGATCAGCCAGTCATCCTCGGCCAGTACTTACCCCACTTCTCAACCCTGTCTATTGAATAGGCCAGAATGTAGAAACCATGTGCCTTCAATGTTGCCATGCATTTATTGAGTGACGAATTTATGCTAATAGGCAAAACAAAGATCTGGACTTATCTTCCATTCAAGGAGAGGGAGAATAAACAATGAGTAGATTACCTTGTATGCTAGAAGTGGTAAGAACTGCGAAGGAAAATAGGACACAGGAAGGAGAGTGGGAGCGCTGGGAGTTTTAAATGGTGTAAGATCCAGGAAGGTCTCATGGAGAAAGTAGTGTTTGAACAAAGATCTGAAGGTGGTAGTAGAGCAAGCAAAGAATGTTCCAGGCAGAGGGAAAAGCCAAGGCACAGTGCCATCCCTGGCACATCTGAGGAACAGCAAAGGCCAAAATGTCTAGAGTGGAGTGAATAAAGGAGAGAGGCAAACACAGAGATCAGAGCTATACCAGGACAGCTCAGTATAGGGCCTAATGGTCTATGGTGCAGACTTGGGTTGGGAAGACCAGCAGTAAAGGGGTTGTGAACATTTCAGGGATGAGCACCATAAATAAAAGGGAAAAGTTCAACAAAAAATTAGAGTAATAGTGGAGCCACTCCAAGAATTGGGCCTTTCAGACTTGAGATTAGGGAGGTGCTAACAAGATATCTCCTGCCTCCTTCCTGCACAAGGAAATGTATTCTAGATAAGGACACCTACCCGCCCATTCTCCATTTCTCGACATGCCATCAGGATCACCTGGACAAGAAGGGTAAGGGGAGAGGGGAGTGATTTGGGTTAGAGAATTGGAGAAACAAGGCCAAGGGAGGACTCAGAATGTTAGCCCCACCTCACCCTACCCTAAGGCTGACCTTGACCCCAAACTCCCAGACCAGGCGCCAGAAGTCTAGCAAGGTGTGAGGCAGGGGTCCTTGTGTGGCGATGTAGGCCTGGCTTCCGTCTGTGCCCTGGTAAAGGCTAAGTTCACCACCAAGATCTTGCTGTCACCCCCACCATGTCCGCCCCTTCCCTGACTCCCAGCCTGACCCGGATGAAGTTGCCATTGATGTAGTCGCCATGTCCCTCTTCCTGGAGCAGGGAAAGGATCACTCGTGTCTGATCATCTGCCAGCGGGAGAGGTGAGAAAAGTGCTTTGGGGTGAGAGGAGCATCAAGGCCCTGATGGCTTCCTGGATGAAAGCCAGCAGGGTTATTGCACACCCAGCAGGGATCCCACCTGGGTGCACTTGTAAGCTGCTCAGGAGAAATGCAGCCACTGCAAGGATCTGAGAGGGAGTGCACTGGGAGCATAGTGGGGTGGACTGGACTGCCATGGGGTGGAGGATGTGTGCAGAGCCTCACAGACTCCTTCCGGAAGCCCCCGACTTACACGGCAGCACATCTTTGTAGCGGTTCTTCCTCACGTTCCCTGGCAGACTGCCAGCCTCAGTGGAGCACACACGGTCAGTCTTCCACGCAGCTGAGCAGGCCTGGATGTCCTGACCAGGAGAGGGAGGAGAGAGAAAGAGAGGAGCTAGGTCAGAGTTCTGGGGCACAGAGGCACTTGTAGGGATGCAAAGTACATGGCCTGTGAGAGGTGAATGCAGACTCTTCGATAGCATGGTGCCTGGGTAATTGTAGTGATACAATAGTAATAGCAACTCAGAGCCACTCCTCTGTGCCAGGCTCTGTGCTAACAACATTGAATCATTACAAGGTCACCCCGAAGCTAGTACTATTATCGATGTCCCCACTGTGTAGGTAAGAAAGCTGAGGCACAACATGGTTGATTGACTTGCTGAAAGTCCCACCCAGGAAGTGGAACAGTGAGGGTTGCTCTCAAACCTCTCAGCATCTACCCCCTAAACACTCAATCTGTGCTACATTGTATTGTAAACGATAATTGTAACATAATATGTATGTAATATAACGAACATGATGATGTATGGTATATGACAATATCCAATGTATATGATTATAATGTATAACATTACTTATGTAACAAAATAGTACAGATACTTTATTACTGTTACATTATTATAATTTGTATTACCACCATCATCAGCTATTCATAATCAGAAGATAGTAACACCTACCAAAGCCTACGACGCTGCATTAGTATTCCTTACACATGGCTTGCATCACGGCATTGTAATGTTTAGCGCATTTATAATTAGTGACAAAGGATCCTACAAAGTGAGCGCTCAAGATGTGTAAGCTCTTTTTTACCCACACCAGTTCCTCACGCCAGTTTAGTCATTAACGGTCGCGTTTTACCCAAGGAAAAACTGACGCCAGAGGACCCGGGTAAAGTACCCTACATCACAGCGCCTATTAGAGTCCGGCATCCACACCACCATCCCCTCTTCCCCCCACCCTCAGCAGGGCTTCTTGGTTCCTCTTCCCCTAGACCCTTCTTCCACATGATCACAGAAGTGATCACCGGGGCGCCTGGAGAGGCCCCTGGTGACAGGTGTCCAGAGCAAGTGAGCGCCTGCCTTCCCTTGTTGCGCCGGCTTCTCCAGCCCGACCCAGCAGCGGGACCGTTCCGGGAGCTGGATGAGGGCACAGGGGACCCAAGGGCGTGTGCGGCACCGCCCAACCCGGCCGTGGACTTCGCCCTCTGGGGCTCTGCAGGCAGAAGATGAGGACAGAGACGGGGTTAAGAGTGACAGAGAGGTGCTGGGGTGAGAAAAATAGACCTTGAGGCGAGGAGACACCCTTGGACGCCGAAATGGAGAGAGAGAGAGAGAGAGAGAGAGAGAGAGAGAGAGAGAGAGAGAGAGAGACTGAGAGAGATTGGGAGAGAGGGAGATAGGCAAAGCGCGGCAGGGTGCACAGGACAGACATCCGGACAGTCCAGGACCAGGAGCCGGAGCGCGCGATTTGGCTTGGCCACTCTCGCCCACTTACGCTGAACTCGCCGGCAAGGACCGCCCTTTCCCGGCCGCCTCGCGCGTCCAACTGCTCCAAGAAGCTCCGCGCAGCGTCCAAGTTGCGGCTCATGACGCTGTGCGCCCCACAAGTCCAGTCCAGCTGTTGCGCTCCGCGAGGCTAGCTAGCTAGTAGCAAGAAAGCGGGAGGCGGAGGCGGGCTGCGGAGGCCCTGCCTCCGATCTTGCGACCCAATGGAAGCGCGCAACAGGCGGCAGGGCGCGCCCCTCGGCCAATGACTATCTCCCTCTCTCCCTGTGCCTCCCACAGGCTCCCGGACCCGGGCGCAGCCGGAGCCCCAAGTCCTCTCCCGCTGGGCCTGGGAACTGAGTCCAGCGCTGGTGCTTCCCTTTTTATGGGCGCCAGGCATGTTGGCTGAGTCCGCACAATCCCCTGGACACTTTCTCCTGCTTAGTCCCAGGATCCTCGCCCGGGGCCAACCTTCCTCCAAGGGCCCGCGTTGGGTAGATGGCCTTGCGTCCTCGCCCGGCCTCCCACGTCCAATCCCCCTGAGAGATAGACTGGGCTCCGAGCCAGAGTGGCGGCGCGGCAGCTGTGAGTGGAGATGGTCGCCGAGATTGAGCTGCGACCCTGCCTCGAGGACCCTGGGTTGGGGGCGTCCCTCACTGTGCGCTCCGGCGGCAGGGCCCAGAGGAAGGTCAAGGGAGGTTGCTGAGGTTGCCGCGGGGGGAAAATGACACCCGGGCACCCCTGCTGTGAGAAAGACCGAATGGAAGCGGATGTTTCTGTACCTCTGTATTTCCTGAGGTTCCTTTTTCTGGATCGGGCTAGGAGGAGCTGGGGGCGCCAGGATCCTTTCTGAATTTAAGGTTCTCATCCCGCATAAACCTGCAGGGAAACAGAACTGAGGCCGTCAAAAGTGGGTTCCAGTGGGAAAGATCTCAAGGCTTTCAAAAAGCTTCTCTCTTTCTTGCTGTCTCCACACCCTCACCTTCAGAAAATGGGCAGGAAAAGGCCAAGAGGACAATTTGGTGACCCAGTTCCCGGGGTCACCAAGGGGAGGCTGGAGAAAGCTGAGAGGAGCCTAGGGATCCTGCCTCGGTAAATTGGCCAGCCCACCCCTCACCCAGCGGGGCTCCAGGGATCATGGAAGGAATTTCTGGGGGTGTCCGACTGGAGGGGGTGTCTGTGGAGTCCAGTTTTAGGTCGTTAAAGTATCAAAGGTTAACCAATGGGGTGAGGTGTACTTTAAGTGATTGAGGGGGCAACAAGGTCATTGGTTCAGGTTGTGGATTTAATTAATTATGGGTTATTAGAGTGTTGTTTGAGTTAGGGATGGGCAAACTCTTTTCAAAAGGCTTTGGTTTTTGGCTTTGCTGTCTCTGGTGTCTGTCCCAGCTACTCAGCTCCCCCAGGGCATTGTGAAAGCAGCCATAGGCCACATGTAAAGAAATGAGTGTGGCTATATTCCAATAAAACTATTTGTGGACACTGAAATTTTAATTTCATGTAATTTTCATGTGTCACAAAACATTTGTGTGTGTGTGTGGCCTGAGGCTGTGTGCTTTACTGACCCAGGTTTAAGTGACGGAAGTCAAAGTGGATGATCAGTGGGGATGTTTCCTTTATTGAGGGGTTAGGCGAGGTCACCATGGACTCAGTGGTTATTAGTTTCATCTCTAAGAGTTCAAAGATGGTCAGTAGTGGTCTCTGTGGATGGGCGCTTATAATGAATTCATTGGAGGTCAGTGAGAATTCTTTGGACGTTCATGGGCAACTGTCATCAGATGTTAATGGCAGTCATTGGAGGTCAGTGAAAGACAATGAAAGTCGCTGAAGGGCTATCGGGATTTGGAGTGGTAGTTTAAGTAATTGAGGGATCCAAAGAAGGAAGGGTCATTGAGGGCTCCTATTTAGTGCACTATAGTGTATGTCAATGAAATCACTGAGATTTTGTAGATGAAATCATGGGTTTTTGGAGACTCAGGGAGGTGGGATACAGAAGTTTCAGGGAACTTGGAGAAGATATGGATGTTCAATGGAGGAGTCATGGGCACTCTTTAGTTTCTGAGTACTCATGGATACTAATGACAGTCATTAGGGACTAGTGGATACCAGAGTAAACATGGAAGAGTCACTGTGGGATGATGAAAGGTCTTTGTGGACCCTGGTGTTAGTGGATGTCATTGGAGGTCAAAGGTCACTGGAAACTGGCGGTACCTCAGGAGCAGATGCAACATTGAAGGGTCATTGGTCCATCCATATCATCTGTGGTAGTGACTGGGAGGCAGGAAGGCTGACCCAGAAGCTGGGGTCTGGGTAGCTGGGGATCTTCTGACTAGTGACTGAGGGTCTGTTTGTCCAGTATCTACCTGTCCACCTGGCTTTTCAGGGTGATGTTTATCTTGCTAAGGGCCTGGCTTTCTCACAGGCTGGGGTCTGTCTTACTGGCAGGAGGTAAGCCTGTCAAGCTGAGGGCTGGTTGGCTACTTGACTGGGTAGGTGGGATATCTCTCTGCTGGGGTAATGTCTATTTGTCTATGGGGGGGGGGTCTGACTGTCCTGGAGGGATTGTATTTTGGTTGGCTGGGATCACCTACTAATTGGCTGGTACCGGGAGGTGTCCATATGTCTGACCACAAATCTTTCTGGATGTCTGGCTGGGGATCTTCCCATTTGTTCAAGAATCTGTCCATTTGGCTGTCTGTCCCTCTGGAGTCTATCTCCCTGGGATTTTGTCCATCCAGAAGTCTGTCTAGCCAAGGGTCTGCATGTCTGCCTATTTGGGGATCTTTCTATCTGGTTCAAAATCTTATGGCTTATGAACAGAATGGCTCAGGCTGTGGCCCCCCTGTCATGCTTCCCCCTGGATTTGCTGTATTTTTGGTTGCATGTTCACCCTTACTCCATGCCCTCCTCTCATTGTTTAATTTGCCTGCCCCACTGACTATCCTTCTAGGTCTCTTCAGATATCCAAATGCTCCTGGCTTGCAATCTACTCAACTCAGGCTGGGTGTGGGGGATGGGAAGACCCATGAGAGTTCCTCCAGTAGCCCTGCCTGTCCTACCTCTCTTCTCCCAGAGAATTGCATGCCATGTTCTTACAATGGAATTTGCTGCTGCTAGGGTCCTTTTTATTCACCCTATTAGTGCCAATCCCATGAAGTGGGAGCAGTGGGCACTGCCCTTGAAGATCCTAAGTACGCCAATGCCCACATGCCACATGCCAATCTGTTTGCCAGCTCAGAGTGCTCACTCAACAGAGGCAAGTGAACTGGGTGCTGGAAGGTGCTTGGGTAAGCCTTCTTAATGCTGTGAGGAACCCAGGCTGAGCCAATATTGCAAAGGGAAAAATTGTAACTTTATAATGGAGAAACATAGATACCACCTTAACCCAGTGAGCTTGTTGGGAAATACTTTGAAACTATTGACAGTACTACTGTACAGTTCTTCTCTGGCTTCCTTTTTTGATAGACTGAAAAAGGGCTGAAGACATTTGAAAAAATTCTCCCACTGCTCTTGTTAAGAACATGCAGGCGGGGTGGGCTGACCTGTTGGTTCATCCACAAATGTGGTGCTTGGCGAACAAGAAAGATGACACTGTCTCCAATAGGGGCAGCTCGTGCCCACCAGTGACTGCAGCTAACTACCTTTGCAAGGGCTTTTGTTAGTCTCCTCTAACTCTTCTCCAGGGTTCTGGATTCCAGTGTTCTGAATTGAGGATCCCTCCTGGTCCCTTTCTGGGGGAAAAAAAGCGGCAGCTTAGAGCTGGGGGAACACAGCCCAAGGAGAAAGCCACCCTACCTACCGTTTCTCAGTCCTGCTGCCAACCCACATGACCTCTCTGTGGAGGCTGGTTTCTACCCCTGGGAGCTGCCCTGTTGTTCTGCTTCATAGAAGGAGGGGGAAAGCCCTCTTCCTCATCTTTAAAAAATGACATCCTTAAAATGTTCATATCAACCAGCCCCACTTCTTCCAGGGCAGAGCCTGGATATCTTCATCACCCAGAGTGAGCCCCAGATGCTAGTACATGCCTTTGGAGGAAATAAACTCAGTCCTGGGCTCTCTGTGCCAACAGCTCCAACTGCTGTAAGCTCTAGGCAAACAAATGCTCTGACAGTGATGCTGGTAGCATCCTGGGGCCTCTGGTCAGGTCGCCCTGCATCCTTGGCTTGCAGCTTCCAAACCCAACTTTAGCTCAGCCCACACACACCTCTGTGTGTGGCACTTTATTTCAAAAAGACCAACTAGCCACGTTCTTTTAAGCTTAGTCTGGCTGGAGTCCTGCATAGCTTAGGGCTCTTCTGTGGGTGCTGAATGCAGAGCCCACGGCATCACAACCAAAGGGAGGTATGGATCTTCTCCATCGGCTTCTGCCACTCAATTATAAAACCAGAGAGCAGTTAAGTGCACATCTATGTCTGGGCAAGTATGAACACCTCTGGAAGGATTCCTGTAACAAGACCAAAAGCAAGGGCAGAGGGCATCTCATGCTGCTGCTGTTGCTGCTGCTGCTACCCGGTAATCTGAAGTCCTAGCCAATGCACTGTGGCAAGGAGAACGAAAGAGCGGGGGTCTGTCAAAAATACTGTGTAACTGGCACATGGCATAATCAGCTAGAAAGTTCTAGAAAATCTTATGAAAAGCCATAAGTGCTTACAAGAAAATTTAATAAGGTATCCAGTTGAAATATAATATACACATACACACATCACACATATACATACAGAAATCACTTTCCCATAGTGCAGCAAAAATGAATTTGAAACTGTAATGCAAAAAAAATCTATTAATTTCTTGAAAAATAGGCACCAAGTTCCAAACCCCTATTGAATTAATAGAGCTAAGCAATGATATTAATGTCTGCTACCATCACAAAAAGATACCCACACATTATCATCCTCCTGGTAAAAGAACACAACACTCCACCAAGTATTTCCAACACCAAAATTTAAACCTGTACCTGATTGAGCCTTTAGATCTAAATGTTAATTCAGAGGAAATAGAAGGGCAAAGAAAAATGTTTAATGACACAACAGGGACAAGATCACAGACATTCAGACTTTGGAAACTCTGTAAGACAAATAAACCAGTTTCTTAATTGAATAAATTGCAAAGAAAACATTGAAAAAAAGAGAGAGAATCCTATAGGTTAAAAGAGAATTAGGATGTATAGACAAATACTTATGGCAGCATTATGCATAACGGCCCCAAAGTGGAAACAACCCAAGTTGAATAAATTGATAAATGGATAAATAAAATGTGGTATATCCATACAATGGACTATTACTCAGCAGTAAAAAGAAATGAAGTACTGATGCATGCTACCACAGGGATCAACTTTGAAAATGCACTGCTAAGTAAAAGAAGGCAGTCAAAAAACACCACATATTGTATGATTCTATTCGTACGAAATGTCCAGAATACGCAAGTCTATGGACCAAAAGTAGATTAGTGGTTGCAAGGGCCTGACGGTGGAGGGATGGCTGGAGGGGAATGGGAAGTGACAGCTAATGGGTACGGGGTTCCTTTTAGGAGGGAGAAAAATGTTCTAAAATTAGATCGTAGCAATGGTTGCACAATCCTGTGAAGATGATAAAAAAGTTTAATTGTGTGTGTATATATATATATTTTAAAGATTTTATTTATTTATGTGACAGCCAGCCAGCGAGAGCGGGAACACAGCAGGGGGAGTGGGAGAGGAAGAAGCAGGCTCATAGCGGAGGAGCCTGATGTGGGGCTCGATCCCAGAACGCCGGGATCACGCCCTGAGCCGAAGGCAGACGCTTAACGACTGCGCTACCCAGGCGCCCCAATTGTATATATTTCTTAATTGTGTACCCTGAATGGGTGAACTGTGTGATATGTGAATTGTATCTCAATAAAGCTATTTAAAAAGAATGACAAGTGACTTTTCAATCATTTGTAACGAATGGACCTCATTTGGATCGTAGTTCAAACTAACATACTGTAATCAGGGAAAACTCAACACTAACTGGATATTTGAAATAATATATTTGGAATATATAATATATAAAATATATATTTGGAATAATTGGTGTGATAATGGTATTGTTATTCTTGTTGAGTGCTTATCTTTTGGAGATCTCTACAGAGATATTCATGGATGAAATGACATGACGTCAAGGATTTGCTTCAAAATAAACAAGTAAGTGGACATAGGGAGTAGACGGGGCTATGAAGGAAAGCAGACTGCTCAACACTGAGGCGGGCTCATGGACTCACTGTATGGGCCTCTCTGCTCTTGCATGTTTCAAATTTTGCACAGTTAAAATATTTAAATCAATCAATATAGAGGTGAACAATCATTTCTATAGAGAAAGAGAGCAAACAGTTCAGAGAAAACACACACATACAAATGGCCAAAGCAGCACAATCTCCCTCATAATTAAAGAAATAGAAATTCAGCTGGGGAACCATTTTGCACCTAGAGCTTGGCCAAGATGAAAAGTCTGATAGTACCCAGTGTCAGCAAGGACTCAGAAACGCACCGAGATCTACTGACAGTAGCCAGGACAGTCTCCTGGAGGACAACTCAGCAGCATCTATCATCATTTTAAAGACAAAATTCCACTCACAGGAATTTATTCATCAGATATACTTGCATAAGTATACACAGAGGTATGTTCAATGACGATCTTGAAGCAAGTTTTCTGGTAGTAAAAATAGAAAATAACTTGAATGTGCAGGCATTAAATAGGAGGTGGACCCACATATACTGGATATCCTTCATAACCTAGAGGTAGCTGAAAGAGATCATTAAACGGAAAGACAGGAAGCTTCAGAATGGTGTATGCAGCATGATTTTTGGGCCAAAAAAATACCATGAAGAGGAAACATCTGGCCATATATATTTTTTTAAGTCAATAGTCCATAGCTTCTGGGCAGCAGGGTGGGATTGTTGGGGGCACAGACAGGAGTAAGGTGGTTTATTTTTCACTGTGCATTTCTGTCATTTTTTTAAAACGTAAGGTGTGTTACTTTTGTAATTTAAAGAAGTGTCAGTATTGGAGAAGTATTTACATCTTCAAACTCTTGAAGGCAATCAGACAAAATCAAAGTGCCTTCCCTGCATGCCAAAGAAAACTGGGCAGAGAACCCAGAAGGGAGCTCACAAAAGTGGCCAACAAGTAAATGAAATGTCTACACACAGAAGGACTAAATTCTCCCTCTTCCCTGGATCCCCAGTGCACCATTCCCTCCTGCAAGGCACCAGTTGAATGTTTACCCTCCTGGAGATAATGCAGTTGATACACCAGCACAAGGCCCTCCCCCTTCCTTCTGCACACTGGCAGCATATCACATATGGCATGTCACCATGCTTTTTATTCCACACTTTATCTGGAGGTGCCCAGTGGCTACAGTATTCCACTCCGTGGATACACCCTAATTTATGTAACTTCAGTGCTGCTCATGGACACCCAGGCTGTTTCCGGGCTTTCGCTGCTACAAACAATGGTACAGAACCTTGCACGGTGACCACTGTGTACGTGGTGTGCAGGTTGGCCGCATTCCTAGCTCTGGCTACTGGATCAAAGTAGAAATTATAAAATTTCCCCGCAAACTTTTGTATCTATTGTATAAAGCTCAACTCCCCACACCTTTATGAACCATATTGAACCTTCTTCATCTTTGCCAATCTGATAAAAATGGTCTCCTGCTATAACCTTCCTGGTAGTAAATATCAAAAGGCTTAGACTTGCGCATCTCCTTGGATCAGAAATTTCACTTCTAGGAGTGTACCGTAGGGAAAGAATAAGGGATAGTGGGCAAGATGTTCACTGCAGTCAGTTTGGTGAACCAATGCCTAAAATGGATCTCATACTATGCTTGAATTTTCACTTTTTTTTGTACATGAGCACATTCTCTTTCCTCTTTTTTTACCACGACCCCTTGGCCCTAACTCTCAATGGCTTTCAACCACCACTAATGGTCGGCCCATCTCCTTTGTTAACTTTAAAAATAAAACCGGCAGTTGTTTGACCAGCAAAAAAACCGCGTTTATTTGGCAATAGCAGAGAACTGCAATCCAAGACAAGCATGGTAGGGAAAAACCATAGACAAGACCAGAGAACAAAAGAGAGGAATGCTCTTTTACAGAGGAAAGGGAGACGCTGGGAGGGCTGTTATAAGCAAAAAGTCCATTAGAGTAAACTGGGAGTTCAAAGTATAGCGGCTTTTCATTGGCTGAGTTGACTGTCTCTCATCGGCTGGGCTGTTGCCAGATACTAGAGTAGCAGCTAAAGTAGCAGGGACTGACAAGGTTTCTCTTCCACTTGGGTCTGCAATTGAGGAGTTTAAGGAGCGATAGGGCGTGAGATCAATCCCTGCTGGCTTTCCAACTTTATTGTAAAGGAGGTTCCCTTTTATTTTCACACCTCAACCTTTTTACTTGAAGATTTTTAATAACTTAAAGATATGAAAAATGCTTTAATAACAACAGGAGGCATTTGTAATTATCTTCCTTTTAATCCTTTACTGTGAAAAACTTAAAACATATATCAAAGTAGAAAGAATACTGTAACAAACCCTGTCTGCATCACCTAAATGTGACAATTAGTATTTTGCTTCAGCTTTTTCCCCCTCTGCTGAGGCATTCAAGCAAGTATCAGGCTGATATTTCACCCCTAAATACTTCATTGTCTAAAAACTAAGAACATTTTCTAAAGGAACTCCAATGTTATGTTGTTACCCAATAAGATTACCAGTAATTCCTTTAAAACTTCTATAACTTTTATTTTGAAATGTCATGTTTACATAAAAGTTGCAAAAACAGGGCACAGATCTCTCATGCCCTTAACCTGGATACGCCACATGTTAATATTTCTGAATATTGAGGACACTAGAATATGAACATCAGTTGCAGACATGACACAGGGCTTTTCCTGACCACAAAGTCCCTCTACTCTCTCTGGGCCACTGCTCTCTGGCCAGAGGACATGCTCCAAATGGTACACACCAAAGCCCGCGCCCACATCTGTCACCTCTCTTGTCCTTCACATTTCAAAACCATACAAGAACTGATTTCTTCCTAAAAAAGTCAAATAAAAGATGCATAAATATCCCTTTAAGCACTGTACCACGCCTCAAATCCAAGGCTCCCTGTGGGTCCTCAGGATATTACCTGTGCGATACACAAGGCACTACAGTGGACATGTCCCACTCCTTTCTTGCTTTAATTACTGTTATTTTATAAACTCACTTTACAAACTCCCCTGCTATAACATCCAGGCAAAGTTGTGCCTAAGATGTCCCCAGCAGCATCACAGTGACCACTTCAGACCCTAGGATGGTGACTCAAGAAGAACATTTTAAATGCTAAGAAACTCTACCAAACTGCCATCTGAAAAGCCTTTACCCACAGGTTCTTCCACCAGCACAATATGAGGGGTCCTCTCTCCTCCAGTATCACTTAACACTAGATACCATTCACATCCAATGGGTAAACACAGCTGATGAGCAAAACGTGGACCCAATTGTCTTTCATAAAGCCCTCCACTACTGGTGAGCCTAAGTGTTTTGGCTTCTCTGAGGAACTTGAAAGAATTACACTCAAAGGCTTCTTTAGCAGTGGAAGTCACAATGAAGTGAATAAATAGTTTGCATCTTACTTTCTGCCTGTCCCTGGCTGAGAGCTGGCCCCCAGCACAAAGACCTGCTCTAAGACTTCTGTGCTGTTATTAAAAAGTAAACCACCAGTGAGTAAGGGCCTGCTCTAGGCTTGGTGAAACAGTGAGTGCGGACCCCCAGGCCTCATGGTGCTCCCCTGGGAGGATGCTCAGTTAGCAGGGGGGCATCATCCTCATGCCTGTGATGTCTGCAAGAGGTATGGGGGACACAGTAAACAGGAAGGGTAGGAGCCCCACAGCTACTGAAGGTGAGGAATGAGGACATGTAGTCGGATGAATGGTGGCCCCAACAGATATGTCCACAGCCTAATTCCTGGAGCCCATGATCTTATTTGGAAAAAAAAAGTCTTTGCAGACGTGATTAAGTTCAGAATCTGTATTTTTTTTTTTAAAGATTTTATTTATTTATTTGATAGAGAGCCAGCGAGAGAGGGAACACAAGCAGGGGGAGTGGGAGAGGAAGAAGCAGGCTCCCAGTAGGGAGCCTGATGTGGGGCTTGATCCCATAACGCCGGGATCACACCATCAGCCGAAGGCAGAGGCTTAACGACTGAGCCACCCAGGCGCCTCGTAAGTTCAGAATCTTTAAATGAAGAGGTCATCCTTGATTGTCTGATGCACTATAAATCTAATGACAAGTGTCCTTATAAGAGACACACAGAGGAAACTTGACTGTAGAGGAAGACCATGTGAAGACAAAGACCGCAACAATGCACCTACATGCCAAAGAATGCTGAGGACTGTCAGTAGCCACCAGAAGCTGGAAGAGGCAAGTAATGGAGGAGGGGTTGGGAGTGGAGCCAACACCTTGATCCGACTTCTGGCCTCCAGAATTGAGAGAATAAATCTGTTGTTTTAAGCCACCCAGTTTGTGGCAGTTTGTTTCGGCAGTCCCAGAAAACTAATCTAAACATCATGCTACTTCTACTTTGTATGTATTTTGGAATTCCTATAACTTGCATAAAAATTTTAGTGGTATATCTTTGATTTGTGAGCCGAGGTTATGGCAAGGTGAGAAAGGCTCGGGAAGGCCCTGGATTCACATGACTGGGGCCAGAAGTCACAGACATCCCATGAAGTCCCATTGCCTACTCTCCCTCAAGACTCCTCTCACTAGGCCACTGTTGCTCCTGGAACACTTATGAGCATGTCCACCTCAGGGTCTTTACATCGGTCATCCAGGTGGTCCCTGCCACCTGTAGCATTCAGGGCACCTGCAGAGGTCTTCCCCACTCTCCATCCCCCTGCCTGCCTTATTTTATAGGCCTGGCCCAAGATCTGTGCAAAACCAGTGTCCTTGGGTACATACCAGTCCCAGTCTGAGATGGGCTCTCACAGGGCCCCCGACTCCCAAGTGACAACAACACCAAATCTCCCAAACCCATCCTATGGCTAAGGGGCAAACCAGCAGGTTGGACCTGCCTTGTCCTAGACAAAATGTCAACAGCAGACCTGAGAATGTCCCTGAGCTGTCAGCTCCCCACCTAAGACCCAATGGAAACTGTCCCTCACGTTCGGCCTGACAGTGGGCTTGTCCTGACCACACAGAGGCAAATGGGTGGTGTGGCACATAGACTTTATTCTGACTCCTCCCCAAGTCCCGGGTCCATGTCCACGTCCTGACGAGTGGGTTCACTCAGCACTCAGAAAGACCCTCTTGCGTGCGGTGTTGGTGTATGGGTGCCAGCGCCACTCCACATCGGCTGTGGCCTCCTGTTCCAGTGTGCCCAGGCGGATCATGTACACTGGGGGGTGGACATGGGTACATGGTCACCTACACTGCCAGCACCCCACCACCACCACAAGTGGAATAAAGCCCCAAACTCACACTTCAGTTCAAAACGAGGCCCAACCTCAGTCAGCTCCACACTGCGGTGGTTGGTCTTCTTATACACATGGTGCCTGGGGCAAGGGGAGGCAGGGCAGGGGTGAGGGAAGACTGGGAGCAGATGTGCGTCAATAACAAACACAGTGGGTCACAAAGATCAGGACTCCATTCTGACGCCAGCCCATGGACCTACCGGAAGGAGATATAGTCATCTTGGTTCGCGAAAGTGATGACCCGGTGGCTGTCATCTTTGGGCACAGGGAACAGGTAACGGAGTATGTCAGAGACCTGCGTCAGAGGAAGGAGAGCGGCAGATGCCCAGCCTGGAACTCCCTGCCCCCAGCCCTCACCCTGTGGACCCACACTCACCCGCTTGCCTAGTCGGGAGGAGAAGCCATGCATGATGAGGTGAGGTTTGGCCTCGGACACAGTGCCCAGGTCAGGGATGTCATGCCGCATGACCACATTGCACAGTGTGAAGTAAGCAGTGGGGCCGAAGGGCAGGTGGCTGACAATGAGCCCCACTGGTGGGGCCAGGTGGGCCGTCAGAGACCTAATCTGCTCTCAGACGACCACCCCAGCAGACAGCCTGCTCCCACCCACAGTCTTACCAGGTGTGCCTCGATGCTCGTGGACAACCAGCAGGTCAGTGACACCATTGGCTTTGCAGGCTCGCACCAGTGCCCCTACCTCATGCCGGCCACGGTTCATGCGTTGGGCGCCTGGGAACACCAACTTCAGCTCCTGTACATGAACGCACTTCAGTTGGGACTGGGGCCACCAGTGCCTTAGCATCTCCCACTCACTTCCCACTACTGGTACCTTTGCAAACATCTTGAGGCGGGAACTGGGGTCTCTGGAGGTAGTGATCATGACCTTAGGATCCTCAACCCCTGCCCATCGATATTCATCATCCATGTGGTTGGTCACACCTGTCAGAGCATAAGGGGCAAGAAGGTGACATTGTCTTGGGAAATAAAATGCTACCTTGAGGGTGGCTGAATCTGTCTAGAGCAGCACTGTCTGACAACACCTTCGATGATGAAAATAAAATGCTCCACACCTGCTCTGAGCAAGAGGGTGGCTCCCCAGCCACATTGGCTATAAACACAAGTATGACTGAGAAACTAAATTTTTAAATTTGATTTAATTTTAGTTCATTTTAACTATATTCATCACACAGGGTTAATGGCTACCATCTAAGCACAAGTCCAGATTCTGCTAAGGCCAAAAGTAACAGACTCCTTTCCTCATAACAAAAATGTACAATGTTTGTGATATCTTTACTATTTGTTGAATAATACAATGAATAAAACATATGGGTGTTAATGAAGTGCTGGGAGCTGGGGACATGGCAGTGAACAAAATGGACACTGTCTTGCTTCAGAAGAGTTCATATTCTAGTAAGGGGGACAATTAACAGACAAAACAGAGTAAGTGGGATAATACCGTATGTGTTATATAAACGAAATTGGGAGCACCAACAAAGAGCTCTCCTGAGGTGCCATCTGTGCAGAGTCATGAGGGCATCTGGGAGACAGTTTCCCAAGGAGATGCTGCACATCCTTTCCTTGAAGGTTTCTGCATAATGACATGGAAACCAGCAGGCTCAACGGCAGGGGGAGAAGCTGGCCTGTGTCAGGAAAGTTTACCTTCACCGCCGGCATCATCAAACTCCAGGGAACCCTGCAAGGCCAGAGCCTCCCTGCGTAACTCAGTGGGAATCAGGAGGTTCTCTGCAGGGAGAAAACAGACAGGCTGAGTAAGACACATGCATGGAACCCTCAGTTTATACAACACCGTGGCTTACAAAAACTGTACAGACTTGATTAAAAAGTATCCTTTTTACTCTTTTCTGTGTAGAAAGGTGATACACAACTTTTTTGGCAGGGGGAAGAGGGAGACTACTTTTGTCTACATGCCAACCTGTTAACAATGGTTACAGGAGATTTCATTTTCTATGGTTCCTGAGTCTCACGGTTTGAGGGCTTTCTAAAATACTTAGTTGTAAATATATAGTTTTTGTAATGAGAAAAAAATTAACAAACTAATTTTTAAAAGAACAAATACAGAGTGCTCTTTCTGTATGAAGGTGGACCAGAAACCCTGAAACCCTCTGACAATAAAACTGCTAAACCTGATGCTTTGGGTCAGAACTTTCCTCTACGAACTAAAGCTAGACTTGGTAAAAAAAAAAAAAAAAGGGGGGGGGGCTGGGCTGTGGGCAAGCCCACTTTGGAGTACAGAGCTCAATATGAACATGCCCTTGGAACCAGCATGTCTTTCCAATATGCCCTGGAGAAATTCTTGCACATGGAAGAGAAGGTTCATAGCAGCAATGCTATTCCTAACTGTCCCAGACTAAAAAATAAGGTCAACACCAAGCACAGGGAAATGAGAGCCCCCACTACACTCAATAGATCTTAGAAACAATATTGAATGAAAACTTAAAGCTGGGAAAGAATATATACAACCCAAATAACTACATTTAAAACTAAAATCAACCCATGTGATTTAGGGATACAAACAAGTATGATATAAGTACCAAGAAAAGCAAGGAAATGGCTTATTTTTAAACAGTATCCTGTATTGTGGTTATCTGAGTTGGGGAAAATATTCCTGAATTTCAATACATTGAGCGTTTTTTATTTCTAATGTGGGCAGGTAGGTCATACTAGAGTAACATAACACTTAATGTAAATATATAGACACATACCACATGCACTTTATATGTCTAAAACAGAAAATCAAAGTGAATTTAAAATAATCAGAGGTAGTAAGCTGCAGTACCACCCAGATAGGAAACAAAGTTCTACCCACACAAGAACCAAGAAAATAGGGATACAATGGAAATTCAGGCATTTAACACTCTTCATCAGTATGACAAATAAAAAGTCGAAAAAATATTGCAAAGTTAGATCCTAATTCACAACTCGAATAAAATTAAATTCTCTACGGTTTAACACTTTTAAAATGCAACGGAATCACAATAGCGCCAAAGGGCAGTAAGATATTCTTGCACTGAAGAAGGTACCAAAAAGAAAAACAATGGGCGGAGGTGCGGGAGGGAGAATATCTACCTATATAGGACAACGTAAAAATTTAAAATTTGAGAAGAACTAAACACCCTGTAAATAAAATAGGCAAACTGTAAAATCTAGATACCGCAGCATATATGACAAGATATGAAATTTATAGCATCACGGAAGGGGCATTTGCAAACCCAAAAGGCAAGGAAAAGGGCAAATAAATACTTGAAAGGATGCTCAGTCACACAAACACTAAGAAATGCTAATTAAACGAGTTTTATACCATTTGGTCTTTTATTCCGTTGGATTCTAAAATGCAAGCCAATGGTCTTTATAATGACAAGTTTAAAGTCCCCCGGGGCGGCGGAGACGTGCCTACCTTCCAGGGCGCGCCGAACCTTCTCCTTCTTCTCCTGGGCGGCTCGCTGCGACTCCTCGCGGGCCTTGCGGTACAGGTACTCGCGGCGAAGGCGGGCCTCACGACGCAGCTAGGGAACAACGGGTCCGATCAGCCTCTTTCTCGCCATGCACAACCGGGCCCCGGGGGCCACCAGCCCCAAGCCCAGGAATCATCCCCAGCCCTGCGCGAGCCCCCAACATCAAAAACCGGAGCTCAAACATCCCTCCTACCATCCTGAGCGCGGCTTCCACGTGGGTCCAGGATAATGCCGGGGGCAGTATAAGCAACGCCACCCTCGATTCTGCCCTCAACCAAGAAGGTCGCTAGCGCCTTCGCTACATCCTGCTACTGTCGGGAGTGCCCAATGTTAAGATGGCGGAGGGTGGGGAGGGAGTCGCAAGGCGATTGGCCAATCTGGACGCGCATGCTTACTGGAACAGCCAATAGGCTGGCGTCAAAACGTTGTCGCGTCGCCAAGGATCGCCCTTACTAAAGATGTCCGTGCGTGGCTTCATTACTTATCACTGCTGCGCAGGATGACCAAGTTTAAGATGATGAACGGCTAGAGCAATCATATTTGGCGGTTCGAAATGATCCAGCAACTGTAAAAGCAGCACAATGGTTGACTGGAGCCTCGCCTACCGGCTCCTGGAATTAATCTCCTTAAAATGGCTGCCATACATATGTCTCTTCCATCACCAGATAGTTGTATCGCTCTATTAAAATGCGGTCTCTTATCGCTTCTCGCCTCTTGGCCAAGATCAAGTGTAAAATGCGGCCTCTTCCAAAAGCGACTCGGAAACACCCGCAGCTCTAGCCGACTGTTTCGTTGGCTTACACGCTTCAGAGAACCCAGCTAGTCAATTTCGTACCGCTGCTTCTAAGAGCGCTGGCTTCAGAAATGTTGGGCAATTCGGCCCACGGCTGGGAACGCCCCTTGAAAGTGAGCCAATTGGTTGTCATGCCGGTATGCCGATCGGCGATTGGGCGACCTGTGAGGAGGCTAGTTCCAGACCTCAGTGCGGTGGGCCCATGGCTGCGCGGGACCTACGGACGCAGGTGGACTCGCTCCTTCTGCAACTGCTGCGGGACCTGGAAGAATTGGAGGCGAAGCGGGCGGCACTGAACGCCCGGGTGGAGGAGGTGGGATCTTGGAGAGGGAGGGAGGGTTGGGCGGGCGTGCGGAGGTAAACTGAGTTTCACCACTCTCCTCTTACCCCAGGGCTGGCTCTCGCTCTCCAAAGCTCGCTATGCCATGGGTGCCAAGTCTGTAGGTCCTCTGCAGTATGCCTCCCGCATGGAGCCTCAGGTCTGCGTCTACACTAGGTGAGGAGCCGTGCATGTTGAAAGAGGTGGGCGGGCAGGGTCCAGGCTGGGGCCTCCAAATGTCGATCCTACCTTCTCCTTCTTCAGCGAGGCCCAGGACGGACTCCAGAAGTTCTGGGTGATGAGAGCCAGCGTCCAGACTCCAGAAGATGTGGGACCCCGTGAGGCAGGTGAGTCCCTCTTTCTTCCCGCCAGGGCGTCCTCCCTATGTCGAAAACAAAATGTACAGGGTAATTGAGGAGATGATTTTATTAAGGGTGTTGCGATAGAGAGCGGCCCAGATTGGAGGATCACAATGTCTCAGCAGGCTGTTTTTTTTGCTTTATTTATTTTTAATAATAATTTTTTAAATTATGTTATGTTAGTCACCATACAGTACATCCTTAGTTTTCGGTGTAGTGTTCCATGATTCATTATTTGCGTATAACACCCAGGGTTCCATGCAATATGTGCCCTCCTTAATACCCATCACTGGGCTATCCCAATCCCCCACCCCCTCCCCTCCGAAGCCCTCAGTTTGTTTCCCAGAGTCCATAGTCTCTCATGGTTCATTCCCCCTTCTGATTAGCCTCCCCTTCATTCTTCCCTTCCTTCTCCTACTGATCTCCCTGCTATTAGGTTCCATAAATGAGTGAAACCATATGATAATTGTCTTTCTCTGCTTCACTTATTTCACTCAGCATAATCTCCTCCATGTTGCTGCAAATGTTGGGTAATCGTTCTTTCTGATGGCTGAGTAATATTACATTGTATATATGGACCACATCTTCTTAATCCAGTCATCTGTTGAAGGGCATCTCGGCTCCTTCCACGATTTAGCTATTGTGGACAATGCTGCTATGAACATTGGGGTGCACATAGCCCTTCTCTTCACTATGTCTGTATCTTTGGGGTAAACACCCAGCAGTGCAATTGCTGGATCATAGGGTAGCTCTATTTTTAACTTTTTAAGGGACCTCCACACTGTTTTCCAGAGTGGCTGTACCAACTTGCATTCCCACCAACAATATAAGAAGGATCCCCTTTCTCCACATCCTCTCCAACATTTGTTGTTTCCTGCCTTGTCAATTTTTGCCATTCTAACTGACGTAAGGTGGTATCTCAATGTTTTTTTGCTTTAGACTTCTGTAGGGAGAAATAGACAAGTTATAGGCGAGATCCTTTACAGTTGGGATAGTTTTGCAGTCGGGGGAAGTTTCAGTCAGTTGAACAGAAAATGTTTATATATCTGACTGGTTTCAGAGGGACAAACTTCTAATCTCGAATCATTTATGAGACAAATAGGGAGTTGGAGGGTCTGTCTGGCCTTTCAGCATATTCAGGCAAAATGGGAAAAGTCAGTGTGTGGCTCTGTCATAGGTAAACAAGGGTGTCATCTGCTGATCTTACGAGAGTCATGAGAAAGAGTGGTCAGGGCATCTCATCTAAATCACAAAGGGTTGTTCTTTGTGGTAAGCTGTTTTCTGGAACATAAATGGTTGGAGGGGTTTTTTCCAGCCTTCGGTGTGTGTCAGGATCGTGAGCTCAGATCAAGTTCAACATTGTCACAGAGACGACAAGGGACAGGTAATGAGACCCCCAACCTCCAGTCTGTCTTTCTCCAGCTTTGCGCAGGCGCAAGGGTCACACCAGAACCCCAGAGCTGGAGTCCTCCCCAGCCCCCCGGGACCCTCTGAACTGGTTTGGAATCCTGGTTCCTCACAGTCTGCGTCATGCCCAAACCAGCTTCCGGGAGGGTAAGTAGACCCTCTGTCGACAGGGAGAACTTGAGTACTAAGGCCATGACTGGCTGGGGTTAATCTGCAAAGGGTTTTCCAGATCTTCTCCATAGCAGGCTTTTGTTGCACACCTGCTTTTTTCAAAAAACCATTTACTGGCTGTTGACAGTGTTCCAGACTCATGCTAGGTGCTGGAGATACAGCAGGAAACAAAAGAGAGAAACACCCCTCATAGAATGTTTATTCTATTGAGGAGAGAATGAAAACATGCAAATAAATAAGTAGGCCCTAAAAAAAACACCAGGTAGTAAGAATTGTTATGGAAAAATAAGATGGGGTATGGTGAATGGAGTGGGACAGGAGTGGGTGGGCGGAGCTATTTTATGAAGGGTGGTCTGGGAAAGGCCTCTCTGAAAAGATGGAGAGAACTTTGTAGTTGATCTGGGGGATCAGTTGTGTAGGCAGAGGGACCAGCCAGGGCAAAAGCTTTGAGGTGAGATCATGTTTAGGGTGAGGAGGCCAAATGGGTTGGAGTGGAGTTTATGCATCAGGGAGTGCCAGGAGCTGAGGTCAGAGGGGGCTGGGCCTAGGTGATTTGAGGTATAGGCCCTGATGAGGACTTTGGTAGTAATGGGTGACTCTGAAGAGAGGGAGGTGCAGTTGGACCCACAGAGTGATAGAAAGACTGCAGGTGCTGGGTGGGAACAGACAAGAGCAGACGGAGGAAGCAGGTGCTAGAGAGCAGCCAGGCTTGATATGTAGGTGGAGGCAGTGAAGGAGAGGGTAAGTAATGGGAACCGGCATGTTTTGAGAGTAGAAGCCACAAGATCTACTGACAGATCAATTTCAGAGTAAGGGAAGGAGAGGAATGAAGGATGAGCCCACAGATTCCAGAAGGAACACCTGGGAGAATGAAGCTGCCCTCACCTGGTGTGAGAGAGCTTCAGCCAAGGGTAAGTCAGGAGTTGGGTGAGAGTGTGTTCCTAGTGCTTGTGGTGGTGACTGCTCGGGTGTCTGGGCACATGTCTCTGAGTTTGAAGAGACCTGGGCTTGAAAGAGAGATTTGGGAGCCCACCACATAACACTGGTGTTTAAATTCCCAAGTTGCCGACACAGACACAGCATTTAAGCTGAGATCAGCAGAGGGCCTCAGAATGTGGACAGAAGGTGGGAGGAGGAAGGGGAGAAACCACTCGAGGAGACTGAGAAGTAGCGGTGAGGCAGGAGCAACAACCAGAGGGTGAGAGATCCCAGAAGCCAAGAGGAGAAAGTACTTCCTGGAGGGAGGTGAGCAGATATGTGGCCAGTTCTGCTGTCTGGCAGGTAAGCTGAAGACTGGACTGGCGTGTGGACAGAGCATGGGGGGATCCAGAAGACTGTTAAACAGAAGCATCAGGAAAAAGCCAGCAAGGTGTGGATCCAGAATGTGGAACACCCTCGGGGGCAGAGAAAACAGAAAGAGGGCGAGAACAGTGAAGGACTATTATAACGAAGGAAAGAAGGAAAGAAATGAGGGCATACAACAGTGTTATGATCTATGAATTTTTAGTCCCTGGTGGGTAATATAAGGGAGTAAAGGAAGTTTGTTGAAGAGGTGACATTTTAGTAAAGATTTGAAGGAGGTGAGGGTGTGGGTCTAGTGAGGTTCTGAAGCAGCCAATGCAAGGCTCTTCCTGGAATATTTTAGGAATAGTGTGGAGGCCAGAAAGTTCTGGGGCCTTTCCAGTCCCTGGGGATGTTCGGAGCCCCCTGAGTCATGTGTCACATCGAGGATACCATGGTGACAATCTTATCTCTTCCTCTAGGCCTGCAGCTGGCTGCGGACATGGCCAGCCTTCAGATTCGCATTGACTGGGGTCGAAGCCAACTCCGGGGGCTCCAGGAGAAACTCAAGCAGCTGGAGCCTGAGTCTGCCTGACTTGTGACCAGAGGCAGGGCAGTGAGCACAGCTGTTCTTTGGTGTGGCTGCCTTATCTCAGGGCTTCTTCCTTCACAGATTGCCCCTGCCCCTATTCCCACCCCAACTAATCCCTACTCCTTAAAATTTCTCTGGCTTGCATGTTTCTAGCTTTGTTAGGTGTGAAAGTTTGAAGAGGCAAACTGAATAATGTTGAAAGTCACTACTGTGAAACCACTTCTAACCTTGTATTCTCCTGGGACACATTCATGTGGGGGCAAAGCAGGGGCAAAGCTGTTAGGTTAGTTCATAAATAGCCAGAACAGCTTCATGAATATATCAGCTGTGGTTTCTTTACAGGATGAAATACTGCACAGTTAGTGGCAGGGAAGGACAACAAATAGGTGCTTCAGTTTCACTAGATTCTCAAAACTGATTTTGATGTAGAAAAAAAAACAAACATGGCTAACAAATCAGGACAGTATGATTCCACGTCAATAAAAAACATGAACACCTAAGTAGATCGGTAGTCCTTGGCAGGTTTTAAGCCAGAAAGTAAAAAAGATCTTAGATTTTCAAGGGAACTCTAGGAACTCTTCCTTTATCTTTATAGGAGTGAGACCTTATAATATTTGAAAGACCAAATGTATTTCCTGTGATGGGATCTTTGTCCTTGCTTCATTTTCCTCCTGGTTATTGGTATTTTTAGCAGTTTCTAGGAGGTAATCTTTGTGCTTGGGGAAAATTAATCTTTTATTCATAATATGAAATATAAATATTTTCCCATTTCTCTTGTAACTTTGCTTATGGTGTTTTTTTTTTAAACCTTCGTTGTAAAATAAAACACATTAAACTGCTCAAAATAATTGAATAGTTTAATAACTAAGGTGAAAGCTATAGTAACCATCGCCAGCTCTACTATTTTTTTTAAGTTTTAGTTAATTTTCTTAATTGATTTAAGAATTGAATTTATCAATCAGCTATTTTATCATTTCTGGATTTGGGGTTGTAAACGATATGATAAAGGAATTCTGCATTATTTTCCTTAAGAACTTCTGTGGTTTCAGTTGAGGTATGGGGTGAATCCTGCATCCAGCTGTGTTTTCTACCATAGGTCTACATGCTGTATGTTGAGCTACTGATTTGAGGTGCCACCTTACTTACTTTTGCATAATCCCAATGTTATACCCATACTGTATTTTGGAGCTTCCGTTGTTTCCTTGATTTTACTGTCAGTTAATATACAGGTACCACACTGTTGTAATACTTTAACTGCAGTAGGTCATATTTGTGGTTGGATATGGGGGGATTGTTTTTTTGTTTTGTTTTTGCCACATTGAGCTTGAGTTGTCAGTGAAAAACCTAATGGAAGCGTTCAAAAGGAAACTAGAGAAAAAAGGTACATCCCTTCCCACACAGGTCGAATTTCAGAACAAAATCCTGCTAGGAAGTGTCAACCAGTGGGATTTTGAAGCCAAAGTAAGTAAAAACAATACGGTTTTGTTTTTCACAGAAAAGATATTCATGTGGAACTCCGTGCCGGTTGGGGTCCTTTATTTTAGATGTCAGTTGATGTCGAAGGTCAAGCAATAGCCTTCACTTTACTGTTTGAAGGTCGGCTTTGGGTATGTCCCCGTGCCCGGGAGGGTCAGCAAATAGGGACTGAGAAAACCACAAACGCTCTGCAACCTTCCCCGTCTCTACACTTTTGGGAGATTTCTGGGAGCAGAAGTTCTCGCCCCCTAGAGAGGCCCGGATGTTCCAGCGCAGGGCCCGTTGCGGGGGCGGGGGGGGGCGGCGGCCTGAAGCTGGGACTCGCGCAGCCGCAGTCAGAATTTCCGGGGGCGGAGCAAACCCGATGAGTATGAAGTAATTGCGTTGAGGGGCAGACGGCAAGCTGAGGTAAGTGATGTGTACAGACACGAGGGAAGCGTTTTCAGTTCTTCCCATATGGTCTAGCGGTTAGGATTCCTGGTTTTCACCCAGGCGGCCCGGGTTCGACTCCCGGTATGGGAAGGGTGTTGAGTTTTTCGTTTCTACTTATATTTTCGCCACTAGAATGCCTCAGGTCAAATTGGGCATTTCTTTCCATTTAACCCCGGAGAAATTGGGGCCCGGGGAGCCCTGGGACCTATCATTCTGTATTTTCATCACATCATTAAATTGTTTTCTCTATAAAATACCATACGCATTATAGATGTGAATACCACTATATTTAAATATTGAATAATATTTAAAATACGCAAAATTTATTGTCAATCTCGGTGAAACGTGACCACTGCCCGGCCCCTCCCACACACCTCTGGGTGGGAGCCCCCTCCGAGAGGAAGGAAGGGATGGGTGGAGTCTACTTGCTTCTGCTCCAGAGCCAGTCCAGAGGCTGGGCTGCAACAAGTGGAGCCGAGTCTCTGGAGGGGTATGGGATGAAGTGCACGAATGGACTGGAGAGGGCCAGTTGGAAGAAGTCTCTGGCAATTTAATTTTCTCCGGTCTTGTGGCTGCTTTGTTTGCCTTCTAGTCCAGTGGTTAGAGTTCCTAAGCAATCCAGTTTGCCCCCTACCCTTCATGGAAATTACTTAAAACTTTTAAAGAATCCTTCTCCCCCCAGCACTTGCACACTTCTAGTCAAAAGGAGAGCCAGACTTACAAACCTGAGTCACTAAGTGCCTTTGTCAGTTTTCTACCCCTTTTGTCTCACTCACTTAGTCAACCCAGGGAGGTTATGTGCAAGGCTGAGGTCCTACCTTCAGAAGTGTACCGCTACGCTGACTTATTCACTCATACATTTTGGGGGGAGAAATTATTTCTGTAATCATATTAATTGAAAATGTGTAGGTTAAAATAGGACACAATGGAGCTGGGAAGTCATCACTCTGGTCCTTACAAGAAAAAAAGCTGAATAAACTAAAATTCAACAACTCTTCTTAGATCCATGAGAAAATTGAAGTCACGAGGTGAATTGCTGCCTTGACAGTTGCGGAGAAGAATGAAGACAGAGAGTCATAGTATCCCAGGCTCAGAAGCTGCTGCTGGAGCCAGTAACTGGTAGGAAAACTTAAAGGCTAATTGACCCTGATGAGAGAAAAACTGCCTAAAGGCCTGATATATAAGGGAAGCTTTTTATTTTATTTTATTTATTTTACTTTTTTTAATCTTATTTTGACATGTTTAATATTTATTGTTCTTTTGCAGAACAGAAATCCTAGGTAGGTGCTACCATGGTGTCTTAATTTAGACAAAAATAGCTAAGAGGCGTCAATTTATTACCATAGCAGATTTAACAGTGACTCACTAAATTATTAACAGAACCATTTTCTAGAAAGTACTGATCTAGTCACATGAATATGAAATAGGTGAAATACAAGAACAGTATAAACATTTTGTACAATGCACTTTTAATTCTCCACAGTTTGGTATAAAGCAATATAACTTGGCTGTGATGTAGACAATTATTAATATGATTTTCAAGTTTCTCAATGTGGGAAAATCACTGTGCCTGTGGCTGTCCTCAACATGGAGCCCATAACGCTCTGGTGTTTACTCCTGGCAGGTTCAGACCCAGCTCACACATCTACAAACAGACTAGAAATAGCCAATCAAGGAAATGCTCGTTTTCCTCAAATGAAAACTGAAAAAAAAAAAAACACAGGATTTTGCCAGTTAGAACAGTTTCCAACTCTGTTTGGGATCTAGGCAGGGATCCAAGGGCCACTGGACTCAGAGCCCTCAGGAAAACTGGAAGAAATTCCCCAGAGATGGCAAAGTCAAAGGTTTTCTACCTGAGCTGCAGGGTGGTCAGCACAACCTCACCTCTGCCCTTAACTCCTCAGCCAGGACAGAGAGAAACAAGCAGTTTCACCAGAGGAACTGGGACATTCTTATTTAAAAACTAAGGAAATGAAGAGGCCCCAGCCTGAGCATGTACAGATTTTGTGAAAGAATAAAGCCCTTGAGTATGACATTGATCAAAGGCAAAAGAAGAGAAGATTTCTATCTGCAGTATCATCTTTGTTTAATTTTTTCCAAGGGGAGGCCATTTTAGATTTCTAAGTTATCATTACTGTATGAACTTTGTTTAAACCAAAAGCCTGATTTATGGCCCACCAAGCCATAAAGGAAAACCATCTTGTCCTTAAGGTATCGATGAATATTCCTACTCCTTGCATTTCTTAACATTAAAAGTTGTGATTCCTGCCTATAGGTTAATCTGTAATCCTTTGACCTTTTACAAGACATAAAAAAAAAAAAATCTATAACCCTGTACAAAGTGTTCATTCTCTGGAGCATTATCTTTCCTGTGAAGAGTGTGTTTTCCAGGCAGCTGTCCTAACTTGAGCTGGAATAAAACTTTCTTTCTTTTGGAATTTCTAAGAGTTTTATTCATTTTGCATTGACAACCCTCACATTCTTGTGGGTTTTACCTCCAGGAACCCTACCAGGTTCTTAGGGTCAAGACTGGAGAAGAATCTCTGGTGCTTCTGGCAAGGAGGGAAAAGTAACCACTTTGAATATGCCAGAGCTCCCAGTTCTCCTTGAAAAGGCCTGTCCTCAGGGAAACTATTTTACTAGAGCCCACCCAACCCAGGGGAAGAGAAATACCCAACCCTCTCTAGCTTCCCTATGTCACATAAAGGGAGAAAAAAAGCTGGGAAGCATTTTTGAAAGTTATACCTCAGGGCAGAAGCTCAGTAAAAGACTATAAGTTTATACAGTACTTCCCCTCCTCCCACATATTATCACCACATCACTGAGGTTCTTGTTATGATATATGTGTGTGTGTGTGTGTGTGTGTGTGTGTGTGTGTGTATCTATATCATAATATATAATACAACTGAAAGAACTACAGGGCTCAGAATCTATGTAAGAAATCTGATGGGAAAGCCGAACACAGCAGAGGAGACTAAAATAACACTGGAGGAAATTTTAGTCTCTGATACCTAAGCCACAGCAAACAATAAACACAGAGTGATTCTTAGCCAGATAAATATAAAAGCTCACACTAAAAGCCTGTTTAACTTAATTCCTTTTACCTGATATATCACGTCTACCTTTTTTTTTTTTTTAAGATTTTATTTATTTATTTATTTATTTGACAGAGAGAGAGAGAGCAAGTACAAGAAGGGGGAGCAGCAGAGGGAGATGGAGAAGCAGTCTTCCCACTGAGCAGGGAGTCCGATGCAGGGCTCGATTCCAGGACCCTGGGATCATGACTTGAGTCAAAGGCAGACAGTTTCCTGGGATCATGGCCTGAGCTGAAGGCAGATGCTTAACCAACTGAGCCACCCAGGTACCCCTTGTGTCTACCTCTCAATAAAAACTTGAAAGCTGGAGGATAAAGCGTGACTATAGTTGAGAACTCTATCAGCCCACGTCCTATTTGTAGGTTTTTGGAAGTCCCACAACTTCCCTTCATTTCCTTCTATCTCTGTTCTTTAGAGTTCAGGTTGCCAGTAGTTTTCCTGGTATAACATTCTCAGAACACTTGTCAGCCTCCTGTGCAGTCCTCAGACAAGAAGGTCCTCCATAGATCTTTGCTGGATAACCCCATCTCTCTTCTCGTTTCTGTTGAGATGGCCAGTTGGATCCATGAGTCACAAGCCCAGTCTCTTTAGCAAAAGATTGTCCAGCCACACCCTTGGCTCCCTTTTTCAGAGCACACTTTCCAACAGTGTATTTCTTAATATTTGAATCCTTTGTAATCTGGATAGCCTGAGAACCACCCAAATCATCAAGAGCTGCCTTCTTTTTGCTTAACTGTCCTTTTCTTAATTTACTTCTTTGCTTTTGCTTTTTACTGTAAGCATCAAGGAGAATCAGTCTGTGCCTACAACACTTGGCTTAGAAATCTCTTCAGCTAAATATCTAAGTTCATTGCTTCTAAGTTCTACTTTCTGTCAAACAGAATATAATTGCTCCAAGTTCTCTACCACTTTAAAATAAGAATTGCTTTTCTTCTAGTGTCCAATAACATGTTTCTCATTTCCTTCTAAGTTCTTGCCAGAAGCACCTTTAACCTTCATATTTCTACTAACATTCTGTTCATATCAATATATTTATTCTCTAAGAGGATAGAAGCATTCTCTACGGTGCTCCTTACTTACTTCTTAAGTCTAATGAGAATAACCTTTAATGTCCATATGTATTTCCACTAACCATCTCTTCAAGGCATTCTAGGCTTTTTCTATCTTGTGCCTCAAAATTCTTCCAGCCTCTACCCCTTATCCAATTCCAAAGCCATATTCTACATTTTTAACTATTTGTTAGAGGAGCACCCTACTTCCTGGTATCAAAATCTGTAATAGTTTCCTAGGGCTGCCGTTATACGTGACTTTGTAATTTATTGTCTCTCAGTTCTGAGGCCAGAAGTCTAACATCAAGCTGTTGCTAGGACCACACATCCTCTGAAGACTCTAGGGAAAACTCCTTCCTTGCCTCCTCCTAGCTTCTGGTGGCTCCAGGAAATCCTTGGCATTCCTTAGGTTGTAGATGCATTGCTCAATTTCTACCTCCATCTTCATATGGCCTTCTTTCCTCTAGTGTCTCTGTGTGTCCTCTTCTCTTCCTATAAGGACAATTAGATATGGGCCCAACCCAACAGTAATTGGATATGGGCCCATTCTAATCCAGTATGACATCATCTTAATTGCATCTTCAAAGATCCTATTTCCAAATAAGATCATACACTGAGGTTGCACGTGGACATGAATTTGGGGGAAGACACTACTTACCCCACTACTGAGCACATGGAACAAATTACAAGACGAGTGGATTCTTGTAATATAGTTCTTACAAATGCTATCTTGACTCGGTTTTGAGGCTCTGGCTGGAGGCCAATCAATTCCCTAACTGCACTATCCCAAGAAGAGGCTGTTGTAGATCTCTAAGTGCAAACCCCAGTCTTTGGGAGACGTATTTGGATGGATTGGAAGGAGAAAGTGCCACCTATTAGGGGCTCCTCCCTCTCCCCTGATTTTGCTGTAACCACTTAGAAGGTACACACATAGTCTTATTAGCCAGAGACAGAAACTAGAAATTATGGATTCAGGCAGCTAAAAGACTAAGACAAACAAATGAACAAACCAAAAAAAGAAAAAGGAAAAAAAAAAAAAAAAAAAAAAAAAAAAAAAAAAGAAAAAAAAAAAAAAAAAAAACAAAGAAATGTAGATGCAGGGTGGAAAATAAAAAGTAAATAAAGCATATATATTTAATTTGACTCAATTATAAGTGGAAAATTTACTTAAAAAATTCATATAACAAAAAACAAAAGGGGCACTGATTGGCTTTTGTGCCTCAACAGTATAGGTTCTAACTGAACTTTAACATCTGCTAAAATGCACCAACTGACAAAGTTTCATGGTCTTAATCAATGCTTGGTCTCAAATGACAGTTATACCTGGAGTCCCACTACGTATAAACATCGTACCCCCTATAATCTTAGGAAAGTCACTAAATATAAAATAGAGAAAAATAAGTATGCCTCACTTTAACGATAGCCTTGCCTAAATTTCCCATAATCATAGTACTTATTGCTCTAAAATATCCCACATTGGACACAGATCCTTTAACACAATGAGGAATCAATTAAAATTGTTTGGCATTTACAAATTGGCAGGATAATAGTGAGACCTCCACAGACCTCCAGTTAATATGACCCCATGTAGGTTAGAACGGGGCCTTTAAGGAGTAAAACTATTATAAAAGACCTAATTAATAAAGGAGTGATTATCCCCATTGATTCTTCAACAGCTCAATTTTGCCTGAATTTAAATAACAAAAAAAGCTTGGGTGATTCAGGATTGATTACTGCAACCATAATTTTGTGGTCTCATCCAGTAATTGTTTTATACCTAGTGCCCAATATTATTAAAATTGCTGACTGCTTCCAATCAACAACCAGTAAATATTTTATATTACAGAATTATCTAACATGTTCTGTTCAGTGCCAATTTCAGCAGCCTCTCAGCTGTAGTTTGCCTCACTTCCAAAGGGACACAGTATTCTGTTTCCAGGCTGCCCATGGGGTTCCTCACAGCTTTACCATCACACATAATCCATAATCTTTACAGAAAGGATCTTAACTACATTGCCTTTCCCCACAAACACCAGTATGACATTACATTGATGACCATCCTCCAAGGATCTTCATTGGACACATTCATTAAGGACATAAAAATCTTTTTTGGGTTCTGGTGGCAACATATTCCTCATTTATAAATATTTCTTAATCTCACTGATGCTGCTACTTACAAATCAGCCTATTTTAAATGTGGTTCCTCCAACAAATACTCTAGAATCTGCCCAAATTAAAATCAACAGGCACTTCTGTTAGTGCCCTCAGAGACTCCTTCACTGGAGAGGTTTGACTCCTTTTCTCATGCCCCCTGGGGTCTCTGGACCACATATAATGTTGTAAGTTGCCCCATAGCATCTGGTACAAGAAGTTGGTCCTCTTGGCCCTGGGATAAACTTTATTAAGAAGGAAACTGCTGGCTACATACTGGGATGTCCTGTAAATAAGGGCTCTCACAGACTCTGAGCCTATGACCATCCATACCCAGCTGCCCATTATGCTTTGGATCATGGAAATGCTATACTGCAAACTCAACATGGCTATACAGGTCTCCTGAAGACAGGATGGAGGCAATCCTGGGCCCTCTGGCATGTTCCTCCTACAAGAGGGGATGGCCTTCCCTGTCCTTAGTCCCTTGCCAGATGCCACAGTGCCAGAGGAGGTCACCCCTCCTCAAGATCACTTGGCTACCCAGTGAGTTTCTTGAAATAAATTGAGTGAACAGAGATGGAAATATATAGACTGTATGGACAGCATTGCCACCATCACAAATGGAGCTCAGTGGAATGTTGCTGACTTTCATCCTGTAGCCAAGATATCTCTGATAATAGATGGACTGGGGATCAATGCAATTGATCAAACTTAAGGCAGTCATCTTAGCACCAGATTGGATCCTCTGGCCATCAGATGGTCCCATCCACACATTCATTACAAACTTTTGGATCATTGCTGAGAGTTGTCCCCTTCAGGGTAAAGAAATCTGGAATCTCGGGGGGAAGAGTTAAGATGGCGGAGGAGTAGGGGACCCCTTTTTCAGCAGGTCCCCTGAGTCGAGCTGGATAGGTACCAGACCAGCCTAAATAACCATGGAATTAGCCTGAGACGCAGGAAGATACATCTGGATCTCTACAAATGAACATCTCCAGCGCTGAGTATTGAGGTACGAAGAGGGGAGCCATGAAACCGCGCACAGATATCGGAAGATAAACGGAAGGGGGAGGGAGCCGCCGCGTTCGGGCGCCAGGAAGCGGCAGCCACCTGCACGGGGGAGCGGGCGGACTCTTGGATGGCACCCGCGAGAGAGCGGACTGAGACCAGTGAGCCGGGTGCGCGCGCCACTAGGCATCTCGGGGAACTCCGGAATCCCGGTGTGCTCACTGGATCCAGACTGAGACCGGGAGCTCCCAGAACGCGCGCGGGGCGGCTGGCGGCATGAGAAACACAAAGGACAGAGACACGCTGGCCCTGGAAGTGAGGGCAGGGACGCCGGGTAGGGGGCGCATATCCCCGGACGCTGCAGGGTTGAGCAGCACCAACAGTACCAGAGTTAAAGTGGCCAGAACATCAGCGGAGAACAGGCCGCAATCCCTCTGTTCTGAGACAGAGGCTGAGGTTCGGCCACTGCTGCTCTGACTCTCAGAAGAGGCACAGCAAACCGCCAGGGAAACCCTCCAGAGAACAAAAGCCTGGAAATACCGGCTCACAGCGTGCCCATCCCCATCCCCCCTCGCAGGGGACACGGAGACTCTACCCAAACACTGTTGCCTGAGTATTGGCATGGCAGGCCCCTCCCCCAGAACACAGAAGGCAGGCTGAAAAATCAAGAAGCCCACAACCCGGGGCGCCTGGGTGGCGCAGTCATTGAGCGCCTGTCTCCGGCTTGGGGCGTGATCCCAGCATTCCGGAAAGGAGTCCCTCATCGGGCTCCTCCGCTGGGAGACTGCTTCTTCCTCTCCCACTCCCCTGCTTCTGTTCCCATTCTGCTGACTGTCTGTCTCTCTCTCTCAGATAAATAAATAAATAAAATCTTTAAAGAAGAAGCCCACATCCCTAAGATCCCTATAAAACAAGGGGCATGGCCTGGGACCCAGTCAATAATTTGGGCTCTGGACAACCCCGCAACCTCTCCTCATCAGAATGACAAGAAGGAGAAGCCCCCCCAGCAAAGAAAAGACAGTGAGTCTGTGGCCTCTGCCACAGAAATAATGGATATGGATGTAACCAAAGTATCAGAAATGGAATTCACAGTAACAATGGTCAAAATGATGAGTAGAATTGAAAAAACTATTAACAAAAAGGTTACTGAGAATATAGAATCCCTAAGGACAGAAATGAGAGCGAATCTGACAGAAATTAAAAATTCTATGAGCCAAATGCAGGCAAAACTAGAGGCTCTGACGGCCAGGGTCACAGAAGCAGAGGAACGGGTTAGTGAATTGGAGGATGGGTTAATAGAGGAAAAAATGAAAATAGAAGATGGTCTTAAAAAAATCCACGCCCACGAATGTAGGTTACGGGAGATTACTGACTCAATGAAACGATCCAATGTTAGAATCATCGGCATCCCCGAGGGGGTGGAGAAAAACAGAGGTCTAGAAGAGATATTTGAACAAATTGTAGCTGAAAACTTCCCTAATCTAGCAAGGGAAACAAACATTCGTGTCCAAGAGGCAGAGAGGACCCCTCCCAAGCTCAACCACGACAAACCTACGCCACGTCACGTCATAGTGCAATTCGCAAATATTAGATTCAAGGATACAGTATTGAAAGCGGCCAGGGCAAAGAAATTTCTCACGTACCAAGGCAAAAGCATCAGAATTACGTCAGACCTGTCTACACAGACCTGGAATGAGAGAAAGGGTTGGGGGAGCATATTTAAAGCTCTTTCAGAGAAAAACATGCAGCCAAGGATCCTTTATCCAGCAAGGCTGTCATTCAGAATTGATGGAGAAATAAAGACATTTCAGAATCGCCAGTCACTAACCAATTTTGTAACCACGAAACCAGCCCTACAGGAGATATTACGGGGGGTTCTATAAAAGTAAAAAGGCCCCAAGAGTGATACAGAACAGAAAGTCACAGCCAATACAAACAAAGACTTTACTGGCAACATGGCAACATTAAAATCATATCTCTCAGTAATCAGTCTTAATGTAAATGGTTTGAACCATCCCATAAAACGCCACAGGGTTGCAGATTGGATAAAAAGAAATGACCCATCCATTTGCTGTCTACAAGAGACTCATTTCGAACCCAAAGATGCATTCAGACTGAGAGTAAGGGGATGGAGTACCATCTTTCACGCAAATGGACCTCAAAAGAAAGCTGGGGTAGCAATTCTCATATCAGATAAATTGGATTTTAAACTACAGACTATAGTTAGAGATGCAGAAGGGCACTATATTATTCTTAAGGGAAGTATTCAACAAGTGGATATGACAATTATAAATATATATGCCCCCAACAGGGGAGCAGCAAGATACACAAGCCAACTCTTAACCAGAATAAAGAGACATATAAATAAAAATACATTAATAGTAGGGGACCTCAACACTCCACTCTCAGAAATAGACAGAACACCCTGGCAAAAACTAAGCAAAGAATCAAAGGCTTTGAATGCCATACTCGACGAGTTGGACCTCATAGATATATATAGAACACTACACCCCAGAACCAAAGAATACTCATTCTATTCTAATGCCCATGGAACATTCTCAAGAATAGACCATGTTCTGGGACACAAAACAGGTCTCAACCGATACCAAAAGATTGAAATTATCCCCTGCATATTCTCAGACCACAACGCTCTGAAATTGGAACTCAACCACAAGGAAAAATTTGGAAGAAACTCAAACACTTGGAGACTAAGAACCATCCTGCTCAGGAATGACTCGATAAACCAGGAAATCAAAAATCAAATTAAACAATTTATGGAGACCAATGAGAATGAAAATACAACAGTCCAAAACCTATGGGATACTGCAAAGGCAGTCCTAAGGGGGAAATACATAGCCATCCAAGCCTCACTCAAAAGAATAGAAAAATCTAAAATGCAGTTTTTATATTCTCACCTCAAGAAGCTGGAACAGCAACAGAGGGACAGGCCTAATCCACGCACGAGGAAGCAGTTGACCAAAATTAGAGCTGAAATCAATCAAGCAGAAACCAGAAGTACAGTAGAGCAGATCAACAGGACTAGAAGCTGGTTCTTTGAGAGAATCAATAAAATTGACAGACCACTGGCAAGACTTATCCAAAAGAAAAGAGAAAGGACCCAGATTATTAAAATTATGAATGAAAAAGGAGAGGTCACGACGAACACCATTGAAATTGGAAGGATTATTAGAAATTTTTATCAACAGCTATATGCCAATAAACTAAGCAATCTGGAAGAGATGGAATCCTTCCTGGAAACCTATAAACTACCAAGATTGAAACCGGAAGAAATTGATTCCTTAAACAGGCCAATTAATTATGAAGAAATTGAGTCAGTGATAAACAACCTTCCAAATAACAAAACTCCAGGCCCGGACGGTTTTCCTGGGGAATTCTACCAAACATTCAAAGAAGAAATAATACCTATTCTCCTAAAGCTATTTCAAAAAATAGAAACAGAAGGAAAGCTACCAAACTCATTCTATGAGGCCAATATTACCTTGATCCCCAAACCAGGCAAAGACCCCCTCAAAAAGGAGAATTACAGACCGATTTCCCTAATGAATATGGACGCCAAAATCCTCAACAAGATACTTGCTAATAGAATCCAACAGTACATTAAAAGGATTATCCATCACGATCAAGTGGGATTCATACCTGGGATGCAAGCGTGGTTCAATATTCGCAAATCAATCAGCGTGATACATCATATCAACAAGAAAAGACTCAGGAACCATATGATCCTCTCAATTGATGCCGAAAAAGCATTTGACAAAATACAGCATCCTTTCCTGATTAAAACCCTTCAGAGTGTAGGAATAGAGGGTACATTTCTCAATCTCATAAAAGCCATCTATGAAAAGCCTACTGCAAATATTATTCTCAATGGGGAAATGCTGGAAGCCTTTCCCTTAAGATCAGGAACTCGACAAGGATGCCCACTCTCGCCACTAGCATTCAACATAGTTACTAGAAGTCCTTGCAACAGCAATCAGACGACAAAAAGGGATCAAAGGTATCCAAATTGGCAAAGAAGAAGTCAAAATGTCTCTCTTTGCAGATGACATGATACTCTATATGGAAAACCCAAAAGAAGCCACTCCCAAACTATTAGAAGTTATAGAGCAATTCAGTAACGTGGCAGGATACAAAATCAATGCTCAGAAATCAGTTGCATTTCTATACACGAATAACGAGACCGAAGAAAGAGAAATTAGGGAATCCATCCCATTTACAATAGCACCAAAAACCATACGTTACCTTGGAATTAACTTAACCAGAGACGTAAAGGACCTATATTCTAGAAACTATAAATCACTCTTGAAAGACATTGAGGAAGACATAAAAAGATGGAAAGATATTCCATGCTCATGAACCGGAAGAATTAACATAGTTAAAATGTCCATGCTACCCAGAGCAATCTACACTTTCAATGCTATCCCGATCAAAATACCAAGGACATTTTTCAAAGAACTGGAACAAACAGTCCTTAAATTTGTATGGAAACAGAAAAGGCCCCGAATCTCCAAGGAACTGTTGAAAAGGAAAAACAAAGCTGGGGGCATCACAATGCCGGATTTCGAGCTGTACTACAAAGCTGTGATCACAAAGACAGCATGGTACTGGCACAAAAACAGACACATAGACCAATGGAACAGAATAGAGAGCCCAGAAATGGACCCTCGGCTCTTTGGGCAACTAATATTTGATAAAGCAGGAAAAAACATCCGGTGGGAAAAAGACAGTCTCTTCAATAAATGGTGCTGGGAAAATTGGACAGCTACATGCAAGAGAATGAAACTTGACCACTATCTCACACCATACACAAAAATAAACTCCAAATGGATGAAAGACCTCGATGTGAGACAGGAATCCATCAAAATTCTAGAGGAGAACATAGGCAGCAACCTCTACGACATCGGCCAAAGCAACCTTTTTCATGATACATCCCCAAAGGCAAGAGAAACAAAAGATAAAATGAATTTATGGGACTTCATCAAGATTAAAAGTTTCTGCACAGCCAAGGAAACAGTCAGAAAAACTAAGAGGCAGCCCACGGAATGGGAGAATATATTTGCAAATGACACTACAGATAAAGGACTGGTATCCAAGATCTACAAAGAACTTCTCAAACTCAATACACGAGAAACAAATAAACAAATCAAAAAATGGGCAGAAGATATGAACAGACACTTTTCCAATGAAGACATACAAATGGCTAACAGACACATGAAAAAATGTTCAAAATCATTAGCCATCAAGGAAATTCAAATCAAAACCACACTGAGATACCACCTTACGCCAGTTAGAATGGCAAAAATAGACAAGGCAAGAAACAACAATTGTTGGAGAGGATGTGGAGAAAGGGGATCCCTCCTACATTGTTGGTGGGAATGCAAGTTGGTACAGCCACTCTGGAAAACAGTGTGGAGGTCCCTTAAAAAGTTAAAAATTGAGCTACCCTATGATCCAGCCATTGCACTACTGGGTGTTTACCCCAAAGATACAGACGTAGTAAAGAGAAGGGCCATATGCACACCAATGTTCATAGCACAATAGCTAAATCGTGGAAGGAGCCGAGATGCCCTTCAACAGATGACTGGATTAAGAAGTTGTGGTCCATATATACAATGGAATATTACTCAGCTATCAGAAAGAACGAGTTCTCAACATTTGCTACAACATGGACGGCACTGGAGGAGATAATGCTAAGTGAAATAAGTCAAGCAGAGAAAGACAACTATCATATGATTTCTCTCATCTATGGAACATAAAAACTAGGAAGATCGGTAGGGGAGGAAAGGGATAAAGGTGGGGGGGTAATCAGAAGGGGGAATGAAACATGAGAGACTATGGACTATGAGAAACAAACTGAGGGCCTCAGAGGGGAGGGGGGTGGGGGAATGGTATAGACCGGTGATGGGTAGTAAGGAGGGCACGTATTGCATGGTGCACTGGGTGTTATACACAACTAATGAATCATCGAGCCTTACATCGGAAACCGGGGATGTACTGTATGGTGACTAACATAATATAATAAAAAATCATTATTAAAAAAAAAAAAGAAATCTGGAATCTCCTGCCTCACATACACCAAAATATAAATAATAATCTACATATGTTGAGACCACAATATGAAGCCTTGCCAGGATGTTCTTTATTGTCTTCAGAGTTACAGACATTTCCCAAGGTACAAATTTCACTTCTCAGAATACACAGTGCTGGGCTCTTTTAAAAAGGTGTTTAGCAGAACTTTTATGTCCTTGATAGTTCCCAGATAGTTTAATTAAGAGACATATGGTCTCAAACAATTTCCTTTTCAAATTCCAGTCTAATGAATCTTTTCTTGCCCCAGGCCTTAATATCTAATTCACAACCATAATTATTAATTTTTGTGTGTCAACTTGGCTGGGCCAGAGAGTGCCCAGGTGTTTCTGTAAGGGCATTTTTGGATGGGATTAACAATTAAATCAGTAGACTTTGAGTAAAGCAGATTGTCCTCTCTAATGTGCGTGGGTGGGTGGGCCTCATCTAATCACTTTAAGGTCTGAGCAGAACAAAGACACTAGCCTCCCTTGAGCAAGAGAAAATTCTCCAGCAGATTTCTTTCCAATTTCATCTGTAATATCAGTCCTTCCTGGTTATATAGCAAACTGCCTTTAGACCGTAACTGCAGCATTGTTTCTCATGGTTTGCAGCCTGCTAGCTTATCAGGCAGATTTTGGATATGCTAGCCTGCATCTCTGAAAAATCCTGACTGAAAAACCAACTTTAAAAAACTTTCCCATTGAAGCCAGAAGGAAGGAAGGAAGGAAGGAAGGAAGGAAGGAAGGAAGGAAGGAAGGAAAGAAGGAAAGAAAGAAAGAAAGAAAGAAAGAAAGAAAGAAAGAAAGAAAGAAAGAAAGAAAGAAAAAGAAAGAAAGAAAAGAAAAGAAAAAAGAGAAATCTTGCCATTTGCAACAACATGGATGGAACTAGAGGGTATTATGCTAAGTGAAATAAGTCAATCAGAGAAAGACAATTCTCATATGATCTCACTGATATGTGGAATTTAAGAAACAAGGCAAAGGATCATAGGGGAAGAGAGGAAAAAATGAAACAAGACGAAACCAGAGAGGGAGACAAACCACAAGAGACTCTTAATCTTAGGAAACAAACTGAGGGTTGCTGGAGGGGAGGGGGCTGGGGGAATGAGGTGGCTGGGTGATGGACATTGGGGAGGGTATGTGTTGTGGTAAGGGCTGTGTGTTCTGTAACACTGATCACAGACCTGTGGCCTTGAAACAAATAATACATTATATGTTAATAAAAAAATAATTAAAAAACAACAAAAATAACCCCAAATTTTACCATTATTCTTTCCTATACTTGAAGGGGGGTTATGTTTTGCTTCCATGTATATAAAGAGCCCTTTAATATGGCTCTATCTCTCTAAACTTTTAATTTCATCTTCATCCCATAAGACCTGGAGTCCTGATTGAGGGTGCATACTCTCCTGGGATTCATTAACCATTGATTGCCCGCTGGGCCAGGTAGTAGCCAGCTGATATGGGACCCATTTGAGTCTAAACTTATACCACTCAAGTAAACCTTAAATCCCTAAAACAAAAACAAAAAAGTCTTCCTGAATATTTAGTTATAAGAGGTACATAATTAAACTGGACTCTCTCTCTAATCCCCTTTAGGAAATGAAAATTAGTTCTCCAGGGCCATTCCCATAGAAAATGTGGAATACCAAAAAAGGTAGATAGAAAATTCCACTTATTAAATAAAAATCACAGTTAGAGATAATAATAAAATCAACACCATACCCCATAATGATGATATATTCCAGAGGAAAAACAATATCAGACAACAAAAGCTCATTGACTGCAGCTGCACACCATTCTGTTGACTGTTGTCTTACTGCTATTAGTCTAAGTGCTTTCATTGGTCTATAATAGAGAGGCCCAAACCCTCCAAATAAGCAATAGTTTCTTTTTTTTTCTTTTTAAAGGTTTTATTTATTTACTTGACAGAGCAAGAGAGCACAAGTAGGGGGAGCAGTAGAGGAAGAAGGAGAAGCAGGCTTCCTGCTGAGCAGGGAGCCCAGTGTAGGACTCGATCCCAAGACTCTGGGATCATGACCTGAGACGAAGGCAGACGCTTAACCAACTGACTCACCCAGGCGCTCCAAATAAGCTACAGTTTCAACTAAACATGGCAAATGCTGAGGCCCACATGCCATTTGTTTGGCTAATGTAAACCCTACAACCCAAAGAAACTTGCCCATCACCAGTCAAGCCAACAACTGAGGCAAAGGGCTCATAGTAATTGGCCATATTAGAGGGCCTGCCTACAGATTAATGCTGGAGCTCCAACCTCAGCCACATATATTTAATAAGGGCAACCTGATGCCCTTATTAACAGCACCTAAAGTGCCCAGGCTGATGCAGGAAGGCTGGGTCCAAGGACCCAGAGGGGGTGTCTCGCAGCACCAGCCAAGAAGTTCCTTGGCTACACACAGGATAGAAATCAAATGCAAGCCATCAGGAGATGAGAGCAGAGCTTACTGAAGGTATGCAGAGAGAGCAGGGACAGACAGAATGTCTGGGAGACTCAGAAAGGAAAGAAGAGAGCATTGTCTTTGCTCTGGGTCTGGAGATTTTCCTGAGGATTGTAGTCCAGTGTATATGTCCTCTCAAGCATCCAGGAACTGGTTAGAACATGGACAAGCTCCCAGTGTCCTTCATAAGTCAATTATTCCTTGGAGCCAGGGGGTCTTGGGATGGAAATGTCTAGCACCAACGGTCTGGAATGTGTGTATAATGGTTTCTTGTGGTCATTCTCACCTAGTCCTTCCTTAGATGTTGTCTATTTTGCTGGAAGACTCTAAAGAAATTATTAACCCTATTCCTTACAAGGAAGACATACACTATTTGCCCTATGGGGCATGTATAAAGTGGGGATGCAGTTCCTAGAAAGAATAGAAGCAGGAAGGAGCAAAAAGATTTTTATGGAGTTCTTGAGTTTCCCTCTCTCAAGGCCACATGATTTAAAACCTATTTATAACAGAGTCCTTCTCATCAACCATCTGGGGCAAATCCTTGGACTACTGGAACTTTAAGATTCAGTCACCCAAAATGGATTTTTTTAAGCCACCCTTTCATGCATAATATCAAAGTAGACTTGCATATTGTTTCATTATGATGCCACTTCTTTTTTTTTTAACTTTACAATGGCGATTCTTTCTTTTATTTAAATTCAATTAACCAAGGTATAGTGCATCATTGGTTTTTGATATAATGTTCAGTGATTCATCAGTTCAGTATAACACCCAGTGCTCATCACATCATGTGCCCTCCTTAATGCCATTTCTAAAGGAAATACTTTTTCCCCTTTTATGTTCATTTGTTTCTAAAAATTCCACATGAGTGAAATCATATGGTGTTTGTCTTTCTCTGACCTACATCACTTAGCATAATACTCTCTAGCTTAAAGGAAATACTTTTGATCAAAATTTTTATAGTCCTGTTGCTTTATGGTAGTAATTGGGAGAATTGGGAAAATTAGAAGGGGTGATAAAACTGATAGAACATAAAATTTATATTTTTATAGTTTATTATATTTTATATGGGGCATAAAAATAGAATTGAAATATTTGTACACTAACACTGCGATTTACCTTTAGGTGCTGATCTTTCTGATTATTTTAATTATGGGTTTAATGAAGGTACCTGAAAAGCTTACTGTGAAAACAAAAGAGGTTACAAATGGGACTTGAAGTTATACCAGTTACCTCTACTACAAATAAAACTATGGTAATTAAGTAAATATTCCAGAATACTCCAGCCTTTTCTACAGTCCCAAATTTACTCCCCAGATAAATCACTTTTCCCCCATTAAGGTGGTTAAATGCTATAAGATAGTTTAAAAATTTCATTCTCTTTACCATGTTTGTTTTTTCCCTTCCTTCCCTTTCAGTTTCATATTAATGATTATCCAATGTTTTTAGTTTCAAATTATAGACTAGCCACAGCTAGTTTGTCTTTATATGGCCTATCAATTAAAAATTATGTGGTATCTTAATGGGGAAATATGTTATTTAACTTAGGCTGAAGACTACTATGGAAGTTACACCAGGTGCAGAGATCCAAAATGGCAGATTCAATCTTTTTAAGATGAATTTTAGTAAATTATCCTTTCTTGCTCTCATTTTTTGTTCTTGAGTCTGCTCCCATACCACTACTCAAGGAATGAGATTAAAGTGGAAATACCTACCTTTTTTCCAAACCTTCAGCTTCTTTCCAAATTTGCTAATTGTTGTTTTATCTCCATTTTTGCAAGCATGTGAACTTATAGCCTATTATACTAACAAATACCAAGTAAAACTATTCTTGCTGTATGGCGTGATTTTATTTTGAATTATAGTATATGTTTGTTTGTCAGACATAAAAGTTCAAACCAATAGACTATGCTTTCATTTTAGATCATGCTATAATTTTTATCAGAGTTGGAGGCTTATTTTTCCTAATTTTCTTTTTTTAAAAATGGTAAGGAAGATGGTATACTGCTTATTATCTGTATGACACTAAAATTATTGGTATAATGTATGTCTTATAGTTTATAGCATTTTTTAAAAAATTTCATTGTGTTCAGTTAGCCAACATATAGCCATCATAAATTTTTGATGTAGTGGTCAACGATTCATTAGCTGCGTATAACACCCAGTGCTCATCATATCACATGCTCTCATTAATACTCATCACCTGGTCACCCCATCCCCTCACTCCCCGTTTCTGTAACCCTCAGTTTGCTTCCCGGAATCCAGACTCTCTCATGGTTCATCTCCCTCTCTGATTCCTTCCCATTTAGTGTTCCCTCCTTTCCCCTGTGGTCCTCTGTGCTATTCCTAATGTTCCACATATGAGAGATACCACCTTACACCAGCTAGAATGGCCAAAATTAACAAGACAGAAAACAACAGGCGTTCGCAAGATTGTGGAGAAGAGGGAACCCTCTTGCACTATTGGTGGGAAGGCAAACTGGTACAGCCACTCTGGTAAACAGTATGGAGGTTCCTCAAGACGTTAAAAATAGAGCTACCCTACAACCCAGCGAGTGCACTACTAGGTATTTACCCCGAAGCATAGGAAGGCAAACTGGTACAGCCACTCTGGTAAACAGTATGGAGGTTCCTCAAGACATCATTAAAAATAGAGCTACCCTACAACCCAGCGAGTGCACTACTAGGTATTTACCCCAAAGGATAGGCATTTTTGAGAGTCTAAGAAAGACTCAGCAGACTAGGATAAAATCATTGATTTTTAAAGTTAATAACTTAAAAGGATTAGGTTTAGGTAGGGACTTGCAGGTTGATATTCCCACTTGGGTATCAAGTCTGACTTCTGACTTCTCTATTCCATATGATCACAGACCCAATTAAAAGAATAATGTCATATTTTCATACTTCTACAATACACAGCAACCTACAAACTTTTTTCGAAACCTGATTGTATCCTCTTTTTCCTTTACCTTATTAATTCTTAGTTCTTAATTCTTGTATTGAATGAGACTGGAATGAAGACTGGGAGTGACTTTTAGATCAGGTTATATACTCAGGGAACTTTTGTGGGAAGGAACTTTCCTGTGATCCTTTTGGGGTTGCAGCCCTGTCCACCACAATACTGCCTTATGCAATACGTGTGCTCTGCTGGACACAGTTCTGTATAGAGATATTAATTTAATTTAATTTTTATTTTTAAAAAATTTTTATTATGTTATGTTAGTCACCATACAATACATTCTTAGTTTTTGATGTAGTGTTCCATGATTCAATGCTTGCATATAACAACCAGTGCTCCATGCAGTATGTGCCCTCCTTAATACCCATCACCGGCCTATCCCAATCCCCCACCCCCCTCCCCTCTGAAGCCCTCAGTTTGTTTCTCAGAGTCCATAGTTTCTCGTGGTTCATCCCCTCTTCTGTTGACTCCCCTTCATTCTTCCCTTCCTTCTCCTGCCGATCTCCCTGCTATATCTTATGTTCCATAAATGAGTGAAACCATATGATAATTGTCTTTCTCTGCTTGACTTATTTCACTTAGCATAATTTCCTACAGTCCCATACATGTTGCTGCAAATGTTGGGTAATTGTTCTTTCTGAAGGATGAGTAATATTCCATTGTATATATGGACCACATCTTCTTTATCCGTTCGCCTGTTGAAGGGCATCCTGGCTCCTTCCACAATTTAGCGATTGTGGACAATGCTGCTATGAATATTGGGGTGCATATGGCCCTTCTCTTCACTACATCTGTATTTTCGGGGTAAATACCCAGTAGTGCAATTGCTGGATCATAGGGTAGCTCAATTTTGAACTTTTTGAGGGACCTCCACACAGTTTTCCAAAGTGGTTGTACCAACTTGCATTCCCACCAACAGTGTAAGAGTGTTCCCCTTTCTCCACATCCTCTCCATCATTTGTTGTTTCTTCCCTTGTCCACTTTTGCCATTCTAACTGACGTAAGGTAGTATCTCAATGTGGTTTTGATTTGAATTTCCCTGATGGCTCATGATGTTGAACATTTTTTCATGTGTCTGTTAGCCACTTGTATTTCTTCATTGGAAAAGTGTCTGTTCATATTTTCTGCCCATTTTTTGATTTGATTATTTGTTTCTCGTGTATTGAGTTTGAGAAGTTCTTTATAGATCTTGGAAACCAGTCTTTTATCTGTAGTTTCATTTGCAATATCTTCTCCCATTCTGTGTGTTGTCTCTTTGTTTTGATGACAGTTTGCTTTGCTGTGCAGAAACTTTTTATCTTGATGAAGTCCCACAAGTTCATTTTTTCTTTTGTTTCTCTTGCCTTTGGAGATGTGTCATAAAAGAAGTTGCTCTGGCTGATGTCGAAGAGGCTACAGCCTGTGTTCTCCTCTATGATTTTGATGGATTCCTGTCTCATATCGAGGTCTTTCATCCATTTGGAGTTTATCTTTGTGTATGGTGTGAGAGGGTGGTCAAGTTTCATTCTTTTGCATATAACTGTCCAATTTTCCCAGCACCATTTATTGAAGAGACTGTCTTTTTTCCACTGGATGTTTTTTCCTGCTTTGTCAAAGATTAGGTGCCCATAGAGCTGAGGGTCCATTTCTGGGCTCCTATTCTGTTCCATTGGTGTATGTGTCTGTTTTTGTGCCAGTACTATGCTGTCTTGGTGATCACACCTTTGTAGTATAGCTTGAAATCCGACAACGTGATGCCTCCAGCTTTGTTTTTCCTTTTCAACATTTCCTTGACAATTCGGGGCCTTTTCTGGTTCCATACAAATTTAAGGGCTGTTTGTTCCAGTTTTTTGAAAAATGTCCTTGTTATTTTGATCGGGATGGCGTTGAAAGTGTAGATTACTCTGGGTAGCATAGACATTTTAACTATGTTATTCTTCTGATCCATGAGCATGGAATGTTTTTCCATCTTTTTGAGTCTTCTTCAATGTTTTTCAAGAGTGATATGTAGTTTCTAGAATATAGATCCTTTACCTCTCTGGTTAAGTTCATTCCAAGATATCGTATGATTTTTGGTGCTATTGTAAATGGAATGGATTCCCTAATATTTCTTTCTTTAGTCTCATTATTCATGTATAGAAATGCAACTGATTTCTGAGCATCGATTTTGTATCCTGTCACATTACTGAATTGTTCTATGAGTTCTAGTAATTTGGGAGTGGAGTCTTTTGGGTTTTCCATATAGAGTATCATGTCATCTGCGAAGAGAGACAGTTTGACTTCTTCTTTGCTGATTTGGATACCTTTTATCCCTTTTTGTTGTCTGATTGCTGTTGCAAGAACTTCCAGTACTATGTTGAATAGTAATGGCAAGAGTGGACATCCTTGTCATGATCCTGATCTTAAGGGAAAGGCTTTCAGCTTTTCCCCATTGAGAATGATATTTGCTGTAGGCTTTTCATAGATGGTTTTTATGAAATTGAGGAATGTACCCTCTATCCCTACACTCTGAAGAGTTTTAATCAAGAAAGGATGCTGTATTTTGTCCAATGCTTTTTCTGCATCAATTGAAAGGATCATACGATTCTTCACTCTTTTCTTGTTGATGTGATCTATTACACTGATTGATTTGCAAATGTTGAACCACCCTTGCATCCCAGGGATGAATCCCACTTGGTCGTGATGGATAATCTTTTTAATGTACAGTTGGATCCTCTTAGCTAGGATCTTGTTGAGAATTTTGGCATCCATATTCATCAGGGATATTGGTCTATAATTCTCCTTTTTGATGGTATCTTTTCCTGGTCTTGGGATCAAGGTAATATTGGCCTCATAGAATGAGTTTGGTAGTTTTCCTTCTGTTTCTATTTTTTGAAAGAGTTCCAGGAGAATAGGTATTATTTCTTCTTTGAATGTTTGGTAGAATTCCCTGGGGAATCCATCAGGCCCTGGACTCTTGTTTTGGGGGAGGTTTTTGATCACTGCTTCAATCTCTTCATAATTAATCAGTCTGTTTAAATAATCAATTTCTTCCTGTTTCAGTCTTGGTAGTTTATAGGTTTCCAGGAAGGCATCCATTTCTTCCAGGTTGTTTAATTTATTGTTATATAGTTGTTGATAATAGTTTCTAATGATTCTTCCTATTTCTTTGGTGTTGGTCATGATCTCTCCCCTTTCATTCATAATTTTATTACTTTGGGTCCTTTCTCTATTCTTTTGAATAAGTCTGGCCAGTGGCTTATCAACCTTATTTATTCTTTCAAAGAACCAGCTTCTAGTTCTGTTGATCTGCTCTACTGTGCTCCTGGTTTCTAATTCATTGATCTCTGCTCTAATCTTGATCAACTGCCTTCTCGTGCATGGGTTAGGCCTGTTCTTCTGTTCCAGCTCCAGCTTCTTGAGGTGAGAATATAAAAACTGCATTTTAGATTTGTCTATTCTTTTGAGTGAGGCTTGGATGGCTATGTATTTTCCCCTTAGGACTGCCTTTGCAGTGTCCTATAGGTTTTGGACTGATGTGTTTTCATTTTCATTGGGCTCCAAAAATTGCTTAATTTGATTTTTAATTTCCTGGTTTACCCAATCATTCTTGAGCAGGATGGTTCTTAGTTTCCAGGTATTTGAGTTTCTTCCAATTTTTCCTTGTGATTGAATTCTAGTTTCAAAGCATTGTGGCCTGAGAAATGGAGGGAATAATCTCAGTCTTTTGGTGTTGGTTGAGACCTGTTTTGTGACCCAATATATGGTCTATTCTGGAGAAGGTTCCGTGTGCATTACAAAAGAATGACTATTCTGTTGTTCTGGAGTGTACTGTTCTCTATGTATCTATGAGGTCCATCTGGTCCAGTATGTCATTCAAGGTTCTTGTTTCTTTGTTTATTTTCTGCTTAGGCGATCTGTCTATTGCTGAGAGCGGAGTGTTGAGGTCCCCTACATATTAACATATAATAATAACTTATTATTATCTATATGTCTCTTTATTCTGGTTAACATTTGGCTTGTGTATCTAGCTACTCCCCAGTTGGGGGCATAGATATTTATAATTGTCATATCCACTTGTTGGATACATCCTTTAAGAATAATATAGTGTCCTTCTGTATCTCTAACTATAGTCTTTAGTTTAAAATCTAATCTGTCTGATATGAGAACTGCTATCCCAGCTTTCTTTTGAGGTCCATTGGCATGAAAAATGGTTTTCCATCCCTTCACTTTCAGTCTGGATGTATCTTTAGGTTCAACATGAGTCTCTTGTAGACAGCAAATGGATGGGTTATGTCTTTTTTCCAGTCTGCAACCCTATGCCGTTTATGGGACCATTTAGGCCATTCACATTGAGAGTGATTATTGAGAGATATGATTTTAATGATATCATGTTGCCTGTGAAGTCTTTGTTTCTATAGATTGTAAATTTCTGTTCTGTATCACTCTTGGGATCTTTTTAGATTTATAAACCCCCCTTAATATTTCTTGTAGGGTTGGATTTGTGGTCACATATTCTCTCAGTTTCTGCCGGTCTTGGAAGGTCCTTGTCTCTCCATCCATTCTGAATGACAGCCTTGCTGGGTAAAGGATCCTTGGCTGCATGTTCTTCTCACTTAGTGCTGTGAATATGTCTTGCCACCTTTTTCTGGCTTGCCAGGTCTCTGTAGACAGATCTGACATTATTCTGATGCTCCTCCCTCTGTAAGTGAGGATTCTCTTCCCCCTGGCCACTTTCAATATTATATCCTTGGATCCAAGATTTGCAAATTGTACTGTTATGTGACATGGTGTTGGTCTGTTCTCATTGATCTTAGGAAGGCTCCTCTCTGCCTCTTGGACATGAATACTTGTTTCCTTCACCAGATTAGGGAAGTTTTCAGCTACAGTTTGTTCAAATATCTCTTCTAGACCTCTCTCTTTCTCCACCCCCTCAGGGATGCCAATGATTCTGAATTAGAACGTTTCATTGAGTCAGTAAATTCCCGTAATCTACATTCTTGAGATTGGATTTTTTTGAGCCAAGTTCCCATTTTTTTCCTTCTTTTCTATCATCCCATCTTCCAATTCACTAATTTGTTCTTCTGCCTCATTTACCCTGGCCATCAGAGCATCCAGTTTAGACTGTGAGAATTTAATTTTAATTTACATTCTACTTTGGGTAAGTATTTGGTACTTGTTCTGCTGTAAATCTTTTGAAAGTGTGCGATGATGTCCATTCTGTTTTTTTTAATAATAATATTTTTTATTATATTATGTTAGTCGCCATACTATTTTAAATGGTCATCAGGTTCTTTTCAGTGCTATCTTCTTATTTAAGGATTGAATATATCATTACACTTGTTTACAATGAATAGGTAGAAAAGTTGTCTTGATGATGAAATAGTTCATTTGCAGTGGTCCTTTTTTTAATTTTTTCTAACAAATGAAAACAAGGTGCCTTGGTAAACTTCCCAGTTCTGTATACTTTGTCTTTTTGCTATAGACCTCTGAAACTAAAGAATAAAAAGGACACTCCTAGGGGTTGGTCTCTTATTGAAAGTGTTCACTGTGGGGTGCCTGGGTGCTCGTCCATTAAGTGTCTGCTTTTGGCTCAGGTCATTATCTCAGGGTCCTAGAATTGAGTCCTACAATGGGTCCTCTGCTCTCCAGGGAGTTTACATCTCCCTCTGTGTTCTCTCACTCTCTCTCTCTCAACTAAATTAATAAAATCTTCTTTTAAAAGGGGGGGTACCATGAATGAGTTTTTTATATACATACTATCAAAATTATTTTGAAAATATTTTCTTTTGTTATATGAGAGGAGGTCATTGTTCCATTCTGACTTATCTGGTTCTGAATGAATAAAGATTTGAATATGATGGGTGTAGTCTAATGGTCTTTCTTGCCTTGATAATGTGCATTAAATATTATTCATCTGTTAGAAATGCTGATTTAGAAATAGTGTGTGTATTTTATTTTTTAATTATTATTTTTCAGTATTTATTCACGCGCGCGAGTGTGTGCACGAGTGGGGAAGGGGCAGAGGGAGAGAATCTCAAGCAGATTCCCTGCTAAGCATGGAGCCCAATGGGCTGCTCACCTTCATGACCCATGAGATCATGACCTGAGCCAAAATCACGAATATGATGCTTATCTGACTGAGTCACCCAGGCACCCCTAGGGTGTGTATTTTAATAATGTGTGTGGCTCATGCTTTTTATGTATATTGTGGTCTGTAGGATATATTTTATTGATGTTGCTCAAAATCTTCAACTACTGGTTGTGTGGGAGTGTTTGGCATTTTTAGACTGCAGTTTGACATTAAATTTCAGACAAGTTTCTGTCACCTTAAATAAAGAAATATCCTTGTTCAAATTTCTGTAGGACTATTATTCTTTAAAAAAGTCTGAGTTGTCTTTTACTATCTATTTTGCAATTCTGGAGAATGCAAAAAAATATTATAAGAATGTAATGGGTATCCCAAATATGCAGAGGTTAATTTCTTAGGGATTATTAGGTACCAAAATGTTTATTTTGGACAAAATGCTATAGAAATTGGATAAATTAGTTGATAAGAAAGTACTCTGGGATTAGAAATAACATTGAGTGCTATATATAGTTCCTTTCTATTTCTGTATTTTTTTTAACAGTCTAAAGATGCAGTATTAGAGAAGCATGTGCCATTTTAATTAGAACCTTGTGAGTGTGGAGAACAGAAAGAAAAAGTATTATAGTTTAGGAAATGGCTTGGGCAAAGAAAGAAACTCAGCTTGAGTAGATAGTGGATGAGTGTATTATTTAAAAAATCAGCCTTATTGGATGAGTTATTTTTGGAAAGGAGCAGAAAAGAGGTGGCTTTATAGGGTGGTTCAGTTCTAGAAAGCCTAGAAACAAGGACAAGTTGGAGGAGTTATTACTTATTTATGAGCAAGAAAGTGCCTTATAAGTAACATAATTCTGCAAGTGACTTATAAGTATCAATTCTGGCAGCTGTGTAAGGTGTGGTTGGAAAAAGAAAGTCTAAGCTTGGGGTGCCTGGGCAGCTCAGTTGGTTAAGCAGGAGTCCCAGGATCATGTCCTAGCCAGGATCAAGTCCCAGGATTAAGCTCCCCATCAAGTACTGCATCAGGCTCCCTGCTCAGCAGGGAGTCTGCTTCTCCCTCTGACTCTCTCCCTTCTTGTGCTCTCTCTCTCTCAAATAAATAAAAATCTTTAAAAAAAAAGTCTAAGCTCTTATTTACTAGTCTACTATTTGAATTACAATTATTAGGGTTGATGAAACAGAAAGAAAAGGACTTCCCCAATTTTCCTGTTATGTCTGAGCACCTCTAATGTGCACAGCACTGTGCTAGATACTGTAGTAAGACAGGGTCTCTGTATTCAAGGAGCTCATGATCTGTGTTACATGCATATATGAACTAACCATGATATATTGTGAGAAATGTTATGTTAGTGGTATTATCAAAGTGCAGTAGGGAGTTCAGAGGATAGAGTGGGTTATCCTACAGTACAGTCTAGGATTCAAACGTGATGACTGAAAGATGAGTGATTTTCATTAGTAGAAGAGAGGGGAGTATAGAATATTGTAGGCAAAGAGAGCAATATGAGCAAAACCAGATAGCATGAAAGGAGAGTTGGGGTAAATGAGAGATATTATAGGAGAGAAGCCTGGAAATGGTAGGTGTGGGCCATGATGTGAAAGACCTTAATCTTAAACTAGGCTGCAGATTTGTGCAGGCCATTTGAAAGTTCTTGAGTAGGAGAATAGCCTGAGCAAATCTGGCTTTTAGGAAAAGAACTGACAAGTGTTCTTTAGAACGGTAGGCTTTAGAATGTAAGGAGGAGAAAAGGAAATCAGAGACCAGATAAGGAGCTATTGCAGTACTGTAAGAATGAAATGAATGAGGAAACCCTCTTAAGCTAGTAAATGGAAAAAGGAATAGATTTAAGGATCATAATTTAAGTTCTTTTCATGTCTACTGCAAAGATACTCTTTTTAATCCTTAATCAACTAAGACACAAGTAGTTTACCAGCCTCTTTAAAATAACATTTTTTCCTTTTAAGTAAATTTTCAAACATACTAACAAGTAGATAAAATAGTACAAATGAACCCCTATGTGTTTATTATAAATGCCTCAGTGATTCTTAACATTTTGACATTCTTAAAATCTTTTATATACTTCAATATAAATAAGGTTTTTGTTGGTTTTGTTTTTTTGGTTTTTGTTTTTAGTGAAATTGAAAGGAGATGAATTTTAATAGGTATAACAATAAAAGCACTTAATTGGATACAAAAACAATTGTGTGATTATTTAATTTGGAGTAAGGGGACTAGTGGGAATGGATAACATATGCATGTAAGAAAAAATTGACTACAATCTTCTCTGAAAATATTTTTATGTCTGCACGTGCACACACAGGCATAGATGATTTTGTTTTCCTCTCTGGATAAGGATAAGCTTTGTCACCATGCTTTGAAATTACACAACTATGTGTCTTGGTCTATTATCATCTATTGTACCAACCATTCATTTGTACCCTCATACTCTGGAAGCACATATCCTTCATTTCTGGTATATTTTCTTCTATTATGTTTCTACTTTTTCTCTGCTTTCTAATGTCTTTTTAGATATTATAAATAATGCTATGAAGGCCAGCTGAAGGAAATTTCACGGATTAATATAAGTTTTGGTACACCAGCAACATAATTTGCATAAATGTTTACCTTCTCAAGGTTATAGACTTCATTCAACTTTTGTTTGGATATGTAAGACCTGGCATGACTTTGTTTTTAGAAAACTGTCATGGTATCTTACAGTCATTTCTCAAAATATTAGATCATGTTAAAAAAAAGTAGTCCCATTCTGGTTAAACAAGTTTTGAGTCTCTGTAGTCCTGAGTGTAACATCTGAAGACAAGCAGATGCAGATTGATTAGGATAGTTGCTAAAATGGCAAAGATTTTCAGAATTAATAAGAGTATTTTACAAAGAAATTAAGGAGAAAAAGAAAACTAAGTGAGGAAACAGAAGCAATTTTTACATGTTTAAAAATGTAGTGACTTTTCCTGATGCCTTTTCGTGCTTTCCCCCTATTGTAAATAATCTTTCATCTGTGCTCTCTTCTTTCTCTTTTTTTCCCCCTCTCTTCTACTTCTCTTCTTCAACTCTTCTCCCTTTCCCCTTCCCAGCATGTAATTGAGTGTTGACTGTGCCAGGAAGCATTTCAGGCTTGAGTACGGAGGGGAGGGGAGCATTATAGACCTAGACTTTGTGATCTTAGAGTTTTTCTGACTTAATGGGAGGAATAGTCATTAATTAGATAATTGGGCCAAAAATTATATAGCTATAAGCTCCATATCCTATGAAAGACTTTGAAGTGACATTTAAGCTGAGTCCCAAAGTCAATCAAGTAAAAAATATATATATTGGGCACTGATTGCATGCCAGGCACTGTTTTTAGGTACTTGGGATACAGATTTGAATAAAACCTAAATGCAGTGTATATCCTTGTAGGACACGATAAATTTAGATTTTTTTCTGTTTGCATTGGGAAACTATTGGAGAATTCTGAGCAAAGGAGAGACATGAGTTGATTCACACTTTTTGATAAGATGGCTTGCCTGTATATAGAGGATGAATTTTACAGAGGTAAGACTAAAACAAGGACAAAATTTAGCAGAACAGTTAAGAAGTGGTAGTAGGTATAACCTGGATTTTAGGGGTATACATAATCAGTGATCGAATTTGGTGTGTATCATAAAGGTAAAATTGACATTGGATGGCCATATCTGTTGGCTAATTGCTAGGATTTCTTTTTTTTTTTTTCCTTGAGCAACTCAGTAGATGATGGTGCTATTTACTCATGGGGAAGTCTTGGAGAGGGTCAGATTGAGGGGTGGTGGGAAATCAATAGCTTTGCTTTGGCCATGGTAAGTTCAAGTTGCTTATTAGATATGTAAGACATTGGATATAAATTATTGGAGCTCAGGGGAACCGTTGAGACCATACTGTCAACTCTCTATATTCCTGACATCTGCAGAAAGAATATTGCATTTGTTTTTCTGTGTTCACATAGCATCTTTTCTCACACAGATACTTTTTTCATAGCATTTATTGTATTGCTCTGGTTGTTCATGTGTCTGGTCCCATGGTCTGAGATTTTATTGTATTTCTCTCTCTAGTGTCAGCCTTTGATAATACATTTTTAGATAACAGATAATAAATATTTAATGTTTGATGAGTGAACCATGTTTATTTCCCCTGTCACCACATTCTGTCAGTTTATCTTTCAAGTGTCTATCAAATCCATTTCTTTCTTTCTATCCTGATTTTCTTAGTGCTGATCCTCCATCATCCCTCACTAGGATCTGGGCCCTTAAATAGATTTTTTTTCAAGGAGTGGAATTCCAAACCATCAATGTTAAACCCTAGTTATATGAAGACACCCATTAGAGATTGGGTTCAGTAGTATTAATGAAAGATCTGACTTTAATGCCTCAAATATATTCTTCTTCTCACACAATGATTATGTGAGAGGTAGGCGGTTTCTGGAATTGAATCAATGTTTTGAATGTATCAGAGTCAGGGTGTCTGAGATTTTCTTGGCCTTTACCTCATGGGGAAAGAGAATGATACTGAATTTAGACTGAACAGGGGAATTTAAATATGACATAAAATATGGTGTGATGTTATTCAAGTGTAGGGCAACTTAGTTTGTTTAAATTTAATAAATCAATGATAATTTAAGATAGGAAGGTGAGTATAAAAGCAAAAGAGCATAAAGAAGAATTTCACCAGTCTAAAGGAGTATGACCGGACCATACTCAAAAGATGTGCTAGGAACAGAAAGGGTGGCTAAAACTGGGAGAAATTATGGATAAGTAGATAACTGGTTTGAAAGTGAGTGTAAAGGGGGGAAAGAGGTTATTAAAGAGACAGATGACTGCCTTCAAGCTTCTAGGTGTACTGAACTGGCAGGATGGTGGTCCTACTGATGATGAGGGAGAACAACTGGTATGGAAGTGAAGGACCAAGTTATTAATACTCATGTTGGAGCAAATCACAGTCTGAATAGGAAATGGTCAGAATGGCCAAAATGGTCACTGGTTGTTTCTTAGAATGGTAGTAAACATAGAAGGGGAAGTTTCTTCGAGGTTTTGAACTCTGAAACACGGAGTCATAACCAAGTATTTTGGACTTATTTGTGGAGATTTAAGGGAATTTATGAAAGGACTGAAGAGTTACAGCTTATTGGACTTTTAAGTGACATTAGTGTGAACTTTTCAATGGTTGGGAACATCCCCCCCCCAGGGTATTTCTTTTTTTTTTTTTTTTAGTGATGTGTTAGTGAACATACAGTACATTATTAGTTTTTGATGTAGTGTTCCATGATTCATTGTTTGCATATAACACCCAGTGCTCCATGCAATACGTGCCCTCCTTAATACCCATCACTGGGTTAGCCCATCCCCCTACCCTCCTCCCCTCTAAAACCCTCAGATTGTTTCCCGGAGTCCATAGTCTCTTGTGGTTGGGAACATTTTGATCCCCTAATCCATCTTTGGTGCCTTTCACGTAATGCTGTTCTTAAATAGGGTAATTTTATTAAATATTCATCAACAAAGCATTCTTCATATTTAATTTCAAATCTGATGTTACAAATTTATTCAACACCTTTTGTGTATTATGTTTGAAGGTTCTATTAAATAAGCTATAATAACCTCTTTTTTAAAGGTCCAACAGGGAAGAACTGGAAATGCAGAGAAGGAAGCACACTTCCATCTACAAAAGCCAGGTTTACTCTCCTCCTTCTTTGTTCAAGACTGGACTCCCACCAAGCAGGCTAGTTAGATAATTATAACTTCATTTATTGAAAGCATTCGTATCTTCATCTTGTATTTGTGCTATAAAGTATAAAAACACTAAATGTTCTGCCAAGAAACTGGAACATTCCATGTTGTTTTAGTACAAAAATGAATTCTCTGTGAAAAACTCTTCTGGGTGTCTTTCCATTTAAAAAAAAATCTAGGTAAGCAATAAATGAAGCATGGTATATAATCACATGTATATAAAAAAGATAATCTTACATTTAGGAGAGATGGAGATAATAATGGCCTTGCTGTTTTCTATGCTAATTTTTATTCTTACATAAAGAATTATTGGACTTTCTAAGTATAGATCTATTGGCCTAAATATGTGTTACTAATTATAGTAAAAGAGGTTGTAGATATTTCAGCCTGGACAATCTTTCAGATTAAAACCATTTTCTTTAGATGCGCTGGCAAATGGATGAGGCTGTTATTAGGAAAATGGTAAAGGATAAACTAAAACCAGAGATATGAGTAGTTTAATTTTGACTTAGATAAAGATAACTTAAATAAGATATTTATCTGGGCCTGAAATAAGTCAGTAACCCAACTGTTACTAGTTCTCAGCCAGATCATTTACCTTTTGTGTTACTTGATTAAATTTATTTTACGCCGTTTCCTGGTTTTGTTATTTTGCAATTTTGAATTGCTATAAGAGATTATATTTCATAATATACAAATGCAGGAAGAGACCATATGGGAACATGTGGTTTAGCCCTAAGATAAAGATTCTTGAAACTTTAGCCAAAATTAAATGTCACAAAGCTGTCTTGGATTTTGACTGTCTCTTCTCATCCTGACAATTACTAGTCATGGACATTTCCAAATATTATTTAAGCTGAATGAAATCTCATAAAATGTTTGGCTAAGAAGTTATGAGAGCTGAGGAATACTGATCCTTTTAATACGTAGTCTTCTTTTTTTGTTTTGTTGTTGTTGTTGTTGTTTCATATTTTAAGAGGTCACTTTCATTCATTCAGTTTATCATGTTCTGCTGAATAGAATGATGTGAAGAGCTTTGACTCTGGAGCCAGACTTCGGGGTTTGAATTTTGGCTCTATTACTTACTAGCTGTGTGTCCTTGAGCACATGCCCTAATCTTGTTCTTTCATTTCCTAATCTGTAAAATGTAGTAATAATAATCCATTCCTCACAGGGTAGTTATATATATTAAATGACTTAATTTATGTGAAATGTTTTAAACAGTAGCACATACATAAGTAATACTCTATAGATGTTTGCTAATTAAACTACTTAAAAATCAGTAACAGGTTTTCTACTATTTTGCCTGCCTCCTCCTTTAAACACACACACACACACACACACACACACACACACACACACACCAAACTTGGGCCAGATTATGTAAGGCATTGTACCGTTATAAGGGCTTTGGCTTTTCCTATAAGTGAAATAAATGAGGGGTCACTGTCAGTGTTTGTGCAGAGGAATAAAATAATCCAAGTTTTTTAAGTCTTAATTGTTTTATTAAGATCAGATTACAGAGAGATTAGGGACAGAAACTGGGAGGCCAGTTAGGAGGCTGTAACAGTTATCTAGGCAAGTGATAACTTGGACCATAGTGGTTGTGGTGCAGATGGTGCAGATCTTTTACATCTGAGATGGAAGAGACTGCAGGAGGCGTGCTTTTCAGATAGAGAAGACCAAATTTCAGTTTAGGACATAATAAAATTGAGATGTCTATTAGACCTATAAGTGGAACACTTGCATAGGAAGTGGATATATAGATCTGGAGTAGAGGGGAAAGGTATGGGCTGGGGATAGAAATTTGGGAAAAATCAGTGTTTAAGTAGTATTTAAATGAAGTTATGAAACTGAATTAGATTGTAAAAAAGGTAAGTATTGATAGAGAAGTGGTAAGAGGGACAGAGCCTTGGGGCGCTTCCTTCCAGGTCAGAAAAATAAGGATGAAAGAGGAGGAGGAGATTCATAGAGAAGAATGACTACGGACATAGGAAGAACACCAAATGTTATGTCTTGAGAAAGATGTGTTTCAAAGTAGAGGAACAGTTAACTACCAAATAATACTGATTGACCAAGAAGGGGACTGAGAATGACTTTTGGAGTTTACTTATTTATTTTCAAGATTCCATTTAAGTAATTTCTACACCCAACATGGGGTTTACACTCGCAACCTCAAGAGTCATATGCTCCACTGACTGAGCCTGCCAGGTGCCCCAATTTTTGGATTTTAAAATGTAAAGGTTGGGGGGATTGGGATAGGCCAGTAGGGGATTGGGATAGGCCGATGATGGGTATTAAGGAGGGCACATATTGCATGGAGCACTGGGTGTTATACGCAAACAATGAACCATGGAACACTACATCAAAAACTAAGGATGTACTGTATGGTGACTAACATAACATAATAAAAAATTAAAAAAATAAAATAAAATGTAAAGGTTGCTGGTGGTCCTGACCAGGATCATTTTTAGTGGTACAAGATGAAGTTTAAAAAACACTTTTTGGAATGGTCTCAAGAGAGAATGGGAGGAGAGGAATTAGAATGAAAAAATATGGACAACTTTTTGGAGGATTTTTTTTCTTTTGAGGAGGCAGAGAAATAGAACCGTATCTGAAGGGAAATGTGAGGTCAGGAGAATGTTTTTTCTAAAGTGATAGAAATTACAGCATGTTTGTATACTTAGGAGAATGAGTTACTAGAGGGGATATTGATGATACAAGAAGCAAGAAGGGACAATTGTGAGAGCAATGTCCTTAAGAAAGTCAGAGGGACAAGATGTAATATGCAAGGGGAGGGTTAGTCTTAGGAGATGGACAGTTCACTCATAGTATTAGGAGAGAAGGCAGGACACATGGTGAAGGGGGTGGGTAAGATAATATTGATGGGAGCAACTGAAAGCTCTCTTCTGACAGCTTCATCCATTACAATTAACTCTTTTATCTCATTATTCTTTAACCTGAGACAGCTTCTCAGACATTCTTTGTATTTGTTGACTCTGAATTTTGATGAGTACAGTCCAGTTGTTTTGTAAATCATCCCTCAATCTGAGTTTGCCTGATGTTTCCTCTTTATTGGATTCAGGCTTTGCTTTTTTAGGCAGAAGCCTACATAAGTGATGTTGTGTCCTCGGTGCATCAGCCTGGAGGTACATGATATCATTTTGCCCCATTATTAGTGATGGTAACTTTAATCATTTAGTTGTGCTGGTGTTCTTTGGGTTTCTGCACTGCAAAGTTACTATTTTTAGTCCTTGTATTTAATAAATAATCTGTAAGGAAACTGTAAATATCCTATTTCTTTTTAAACTTCCCAGAAATTATAGTATCCATTGATGATTTTTGCTTTCTCCTGTCTCTACTATAATGGCTGTAAAATAGTGATTATCCTAACTCTGTTATTTTTCTTACATTAATTAGTTGGCATTCTCCTTTAAAAATGAGCTTTCCCATATCCACCACTTATTTATTTATTATCCACCAGACTCATTAACTTTTATTTTATGTGTGAGACAGTGTTTGTGGCTTATAAACGTGGTTTATTTGCATATGTAGTATATAAACTGTATATATGACTTATATACAGTTATTCACATTGATGCTCAAATTGGTCCAGACTTGCTCTGTGGCATCCTCTTCCGAGTGGCTCCCGTGTCCTTTTGATCTTTCCCCAACATTTTTTTCTTGAGGATTTTTTTACTTTCTAGCTTTACCAGATGTTCCAGGCTTATCTTGAACTTTTTCTGCCCCTCCCTGGAAGCAACTATTTTTTGAAAGCATCTTGATGCCTTTTAGTGGGAAATGATGACTGGAAACCAAGATCATGGCACCAGTTATGCTCATTACTGTTGGAGTATCACTGTTCCTAGGCTTTTTCAGCACCCAGAGCTGGGAGAAAACAAGCAATTTGAATATGAAATTGCCTTATGTATAATTTTAATCACGCAGTCACCATGTTCCTTTTACTTCACATTTGACACCACAGGTTTCTACTTCCCTTTCCTTTTCCATATTGAATCTCTGTTTTACCACATTGAGAACCTAGTTCCCAATAACTTCAGTATATGTACTCATTTGCTTAATTCTAAAATACACATAGAATAGATTAAGTCTTCACCTACCATTGCAAAAACCAAACCTGTTAAGTAGAATTCAAGATTTCTTTGGAATTCTTTTTTTCTTTTTCTTCCCCCCACCCAGGCTGAAGGTATAATAGTCAAAATATTCAGAAGTTTTCTTCAGAGTGGATGTATTAATCATTTAAAGTATAATTTGATCCATTGTTTCTGCTTGTATTCAGTATTAGCTTTTCTTTCCCTCCATGTTTATTGACTTATTTTTTGCACACCTTGCTTCTCATCTCTCCAGCTTTTTATACTACATTATAAATTGCATGGAACTATGCTAATAGGACCTTAAAAATTTTTTTTCTGCTGCTGCTGCCGGTTTAATTCTTTTTTTCTCATATCGCACCCTATTAAATCCCTGGGTGTTTCTCACTATTTGTTGAATAAAATTTAGCCTTCTGAGCTAGTATTTAGAACCTATAAAATGGAACCGCACTGAATCTTTCCAAACATTTTATCTCAACTACATAAAGCAGCCATTTCACTGAGTCTACCAGCTGTCTTAGGAAGTACCGTCTCCCTTATAGTTACTATGCTTTTACTCCTGATCCCCCTCTGCAGAATTCTGGTTTTGTTCTAAATCTTACAGTTACAAAGCATGCAGCCTTGGATGAGTACCACATACTCTCTGAGCCTGTAACAGGGAAATAATAATTTCTACCCGAAGGGATGTAGTGAGAAGCAGATAGTTAGCTTTGACAGTGCATTACCAATAGTAATCAGTCTGAGCAATTAACAGGTTGCTTGACTTGGAAATACAGACTTAGATACCTCCCTAATTTACCATTTAAAGTTTTAAATGGTGATGGTATGGGGATGGTTTTTTTTTTTTTTATTTGTGGTGACAAGCATTTTAAACTTTCGTCCTGGGCAGGTTTATGCTATATTAAAGTGTTTTTACATATTTTCATGTAAACTTTTAAATATGTAAATTATGAGCAGATATTTTTGCTCATAACAACTAAAAAGCAAAGGGAGGAAACACTATCAAAATTTTATTTTCTTAGAGTTCCTTTTCTTTGGGGTCTTCATTATATATTCTCCATGAATAGTAAGAATTTCTAGTCAGCTTGGCTTTGATAGGATCTCTTGTTAGGAGAGAATAAGCTTAGTCATTCTCCAAAGTGGCTATTCATCTCAAAGTCAAAAATATTTCGACTTCTTTAAATATCCAAACTGTAAGTAGAGTCATTGATGAGGGTAGAAATACATTATCTATATTCTTAGAATAGTCTCAGTTGCATGTGTTGCTTTAGCAGGGTATAGAATGAAAATTTGCATATCTTACTATTATTTTAAAGGTGTACTCATTGACGTTTTTCACAGTATTATATTGATCTTAGTTTTTAAAAACTAGAATTCTTGAAGAACCAGTAGAAATTTCAAGAGTTATTTTAAATAAAGTTAGATCTGATAAGTGTGGAGTGGAGTCTATGAATCTTTTCACATTTAATATTTCTGTGAAACCCCAAAGTTTAACAGGAGTGCTTATAATATAATTTCTGTATAATAATTAACTTGGTTATTACAGCATGCAGTGCATAGAGAAACACTTAGATTTATATTTAACCTGGCCAGCAATCTGGAGAGCCTGTTTACTGATCCCAAAAGGGCCAGATGATAAGAGCTTTCATTTTCATCATTCTATTATTGAAATGGATTTTTATCTTGGCGAAGTCCCAATAATTCATTTTTGCTTTTGTCTCCCTTGCCTTTAGAGACATGTCTTGCAAGAAGTTGCTGTGGCTGGGGTCAAAGAGGTTACTGCTTGTGTTCTCCTCCAGGGTTTTGATGGGTTCCTGTCTCACACTGAGGTCTTTCATCCATTTTGAGTTTATTTTGTATACGGTGTAATAAAATAGTCCAGTTTCATTTTTCTGATGTGGCTGTCCAATTTTCCCAGCACCATTTATTGAAGAGACTGTCTTTTTTCCATTGGCTATTCTTTCCTGCTTTGTTGAAGGTTAGCTGACCATAGAGTTGAGAGTCCATTTTTGGGTTCTCTATTCTGTTCCATTGATCTATGTGTCTGTTTTTGTGCCAACACCATACTGTCTTGATGATCACAGCTTTGTAATATAGCTTGAAGTCAGGCATTGTGATGCCCCCAGCTTTGGTTTTCATTTTCAACACTCTCCTGGCAACTCAGGGTCTTTTCTGTTCCCATACAAATTTTAGGATTGTTTGTTCCAGCTCTGTGAAAAAGGTCAATGGCATTTTGATAGGGATTGCATTGAATGTGTAGATTGCTCTGGGCAGCATAGACATTTTAACAATGTTTATTCTTCCAATCCATGAGCATGGAATATTTTTCCATTGCTTTGTGTTTTTCTCAATTTCTTTCATAAGTGTTCTGTAGTTTCTAGAGTACAGATCCTTTACCTCTTTGGTTAGGCATATTTGGTTATGTATCTTATGGTTTCTGGTGCAATTGTAAATGGGAATGCAAGCTGGTACAGCCATTCTGGAAAACAGTATGAGGTTCCTCAAGACGTTAAAAATAGAGCTACCCTACAACCCAGCAATAGCACTACTGGGTATTTACCCTAAAGATACTGATGTAGTGAAAAGAAGGGGTATCTGCACCCCAAAGTTCACAGCAGCAATATCCACAATAGCCAAACTGTGGAAGGAGCCGAGATGCCCTTCAACAGATGAGTGGATGAAGATGTGGTTCATGTCTACAATGGAATATTACTCAGCCATCAGAAAGTATGAATACCTACCTTTTACATAGACATGGGTGGAACTGGAGGGAAATATGCTAAGTTAAATAAGTCAATCAGAGGAAAGGCAATTATCATATGGTTTCACTCATATGTGGAATATAAGGAATAGCGCAGAAGATCATAGGGACAGGGAGTGAAAACTGAATAGGAAGAAATCAGAGAGGGATACAAACCTTGAGAGACTCTTGACTCTAGGAAACAAACTGAGGGTTGTGGAAAGGGATGTGGGTGGGGGGATGGGGTAACTGGGTGATGGGCATTGAAGAGGGCACTGGATGTGATGAGCCCTGGGTGTAAAATGCAATTGATGAATCATTGAACATTACATCAAAAACTAATGATGTAGTGTATGTTGGTTAATTGAATTTAAATTAAAAAAATCCAAGTGGTTGCCTGAAAAATGTCTTTGGTAACTGTGGAGATAACTGTTTGTAACAAAGAACATGCTGAGTAACTACATTGTTTTCATTATGACAACACAGGCTTTTAGAATGAAGTCTTACACAGAGGGAAATAATCTCCTACTTCCATGTTGGTGACCAACCAATCAATTTAAAGATTAAAATTACAAATGAATTGTATTATATTTCAGCTGATTACATTTAATTAATTAGTAAAGGGAAAGCACAGATGAAAGACCTTTTTTGTAGTATGATTGATAAGGAAAATCAAATGATGCTGAGTGATGGTATGAGGCACCTTTCAGCAGAGCACACAAAGAAAGGAGGAAATATTCACAGATAAAGCCAATCAATATAAAGACAGAGAGTCTTGAAGAAGACAACAAGAACATTTTGTTAAAAGTGAATACAGGTGTTGTACACACGGAACTAATATAATATTGTATTTCAAGTATACTTCAATAAAAAAACCTAAATATAGAGAAATTTAAAAAGAAAAAAAAGCTTACATTTCTCAAGAAAGTATTCCATCTTCTGGAAAATAAAAGGACTATTTTCGGCCTACCACAGCTGTGTCATAACAGTAATAACACTTCCAGTGGGTCCACGGAGTGGCAGCTATTTTCCTATCCAATCAACACCTCCAAGTACATCCTTGGAAAGGAGGAAAGCCCATATTTTCCCTCTCTCATCCATAGTGGTGCAGGTGTCAAAGGATAATATTCTCCAGCATGGTTAGCAATGTCTTACAGATCTACTAACTGTCATTGTTTGTTCTTATAACTGGGATATAATAATACCTTGCTTTACTAACTATCATTTGTCACCTGAGGAAAAAGACAGATGTGCAATAAGACCAAAGCATTTATTTGAGATCTTAGAATTGCAATTGGGGAGCACAGATTCAGGTGGTAACCTAAATTGTGTCTCCCTGGGGAACAAGAGTGAGTTTTTTTTTTTTTTTAAAGACAAAAGGCAATACTTGTACGTGTTGTTTAAAAATATTTATGATTGGTGTTGGTGGCAGAAAACTAATCTTGAACACTACATTAAAAACTAATGATGTTCTATATGTTGGCTAATTGAACATATTAAAAAATAAATAAATAAAATAAAAAATAAAACTTTTAAATAAAAGGGGAAAAAAGAAACCTAATCTTGGCTAAACAGCACTGGTTCTTAATGCCATCATTGAACAAAAGTCTGTTACTGTAGCAAGTTACAGGTGTTCCTGCAGATCTCCTGGAGTATTTGTGGTTTCACCCTGTTCATAAGGTCACAGTCCACCCAGTGAGGACGTGGGTAAGGTCCACCTCCTTAATGGCCTCCTGGCTCCATTTTGAAACCCTTTGACATAAGTGAGCCTATTTACTTTCACCTCTCACCCATTTCAAAAGATTAGAATTCATATTTGCCCTATATGTATATTTTTAATATAAAAAAGACTTAGGACATTTTCAGTCACTAAAATTATATCCTATACCTATCAAGTCACAGGCAATACTTATTTGTTTCTTCCTAATGGCCTTTTAATGCTATATTTTATTAACATCAGATTATTACTTACAATGCAAAAGCAGGAATGAACAAAACCATAAAATTTTCTATTTCCCCTACCTCTTCTTTACCAATAAAGTGCATATTTGGAAGCTCAGACTTACTGTGTGATCATTGCTATTTTAGTTCATTCTTTACTTTTTTAAGTAGGTTCCATGCCAGCATGGAGACAAAGGGGCTTGAACTGGACCCTGAGATCAAGACCTAAGCTGAGATCGAGAGTACCACACTTAACCACAGAGCCACCCAGGTGCTCCTCATCATTGCTATTTTAATATCAGTTGCACAAAAATAGGAATAGCTGTTCTCTCAACACAAATTCTAGCAAAGTATCATCCTACTTTCACCACTGATTCAATCACATGTCAATTAAAATAACTAATTTCAACTAACTGAAAATGTGAGTAATTATCTAGCTTAAATTCAACTAGTTTTAGTTACCAGTAGAAAGCCTAGATACCCAACTTGGCTGGTTAAAAAATGGTGAACAAGTATCCCTTAAGATGTCAGTATGCTCAGGCACATCTTGCTGAGTGGCACACGGCAGGCATGGAATAGGTGTGTGGGCCCATAGAAGAGCAGATGATGAATGCAGAGAAGCAGAGAAGCAGGCAAGGAGGAAGGAAAAGCAGAAGGAGGTGAGAAGAAAGACCCAAAGAGTCCCTAAATCCAAGATGTACACAAGTACTTGCTTGCACGTCACTGGGGCCACCTGGTCCTGTGCTAGCAGCCCTTTCATCCAGGAGCTACCCACTACAGGGCACTGGGCTGCGGGAGGCAGGAAGTTTTCCAGGAGGTCACCAGGACCCCAGCCTCAGCCCTTAAAGCCAAGGTTGAAGTGCCCTAGAGATACCTGGGGGATCCTGTGGCCCTGCTAGTCAGGGTCCCTTACATTCCGGTGCCCTTCCTGTAAGCCCTGACTGTCCTCTCCCTGGTCGTCCAGACCTGCAGTTTAACCGTGGTGTGGATGGCCCATGAAGGGTGGTAAACAGCCTTGAGCAATTTAACATCCCAGGCACACTTGACAAGAACTGGTTTCAGTATAGAGCTACCTGAATCACTCACCTGGCTAATGCGTAGCTGTGACATACTTAGAAAAACTACCCTTAGGGCCAACAGTTTATCTGGATACCCTGCCAAGCAAGGGGATAAAAGCTTTAGACAAATTAATGCATTCCAGTTAGCCTAAGCAAACGGAAGGAAGGAAGGAAGGAAGGAAGGAAGGAAGGAAGGAAGGAAGGAAGGAAGGAATCCAAGATGTACACATAATATAATGCAGGCAGTAAGTATGGAGACATGCAGATGATGGCCAGTTAGGTCTAGCAGGTAAAGATAGGAGAGGAAATGGGAGTTTAATCAGCTCCTTCAGATGCTAAACTAGGAGAGACAAGTAGTGTGCTCCAAGAGCCTCTGCACTGTGTCAGCCAGCAGCATTGGGCTGCCAGGCCTCCAGACCTGTTGGAATTAGATAGGTTCCCTGAACTTGTAGAGTCCCCAGGGTGGACAATACTCACCCTCTGAAAATATTGCTGAGGTGGCGGCTTTAAACTGGCTCAGTCACTCCGCACTTAGACTGGCTGCCTCGTGGGGTCCAGGACTTACCATACTCAGGGCACTGAAACTGGCCATACTCAATCCCCATTTGGACCCACTCTGGATGGGGACCTGGGCTAGACCAGCAATAAAGGCTCCCCAGTCGGTCTTACTGGAAGATACCCTGGCCAGCCTGGCCAGCTCTGCCTTGGCAAGATTGGTTTCTCCATGTCTTCCTTCAATGGAAAACTGTGTCATTAGAGTTTGGAATGAGGCAGGTGGCCTTGTGCCCCCAGAAGCCTGCTCCAGTGACCGGCCTCTCCCGCTTCTTGCCCTGTTGATGCCCAGCGCGTGCAGGGGCAGTGGCACCCTTGGGCGAGCCTGTGTGCTGAGGCTGCTTCCAACCACCTGCATACCTTCCAGGGTAGGGAGTCAACCCCAACTTTTTTCACTAGCAGCTTTTAAATGGTGACAGTCTGCCTGATGGGGTCCAAGTCTTCTCCGGCACTCAGTATTCCCCCGTCTCTACTGGGCTGGGGCTGCTGTCAGTCGCCTGCCATCCTGGCAACGCAGTGCAGATACTCGGGTTCTACCTGAGAAGCGATGAGCATTTTGTAGCTTTAGTGCTTGGAAGTTGGCATATGTTGAGTACCTCGAGCTCAGGATGATTTTTGGTGTGTGGGACCTAGAACTGGGCAGGAGTCAGGAGACGCTGGGACACAGGATCAAGATCTTGGGAACAAGGCCTCCGTAGAATCCCAAACCCTAACCTACATAAATGTGCTATTTCTCCTGAAGGCAGAAAGAGCACACTGTCCTGACATGAGAATGTGGGGCCAGTGGGTTGGCTCTCTGTAACCTCCAATAAGAGACACTTAGATGCCCTGGTTGTTGGAGAAGGCCGAGACCCTAGAGGAGGCAAGTCCAAGGGGACGGACCGTCACCACGTGCATCTACAACCTCAGGGTGAATGTGCAAGTGGTTGGGTCTGGCTCGGCTCAACAGGCAAGCAAGGCCCTATAAGGCCCTGTCGGCAAATGGGCGCGTCCTGCCCACATGCAGGCCGGGAAGTGCAGTGTAGCCAGTGATCCAGAACAGGCCAAGGTCCCAGACTGGGCTCTGGGGGGGACAAGCGTTAACCTACCCGATGGGCAGAACTCCCCTGAAGGGTAAGGCTCAAGTTTCTACGTCGCTCTGAACAGGGTCTGAGGGCTGGTCAGGGGGCCATCTATGAGAAACACCTGGGAGCCCTGGTTGCAAGAGCAGGGACTCACCCTGAATGGTGGAGAAGCAGGTGTTCGGGCTTAGAAGAAAATGCCATCAAGCTTCCTCGACACCTCCTACTGGCTGCTCTCAGGAATGAAGAGTCAACAGAGAATAAGAAAGCATGGGATCCAACTGAACTGGAAGAAGACCCTGTCCCATACATTGGGAGAAATGCTTTTTACAATATCTGGAGAAGTCAGAAAGCAGAACATTTGAAGGCGAAGGCTCTGGCAGACCATGACTGAAGAAATGTGAAGGAAGTGTTAGTGTGGGCCAGTCGATCAAGGAGGGCCTCCAGGAGGAAGATTTTAAAGAATTTTGGCGGGTGGAGGGGCATGGAGAAAAAGAGTTGGAGGGTAGACTCCTGTCCGGGGAAGCTGGCAGCTCACTTGCCCAGGCTGGAGAACCACCCTAAGGGCTCTGACGGTGTGGTGGTGATCCTGCAATTATAGTCGGGCCCCCTGGACACTCAGCTCTCCTGAGAAGACTGATAGAGGAGCCAGCGGTGAGACTTAACCCTGAGCTGAGCTGTCACTGACAGGAGGGGCTGGAGTAGGGTAGGAAGTGTTCACAGGGCTCTTTTGTCCTTGAGGGAAATACCCAGCCCTGGGCCTAGAGCTGGTTTGGGAGGAAGCTGTTTGGTTAGCTCCCTTTCCCTCACCCAACCCCCTGCCCTTCCTCTCCTCCCGCACCCGTGACGCCTTGGGTTTCTTCTGGCCACCCGGGAGGTTGGGCGTTCCCACCTGGGTCAGCCAGTGGCTGGTGGAGGGCTGCGGGCTCCTTGGGCGCCTGTCCCACTCTGCCTCCTCCATGTGCACAGCCCAGCAAGGATGGCTGAGCCTTCCCATGTCTGCCTGGATCGCCAAAGTGTTCTTAGCCGATGAGGGGATTGGCGTGGGATCTTAGCTCAATAGGGTGTGTGCTGGGGTTAGAGGGCCCTGGAGGTGATCACCCCTTGTATTACAGAGGAAGAAATTGATGCCCCAGAGAGACCAGGCAGGACTAGGCAGTGCGTTAGTGATGTAGCAGGAATTGGGCCCAGATATCCTTGTTTCTGGCTAAGGGCAGTTCCCACGTGCTCCCAGAGTCTGAGGAGAATCCTCAGGGATGAATGGCTTTCTGAAGTCCTCAGCATTACTCTTCCTACCCTGTTCCCAGAATGACAGCCGTGCCCTGAAGGCACTTACAGCAAAAGACAACTAATTTTTTTTAAAGATTTATTTATTTGAGAGAGATAGAGATTGACGTGTTTATTTGGGAGAGAGAGCCTAGAGAGAGAGAGAGAGAGAGAGAGAGAGTGTGAGCCGGGGTGAGGGGGCTGGCGGAGAGGGGGAGGAATCGTTCAAGCTGACTCCCTGCCCAGCATGGAGCCCTACAAAGGGAGCTTGATTTCAGGACCCATGGTCTTGACCTGGGCTGAAGCGAGAAGAGTCGAGCCTACCAGACTGAGCCACCCAGGCGCCCAGAAGACAAGTATTTTCTGTTACCTCTTGGTAAGCAAAACCTGTCCCTGCCCACACAAAGGGAAACTGCCCTGGCTCCCCATCACCCAGGAGAAAGCTGACTGTTTAACACAGCACACCGCAGCCCTCTGGGAGTGGGCCCACCCACCCTGCGGCCCTCCAGGCCCTCACCTGGGGGCACATGGGAGCCAACATCCCTGCGCCCCTCTGGGCCTTTGTCTTTTGCGGCTCTCATCCCAGGGTGCCCTTCCCACTAAGAGTGCGGTCCTACCACACGCTCTTGGCTCAGTTCAAATGTCACCTCTTCCAGGAGCCTGCCTGTTCTTCCACTGGAACCAATGTCTTCCTCCCAGAAAACTGCTCTCACACCACTCTGGCTCTCGGCACTTGCTCTCCTGGAGCACAGTCGCTGCATATGTTGCCTTTGCCTTCCTGTCAGTCCTGGAGGAGATCTTACTGCATGTTCCGTCTTCCGAGCACACAGCCTGGGAGCTTGAAGCCCATGGGAGACCTCACATTTGCTCAGGGATGTGTCCTTACTAGCACCCAGGCCTGCCCAGGAAGCCTGTATGGAGGACCTATTTTGGCACCTTCCCTTAACCCCTGGCTTCCCTCCAACCTCTCTGCTTCCATCAGGCAAGGTGAAGTCTCCTCTTCCACCTCTACTGTCCCTTCTCTCCAGTCTTCATACAGCCTTCCCCCCCTCTGCCCAGCCCCACTCCTGACCACTCTGCCCTCTGAAAGCCCAAAGCTCCCCTGTGTGCTACACCTTGGCCCCGAAGTGCACTTTCTGCTTTGCACTGCTGTAATGGCACAGGGACTAGTGGCTAAGAGTTCAGACTGGCGCTGTGACCTTAAGGCAATTTCCTTAACCACTCTGTGTGCCTCCACTTTACCAATAAAATAGGACCGTAACAGACCTACCTTGAGCATTAAGACACTATACATAGAAAGTTGAAAGAGCTCAATAAAGAGAAAGGGTATTACAATTAGTTATCTTTTTATTCTGCATACAAGTATCAGTTGAGCACCTACTATGTGCCAGACAGCAACAATGCCACATGCGGTGGTGAGTGAGTGAGAATGCATGGACAGGGCGCCTGGGGTGGCACAGTCGTTAAGCGTCTGCCTAGGGGCTCAGGGGCATGATCCCAGCGTTCTGGGATTGAGCCCCACATCAGGCTCCTCCGCTGGGAGCCTCTGGCGATGTTCAAATAAACCTTCTCCCCACTTTGTGTTCCTCTCCTGCGTCCTCTGGGACCTCCATTATCCAGATATTATTTCACTTTGTGGAAGTGCTGAGTTCTCAAAATCTCCCTCACGTGATCCAGTAGTTTTCTTTCTCTCTTCTTCAGCTTCCGTATTTTCCATTATTTTATCTTCTATATCACTGAGCTTCACTCTTCTGCCTCTCATTCGCCATCCTTTTAATAGTCTTCATTTGGTACTGAATCTCTGTGATAGCATTTTGAATTGGGGCCTGTCTAGTTTTGGTTCTTTTATTTCTACAGTGAGGGGATTCTCAGTGTCTTCTATGCTTCTTTGCTTCCGTCTAGCATCTTGCTTCTAATCATTGCCTGAATTCTAATTCAGATATTTGACTTATATCCATAGTGACTAAATCACAGTAGTGAGAATTTCCCCCACCTCCTGTTCTTTGGGAGTGAATTTCCCATCTCATCACTGTGTCCAGAAAGAAAATCAGAAAGAAAAAAATAAAACACAATGAGAAATCAAACAAACTATACAGCATACATATATATACATACACACACTATAGATATGTACACACACATTTATAAAATGTATATGTATAAACAAAAATAAGAAAGATGAAAAAATAAGGAAAAAACTGAAACAACAAATAAAAGACTAAAAAATAAAAATACAGAATGCTACTCAGTGTTTTTCCCTAAAGGTGAAGTTTCACAGCCCTCTAGGATCAGTAAACTTGACAGGAGGTGAGTTGTTTCTGCTGGCCTCCTGGGGAGGGCCTGTTGCACTGACTCTCAGGTGGCCACCTCAGCTAGTGCAAATGCACGTCTCGTAAGCAGAGGCGAGCCTCAGTGTAAGCAGCTCTGGATTCCAGGATGTGGTGCTGTTTCACTCCCCTGAAGGCTTGCAGCACCAATGGAGTGGGATAGGTATGGCTGAAGGCTGTTGTTCTTTACCAGGAGCTGGTGCCCCCAGCTCTTCAGCGAGCCTCACGAAAAGCAATCAATCAGTCTTAACCTCCTTGGCTGTCAGAACTCTGTGTTCAGGGGGCGCCTGGGTAGCTCAGTTGTTAAGCTTTTTGCCTTCAGCTCAGGGAGTAATCCCAGGGTCCTGGGATCGAGCCCCCACATCAGGCCTCTGCTCTGGGAGCCTGCTTAGATCCTCTCACCTCCCCTGCTTGTGTTCCTCTCTCACTGGCTGCTCTCTCTGTGTCAAATAAATAAAATCTTAGGGAGAAAAAAAAAGAACTCTGTGTTCAGCCTGCCAGTGACAAAGCATTTGATCTCGTGCATGCGACTGAGTTCCAAGTCCACTTTCTATGGATTCCTGTGGCACAGAACCTATGCTGTACCTCCTGGGTGTCGTGGGTCTTGCCATGCTTCTACCTCTGCTGGACCCTTCCCGAGATGATCACCCAACTGTGCTGTGATTCAGTTGAGGGCTATATAGAGCAGAAAGCCAGTTCCTAGATTCACGGTTTTCAGCCAGCTTCCCAAACCTGGATGTCTGGGAACTCTGACGGTATTCAGGCACCACCTCGTTCTTCTTGTGACTCCAGGACCTGAGATCATGCCTGTCACACCTGGGATTCCACCCCGCTTCGCCACTTGAACACCTGTAAGCCAGGGACATCCCCACAGTAGCAGACTTCTAAAAAGTTACAATTTGTACACTTTCTTCTTACAAAACTTTGCAGCAGCCTCCCCAAGCCTGCAGCCTCCCCTCTGCTGTATCACCAGCTATATCACCCCACAGTTTATTCCCACTCACACCACGTGGGCTCTGAAGTGCAGCCGGTGCCCCAGTGGGGCTGGAGGTAGCTCTTGAGGTGGTTCAGGATGTTAGCTGTAGCTCCAGGAAGAGAAAGTATCATCAGCATGATTGGCTTCATGTCCCTTCTAAATAAAGGAAACTTTTCCCACCACTCAGTGCTTGTCTGAGCAAGAACCAATCCCTGGAGGTCTGCCCAGACTACAGGCCTTGGGGACGGATCTGAGGTATTCATTACTTCAGCCCAACCACAGGCGATGGAGGCTTGCTCTGTGTGACCCAACCTGCTTCCCTCCCAGGCCGATATCAGCCACCCCTGTCCTCTCACCCCAGCCTCTGTCTGTTTTCCTTCTCCCTCTGGCCCTCCTCCCCTGCTTGTGCTCTTTTCTCTCTAATGAATAAATAAAATCCTTAAAAATAAATAAATAAAGAGTGAGTGTAAGATGGACCTTTTAGGCTTCTAGACCTGGCGGGGAAACACTCTCCCTGTGTGTATTTCTTTGTCATTTTTCCCTTGATAAGCTGATGGCTCCAGGAGTGCTTGACCTCCTATGGAGTGAGAAGGCCCATTGTGTGAGGGACTCTGGGTTCCTGAATGACCACATGAAGGTGTGTTCAGCCTCCAATCTGAACAACAGCCACTCAATACCGTCATTTGGGGAAATCTGTGGTGACATGCTACCAAAATTTGAGGGTCATTTGGCAACTCAGCTTAACGTAATATACCTACAAAATATTTAAGAAATCACCAAGTTAACGTCAATAGTTATCAGCCTAGTACCTTTTAAAAATGACCAGAGGCACCTGGTTCCCTCAGTCAGTAGAGACACGTGGCACTTGATCTCGGGGTTGGTGGACTTTGAGCCCCACATCAACACAGAGTTTACTTAAAAAAACAAAAAAGAAAACAAAAGGACTTACAAATGACCAAAGTCAATTAGGCTCTAACAGTTGAGCTGAGGCGGTGGTCTGGATCCTCTTTGCCTGATCATTCAGCCACTGCGACCTGAGCACATCAGATGATGCAAGGTGCTTATCAGTCGCCAGGTTCTCCCCTCTGAGCTCAGGGTCTACAGGGGAAGATGGACAAACATGAAACAAAAACATGAATGAGAAGAGCAATTGCTCCGTAGGAAAAGAGCAAGAGGACTACAACTGGGTCCTGAGCTCCACCAGGTGAGGGGTCTGACAAGGCTGTGCTGACATGACATTGAGATTTCCTGTGTCAGGAAAAGAGGGGAGACAGCCCCACAAATCTGAGTATATTTAGCCTGGCGGGAGCTCAATGATGCAGAGGATTGGGGGCAGAACTTGTTGTCAGAGTGGAGGTTAGAAAGGGAGGCCAGGGTGGCTGGAGTGGAAGCCTGAGGAGGAGAGCAGAGAGGGAGAGGGAAGGAGGGGCAGGGCCTGGGGCAGGATCGACGTTTCAGGATCTACTCCTAGTGACAATGTGGCCACATTTTCCCCACACTCAGTGGCTTAACCAGAAACACTTACTGTCTCACAGTCTCAGCGGTGCTCAGTGGGGGCTCCTGCCAGAGCCTCTCAGTAGGTTGGGGCTGTTGACAACACCAAGGCAGGACCTGCTTCTCTTGGAACCTGAGCTCACTTGCGGGATTGTTGGCAGGATTCAGCTCTATCTCCAAGGGCCACACTAGTTCTTCTGTCTGTTGTTGGCCTTTCAGTGCTAGGCCATGTGCACGTGACTGTGCCATGGTTGAACATAGGAGCTCATTCCCCAAGTGCAGGGATCTGAGAGAGCAGGGGTCAGAGTCAACACGGGGCTGGGCACTGAGCTTTAACCGAAATCTTGAAGGGAGCTTGGGTCATGGTGCCTGTTCTGTGGAATGGAAGTGAATCACTAAGTACAGACCACACTCCAGGGGAGGGTTGCACACGGATGTGTACACAGGAGTTGGGCATCCGGGAGCCAGTGAGGAGAGAGGTGAAGATCCAGGCTGCACCTAAGCATTCACTGGGGCCCGGAAAAGGTTGTGTTGAAGTAAGTGGCTATAGACATGGAGATGGCATGGGGGCGGGTGAGCATTGATATCCTAGAGAGAGGAGGCATTCCAGCACCTTCTTGTACTGAGGAGGAGCCCAGGTCATGGCAACTCACTGAGTGGGACTCCCTAGCCACATCACACCCATTGGAAAGGAGGTGATGGTTGCAGCACAAGGACAGGTGTCTCTAGGGGTAAGGGTGGATTCTGACCTTCTTGGGCCAAGGCTCCAATCCTTCTTTAGGGTTTTGCTTCGGAAATTAGAAAGCCAAGATCTTGGGAAGCTATTGCTCATCCCCCTCTGTAGGTGGGGGGCTGTCATCTTCTGGGCCTGCCTCAGAACGTGAAGCACTGGATGAACACATGTGTGCACACAAGAGCGGAGGAGTGTGCACGTGCTCACGTGCACACACACACACACACACACACACACATACCAGTAGGGACTGTGGGGCAGGATCTGACCAGTAGCAGCTCAGAGAAGGTGAGAGAGAGGAAAATGTGGTTGGAGGTATTTCTACATGACACCACTCCTCAACCTCCTAGATATTATCCCATGTATGCCTGTGGACGTCTGGAGGAATCATGCTAGAATAATCTGTATTGTACAGACAAGACACAGACCATCCCTGACAGGCACGATGGATATCCAGGGTCAAAAACAGGTAAGAATGGAGAGTTGTGTCTGGAAACCAGGTGTTTTCCAATTGGTCCCTGAGCTGTACCCAGACTTAACACACGGGCTGTGGAGATGTGATTGGTGTTACTGAAAGAAGGGACCTGCATGCACAGGGAAGCAAGGCGCCAGAGCTTTGGCGAGATATAATCCAGGAATTGGACTCAGGAGGAGGATCCCAGGCAGTGAAGTCACTTCCATGACCACAGACCCCAACAGAATTTGGAACCCGTAACCAGGCACCCACATTCTAGTGCAGTCCCATATCAGGCTCACTTGGCTGAGACATTTGATAGTGAAAGATGTTCTCTTTGTGCTTGCTCCACTTCCTCGGGACTCTGGCTTCCAGAAACCCCAGGGTAACGCGCTTACCTCATGCTGCAGACATTGGGCTAGAGCTCCGCCCGATGCCTGAGGGCATTTGGTAGGAGGGTCATAAGGTAATAGGGAAGCCTAGGCCAGGCCAGGTCACCTCTCTGAGCCATCCTAGGGGCAACCCCATCCCTTTCTCTTGAGGTTCAGGGAAAAAGGGACATGTGGGGGAGGTCCTGCCCTGGGCTGAGAGGAGGTTGCGGGGCAGTGGATACCCTAGTGATTCCTTCATGTTCACTCCAATGTCGTGGTGGGCAGGGGGAAGAGGATTCCTGAGGTGCCTCTTACCTGTGCCAGAGTGAATCCAAGGGCCTGAAGCTGTGTCACTTTTCTCTCCTGGTGGAGCTGTGTGCATGCTGGGTGTGGTGTGTCTGAGACGCTGTCCCGAGGTCTGAGGACCAGCAAAGGTAGCCACAGTTTAGGGCTCTGAGGCCCCTGCCTGGCCTGACACACACTGTCTTTTACAGAGCTCCACACAGGACATGGGGCAGGAGCTGGAGATGAGATCCTCTGCTCTACCTCCTCGAAGGACAGGAAGGTGCCCCACAGTGCCACCAGAGACCGGCACTGGCTCAGGTGAGTGCCGGTGCTGGGTGACCCAACCCCCAGGCCCTAATGCAGCAAATGGGGCCCCAGGTCAGAAGCCAGCCTGCTACTTCCTGGGTCCCTCCAGAGTCCCTGCCCATAGGACTCTGCATCCCCATCTCCTCCCCAAACTTGCCCTCAGGGCCCTGCCCCTGCCTTGGCCAGATGCAGAGTCACTCCACATATTTGTAGGAATATCAGAAAAAGAGCCTTTAAACCACGTCTCATCCCATTCATCTAGAATCGCCCTTGCGCTTGCTATGCATTTTCCTAACTAGTGCTCCTAGGGGTCCCTGTTCTTCTGCAAGTCTTGCACCTGAACATGGTGAGTCTGGGAGACTCTTTCCCCAAAGGCACATGGGGCTCATGGCACTGTCTCTGGCTCTGCCCCCTTTGGTTGTGAAAGACCACATCCCTGGGACCTCCAGGTTGAGGAGCAGAGGGTCTCACAGGCTGCCTAACATTCCAGAAGGCCAGTCAGTTACCACAGCCATTGAGCCCTTCACTGATGCAGGATTTGATGTGATTTCCCTTCGTTGCCAACTCACAGTGCTGCACTAAACATCCTACTTGGCCCTAATATCTGAGCAGCCTCTCACCCAAAACGTCTCTGTGTTCTCATCTGAAGAATGGAATATGATTGTCAGAAATCACAGGATCAACGCCATTCAGCGCAGGAGGTGCTATCAATACTCAGCTAACAATCTGATCTGAGATACTACACATATTCAGATATCACCTACTTCAATTCCTTGCGGATGCCAAGAAGCTTTTCCTTTTCCTTAAGAAGTATCGATCGATTGGTGGATAGATGATTTGAGAGAGAGGCAGGGCTCGAGGTGGGGAGAAGCAGAGGGAGAGACAGAATCCTCAAGCAGACTCTGCCCTAAGGACGGAGCCCGGACGAGAGGCTACGGATCCAGGACATCGAGACTCATGACCTCGAGCGAAACCAGGAGTCTTACGATTAACCCAAGCGAACCACCTGGGCACCTTTATTCTTTTTTCTACCGTGGCCCCTCTTTAATCCCCTCTCTGCCATAAGTCACCGAGATCTTGGGGGTTTGGTCCGGCCAACTCCCAACCCTCCTGGTGGCTACAGTGCTGACTGCATGTCTCCTCTGTTTCACTCAGGTAAAACGGCTCAACCATGAAGACGAATGAGCCCTGCGTGCTCTGGACCAACCGGGCTGACCTGGCTGAAGAAGCGAGTGGAACACCGGTGCCCGCCTTCCCTAGGCAGAGACTTCAGCTACATCTCCACATTCCTGGGCACATGCAGGGGCATTTGCCACCACCCCAAGAGGTGCTGGACCTCCTGTTTACAAGGTGAACATTCTGCCCTAGACGGTCCAGTGCTGGGATTTGGCCACCTAGTGGTTGTGAGTCTTGGGACATTCACCAAACTTGTCCGAGCCTCAGTTTGCTCCTCTGACTGGGGCAGAGTTATTATAGGGACTCAGTGTGCCTTTAGGAAAGTACACTTGGGTGCCTGGGCCTGCGGAAAGGTCTGCTAGAGGGGCTGTGGTTGTGCTCAATTTATCATTGTCCGCTCACAGTGATGAAGCCTCACCCTTTCATCCCTCACCTATCACCGAGGTCTTGAGCTGGAAGCTGTTTTGCCATTCGAAAGGGAGATTTGAGACTCCACCTGGGGTCTGTGTCCTGGTGAAACCAGAGCAGGGATCCCTTGGGGGTAGCAGGGGCCCAGACACCAGATATTTGTGGTGGGGCTGGTTGGGCCCCTTTCCATCTCATCAAGCATTCAGGAAGCCCACTCAGTGCAGGCGCTTCTTAGGAGCTGACTGTGATCCTGCATGGAGCAGACAGCACCCCAGGGCTCAGACTAGTCGGGGTCAGACAGTGACACTAGACATGTTTAGAGGTAGCAGCCACAGGACCTGCATGTGATGCCTCCCCGGCCTCCTCTAGATATGGAGTGCTTCTCTACTGACTGTGATGATCTCGGGGAGCCCAGAAGCATGTAACACGTGAGTGAGAGCTTTAGCTAATACAGAGGGCCTTCCCTCTCCATGAGGCAACTGGGGACGCCGTAGTTGAGAGGTTAGGGCTTCGGGACCCCATCCCACACCACCTGCGATTCCTGTTTAGGGTAAAGGTCCAGAAGGCTTTTCTGGAAAAAGGGAAGGGGTCCTGGGCAGCTGTGGGAGGGGGCGTAGGCACCGTGGGAGAGCAGAGGGGCTGGAGGACGCTTCAGCCCCTAAGAGAGGTCATTCCCCATCCCGCCCCCTCCAGCCCTGTCTCTACCCCAATCCCTGGGACCCAGAACAAAGGGTGTGGGGACCATCACACTGGCAATGTGTCTGGGAACCTGGACACTGGGTGTTCAGAAGGTGCTCGGGAGACCCAGTGAGTGTTCAGGGACCAGGCGTCCCACCCTCCGTGGGAGATTAGCGTCAGTGGAAGGAGACCCACTCATGGGCACCTAGTGAATGAGGCAGCACGTAGGCACGGGAGGTAAAGTTTGGGAGGTATTGGGAGGGTCCTGGGAAAGCCTGGCTAAGAGACAGAATCCCTTTGTTCTCTCCTTGGTTGGACATTCACAGAGCAGTGCTGTGTGCAGTGAGGGCAATGTACAGGCCAGCACCACACCCCTCCTGGCTGCGTGCAGTTGAATTCAAGTGGCAAGTGGGCAAAGAGCAGACTGGATGCGTCCAGCTCCCCAAGAAGGACACCGATGGTCACACCGTTGATCAAGGACTCCCACTCACAAAGGCTTTTGCCAGCCCCCTCCTCTGTGACCAGGCCATCTCAGGCAGGATTGCCAGATCCCAGGTGGACAAGGGGGAGGACAGGCCTCTGACGATCAGGAGCTGGAGGCCCGGGCGGTTCCCCCACAGGTGGGACATCTGTGTGGGCCGGTGCCCTGATCCTCTGACTCCTCTGCTTACCTGTCTGTCGCCAGGGCCATCGCCTGCATCCTGGACACCTGGCTGGGCCAATATTCCCGGGACTTTTCCAGCCCCCAGGGGTTTCCCTTGCCTGAAGATGCTGCTGGCATATATGGCATCCAATATGCCAGGCTCAGACCTGGAGCGCCATACCAGCTTCTGCTCTCACAGCTGCAACACCTTGAGCCCACGGGCCAGAGGCTGGGGGTGAGGAGGATGAGGGGATGACAGCTGTGGGCCTGTGGAGGGACAGGGTGGGCCACACAGAGCCAGCCTCCATCGCCTGTGCTTGGGCCGGAAGCAGTGAGTAGTCTCAGATCCCTGTCCCTGTGGGCCTACAGTCCAGGAAGACCTCCAGGGATTGGTTCTTGGACTCAGACAACATTGGCTGGTGGGAAAATTTCCTCTATTTAGAAGGGGACATGGAAAGCCAATCATGCTGATGATACTTTCTCTTCTTGGAGCTACAGCACCGGCCCCACAGCAAGACCCTGAACCACAGCAAGAACTTCGCCCCAGCAGCCACTGTGGTGCCCGCTGCAGCTTCAGAGCCCGAGCTGGCTGAACCCATCACTGCCGGAGCTCAGCAGTCGGAGCAGAGCAGCGATACCACTTGCCATGGCCGGGCCAGTGCAGCTGGTAGTCACAGCTCTAATTCATTCTCCTGAGCTGGGAGAGCCAGCTGAACTTTCCCTGTCCTGGTCGAGCAGGGTCCTTGCCCTGCTACTGGGGTTGCTGCCGGGCCTGAGCAGCCCCCTGCCTCAGTGGAGGAACCAGCCCTGGCCCCAGAGCAGCAGCTCGTGCTGGCTGCAACCCCAAAGGATCTTCTTCCCTGTCGTTGCACTCTTGGTACATTCTTGTGTGTTTAATACCTGCCATGAGGCTTTATAATTTGCTTTTAAAAAAGAGTAGAATTTGAGTTTTCAATCTCATGTATATGGGAAATCAGAATATTCAAGGTTTGCACAACTTCAGAACATTTCCATCACAGGAGCTTTGCTACTCATCAGGCACTACTTTAGTCACCTGACAACCACTGCTCTTCTCTCTGTCTCTGGTACTTTACCTTTTCGGCATTTTCATGTGCCTGGAATCCTACCACAATATGGCCTTTCGTGTCTGGCTACAGAACACAAGAGTGTAACCAGTGCACCATGCAATCGTGCCCTCCTTAATACCCATCCATAAGTAATGATCCTGGAACTTTACATCAGAAACTAGGGATGTCCTGTATGGTGACTAACATAATATAATATAATAAGATAAATAAATAAATAAAATTAAAAAAATAAATATATAGATCCTTTCCCAAAGATATTTGAGGATAGAAAAGCCTTACTGTAGAGCAGGAGTCAGCAAACTTTTCTGGTAAAAGGCCAGATAGTGAATATTTTAGGACTTTGGGAGCTACACGGTCTCTGTCAGAGCTAGTCAACTCCATTGAGGCGTGTGAAAGCAGCCTTAAAAATATGTAAACAAATAAATGTGGCTATGTTCCAATAAAACTTTATGGACACTGAAAAAAAAGAACATAGAGTGATTCATAATTTTGTTCAATTTTTTATAAAAATAACATTGGTATTACAAAGGAATGGGAGTGCTTGTTCCTGAGAGAACAAAGATTATGGGAAGCCCCAAAATGAGTTATTTCCATTATCTGGGATAGGGTTCGCTATAAGGATGCCTCGAGGCAGAAACCACAAGAGAAATGTCTGGGTCCACAGAGACACATTTAAATTCTTCGTTTTCCTACATGGGCCACATTTAAACTATTCTAACATGCATCTTAAATCTTCCCATTTCTACTAGGAGTCAGGTAATAAAGTAAATAGTTCTTTAGGTTTTAGCCATATTATGTGTATTTAGTAAAATAATGATTTAAATATGAAGAAAAGAAGACACATTCCTTCTACCAAGAAATAATCGCCCATAACACATGGTGTCTCTCTTCCAGGCCTTCCCCTCCGAGTGCTGTGTGTGTGTGTGTGTGTGTGTGTGTGTGTGTGTGTGTGTGTAACACGGTGGGGCAGGGAGGGTTCCAGGGCTGGGCTCTTGTTCTACCCGATGTCTCCACAGTGGACAGGCACTGTGGCTCCTGTCCCCTTGGGCATTCTCAGTGGTGGCACTCAGCAGCCCCATCTGTTGAATGACTGAGCCATTTCCAATTATTTGACTCTCATAATTAAATTGTTAAGTATGTCTGTGTCATAAATCTGTTTCTTATAAGCACAATTTCTGGAACACACTTTAACCACATTTTGGAGTATTGGTTGCAGGCTACATCTATGCTTATCTATAAAGGTTTAGTCTTTTTCGGGAAAAGAGGGAGCCCCAAGTCTGTAGATGAACCCTGAAATCATGAGGATGAGAAGCCAGCATTGAGACCCTCAAGATACCTGAGAATGACCCATAGAGCAAGGAAGAGCCTGTATAAGGGTATCTTCCCCACAAACATCCCTTCTATCTTCATGAAACAAGATGTTAGTTGTAAGTTACATTCTACACAGACTTGTTCCTCAGAGATGGAAGCATATGGCACATTCCTGATGGTTTCACACATACTTTTGACAATGCTTCTATCTTCAAGAAATAAGGTGTTATTTGAAACAATTTCTCTCTACAGTGTTTTATATTAGAGTTGTGGATGGCTTTTTCCTTCTGCTTCCACACATACATTTGAAAACGCTTCTATGTTTATGAAACAAGATGTTAGTTGACATTTGCAATCTACACAGACTTGCTTCTCAGAGTTAAGCATATGGCACTTTCCTGATGCGTTTGCACATACTTTTGACAATGCTACTATATTCAGGAAGGAATATGATAGTTGAAAGATGCTTTCTCTACACTGTGGTTTCTTAGAGTTAACTCTATGGCACTTTCATTATGCTTCCATACATACATTTGAAAATCCTTCTATCTTCATGAAACAAGATGTTCGCTGTAAGTTGCATTCTACACAGACTTCTCTCAGAGTTAAGCATATGGCACTTTCTTGACGCTTTACAACATAGTTTAGAAAATGCTTCTCTCTTCAGGAAAGAAGATATTACTTGAAAGACAGGTTCTCTACACTGTGGTTTCTTAGAGTTAAGTGTATGGCACTTTCCTTATGCTTCCACATATACATTTGAAAACACTTCTACCTGAAACAAATTTTGAATGGAAAGATGCATTCTACACAGACTTGTTTCTCCAAGTTAAACATAGGGCACTTTATTATGCTTTCATACACTTTTGAAAATGCTTCCATCTTCAGGAAAGAAGGTATTAGTTGGAAGATGATTTCTATATACCATTTTTTTCATTGAGTTAAGTATATGGCAACTTCCTCTGCTTCCACACATATATTTGGAAAAGCTTCTCTCCTCATGAAACAAGATATTCGTTGAAAGTTCCATTCTATGCAGACTTATTTCTTTCAGGCACACTTTTGAAATACTTCTAACCTCAAGAAAGATGTTCATTGAAGGACTATTTCTCTACAGTGTTGTTTCTTAGAGCTGTGTATTGCCCTTTCCTCTGGCTTCTACATAAACATTTAAAAACTCTACCATCTTCATGAAACAAGATGCTAGTTGAAAATACATGCTACACAGACTTGCTTCTCAGAGTTAAGTATATGCCACTTTCTTATGCTTTCACAAACGCTTTTGAAAATGCTTCCATCCTCAGGAAAGAAAATGTAGGTTGAAAGACAATTTCTTAACACCTTTGTTTCTTGGAGTTAAGAGTATGACACTTTCGTTATGTTTCCACACACACATTTGAAAATGCTCTGTCTTAATGAAACAAGATATTAGTTGCAAGTTTTATTCTACACAGACTTTTTCTCAAAGTTAAGTCTATTGTACTTATGCTTTCACACACACTTTTGTAAATACTTCTATATTTAGGTAAGCTTATGTTAGTTTAAAGGCCATTTCTCTACAGTATTCTTTCTTAGAATTAGGTATATGGCATTTCCTTAGACTTCCACACATACGTTTAAAAACCCTTTTATCCTCCTGAAAAATGTCAATTCCAGGATGGTTTCTATATAGTGTTCTTTCTTAGACATAAGTACCTGGCAATTTGCTTAAATCTCTACACACATTTCAAAACTCTTTTGTTTCAATTGTGTCGAATCCCTTGTGCCTTGAGTCCTAGTGTTCAGATCATTTCGGACCCACAGGACTGTATAGGGTGAAAATGATTACCCCTAAGCTATTTGTGGCTTATCTGATGGCAGTGCGGACATCTGCCATGAAGGCTGAGTTGAAGACTAGCATTAGGGTGAGTTTCCAGCTTTCCGTGTGGCCTCAGGGGTTGCTGGCAGCTATGGTGAGGGTTCAATTTTCACTACAATCCTACTCTCCTTCTCCATTCTTGGGGTTGCATTTGGCACGTTCCCCTTCGGCATTACTGCTTGAGTACTCTGACATCCACCAGGTGTCCCAAATCCATTGTGCCCTCAGACTGAGGGTTCAGTCCCTATTATTGCCACAGACAGTGCCAGGGTTAGGGGTCCATCGCAGAAATGGTAGGGCCGATTGGAAGGCAGTGTGGAGACCTGCCTTGGGGACTCAGCTGAGGACTAACAGTAGGGCGAGGCTCTGGCTTCCGGTTTTGCTATCAAGGGGATGCTGATAGTGATAGTGAAAGTTAGGATTATCCCTAGAATCGTGCTCTCTCAATAGAAGCCAGGGGCTGCATGTGACACTGTTTCCTTCTGTGTTTCTGACTGAGTAGTCCGGCATCAGCCAGGTGCTGCAAATCCATTGTAACCTCAGACTTAAGGTTTGGGCCCTTTCAAAATGAGAGGTCATGTGTAGGGTTAGGATGCATGGCCAGAAGGCAGTTGTGACCAATAGGATGGTAGTGTGGAGAATAGCCCTGAGGGCTGAGTTGAGGACTTGCATTAGGGTGAATTTTGGATTCCACTGGGGCCTCAGGGGGATACTGATCAGATTTTCGCTAGAATCCTCTTCTTCCCCTATATTCTGGGGGTTGCATGAGACACCCTTTCCCTTTGTATTCCTGCCTGAGTAGTTTGGCATTGGTCAGGTGTCCCAAAACCTTTATGCCCTTAGGCTTAGGGTTCAGTACAGTCAGTGCCACAGACAAGACTAGGGTTATGGTTCCAGTCCAGGAGAGGATAAGATGCAATTTCATGGCAGTGTGGAGACCTGCCTTGAGACATGAGTTGAGGGCAAGCTTTAGGGTGAAGCTCAGGTTTAGGATTTGGTCTCAGGGACTAGGCCCATCGTGGGGTAGAGGAGGGTCATGTCTTCGCCAGCATCATTAGCTCCACCCTGGTGATTACCCAGAACTTGGCTTGCATCTGCATTCTTGGAGAATTTGTCTTTTGCCAATCTTGTGTCCCAAATCCCATTGTTTCTCAGACTTAGCATTTGGGCCAGAAGTGCAAGAGCCATGCCTAGGGATAGGGTGAGAATCTGAGAGATAGTAGGGACCTATGTGATGGTGGTGCAGAGAAGTACCCTGAGGGCTGCATTGAAGTCTAGCATTAGGGTAGAATCTGGTGTTCCATGTGCCCTCAGGGAGATGCTCCTAGTGTTTCTGAGGCATGATGACTGCACTAAAATCATCATAATCAGCAACATCTCTCGAGGTTGCAAGTCCCATGGTTTCCTTCGTTGTTCTTGCCTGATTAGCCTGGCATTGCCTAGGTATCCCAAATCCATTGTAGCCTCACAGATCAGGTTCAGTCCAGGTCAGGGCCACATCCAGAGCCAGGGTTTTTGTTAGAGTCCTGAAAGGGACCAATTGGATGGCAGTGCAGAGTCCTATCCTGTGGGCTGAGTGGAGGGCTGGCAGTATAGTGAGCTTCAGGCTTCGGGTTTGGCCTCAAGAGGGATGCTCACAGAGTTGCTGAATTTTGGGTTTTGGGCTCAAATCCTGTTGCCCAGCAAAAATAGAGGGTTGCAATTGCACGGTTTGCCTCTGTGTTCCTGACTTATTAGTATGGTCAGTAGAGCCAAATCCACAGGGCCTTCAGAACTAGGGTTCATGCATCATCAATTCCAAAGCCAGGGCTAGGGTTTGGGTTACAGTCCGGAAGTTAGAAGTTGGGTTACAGTCCGGGAGTTACTGATGGCAGTGTGGAGGCCAGCCCTGAGCTGGAGTTGAGGGTGAGCTTTAGGGTGAAGCTCAGGGTTAGGGTTTGGTCTCAGGGGTAGGCCCTTCGTGGGATAGAGAGTCATGTTTTCACCAGCATTATGCTATTAGCTCCACCCAGGTGGAGGCCCATTGCATGGCTTCCTTGTGAGTTCTTCAAGAAATTGTGCTGTCTTGCGTCCCAAATCCTGTCCATGCTCAGACTTAGCATTAGGGTCCAAGGAGGGCCAAAACCATTCTTAGGGATAGAGTGAAAATCCCAAATGGTAGACACCTACCAGATGGAAGAGTGGAGAAATGTATAGAAGGCTGATTTGAAGGCTATAATTAGGGTGAGCATCTGGCCTCCCATTGGGCCTTCAAGTTCTCCAGCAACAGACCTGGGGGTTGCAAGTTGGATAGTTTCCTTTTCTGTTATTGCTAATTACCCTGGTGATGACCAGGTGACCAAAATCCATTGAAGCCTCACAACTAGGGTTCGGGTTTGTTCGGGGCCACATCCAGGGCTAGGGCTTGGGTTATAGGCCTGAAGACTTTAGGTGACAATTGCAAGGAAGTGCAGAGTCCTATCTGACAGCCCGAGTGAAGGAGTAGCATAGGGAGAGCCTCAAGCATCATGTTTGATCACGGGGATGCTCACTATGTTGCTGTGTTTCCGGGTTTTGGCTCCAAACTTATGCAGCAACAGCCGTGAATGCATGTGTCATGGCTTCCTTCTGTGTTCCTGAAACTGATTATCTAGCATTGCTTGGGTGAGCCAAAGAGAGTGCTCCCTCAGGGCTAGGTTTCAGCACAGTCATTTCCACAGCCAGGGCTAGGTGTAGGATTACAGTTCGGGAGGTGGAAGAGGGTCTATGCGATGGCTCTATGAAGACAATCAATGAGGCCTGAGTTGAAGGAGAGTTTTAGGGTGAAGCGCAGGGTTTGGGTTTGTTCTCAGGGACTAGGCCCATTGTGGGATCCAGGGGCAGGATTTCTGCAACATCATGCTATTGGACCCACGCTGGTGGCTACACGTGGCATGAGTTATTTCTTCATTCTTAGAGGATTTGTCCACTGCCAGTCTTGTGTGATAAATCTCGTAGTTCTTCAGACTTATGATTCAAAATTACAAAGGGCCAGACCATGCCAAAGGTTAGGGTGAGAATGCGTAGTGTAAGGCACAGAATTGATAAGGGTATGGAGAAGTGACAAGCAGCCAAGGCTGAAATCTTCCATTTCAGGGAGACTCCCATTTGGTTTCAGGGAAAAGCACTTGTTGTTCCTCAGCTATAGTTTTTTGACTAAGAATATGATCTCCACTCACATACCGAGGGGTTGTAAGTCATGCGATTTCCTTCTAACATCTTGTCTATTTAGCGGGACATTTTCCAGGTGTCCAAAACACATTCTAGCCTCACATATAGGGTTCAGCTATGGTCAGGGCCACATCCAGGGCTTGGGTTCAAAGACATTCAGGGCCAAAGTATGGCAGAGGTCACTTCTATACTGAGTTCTGAATGGACAGCTTCCAAAGGGGTAAAACTTAGACTTCAGGTTTGGCCAGGGGATGTTCCTTGTTTTGCTGAGTTCCCGGATTTGGTCTCGAAACCTGACGGGCAGCAAAGCCCAGAGCAGCATGTGGGACGGTTTCCTACAAGGATCCCTAAGATTATCTGGAATCGGTTATGTGAGCCAAATGCAGTGCTCCCTCAGGGCTAGGTTTTCGGGAACAGTTATATCTAGAGCAAGGTCACCAGAAGACATCAATCCAATGGCAAGGCAGAGACAATCCTTGAGGCCTGAATTGAGGGCAAGTATGAGGGTGAAGCACCACAGGGTTAAGGTTTGTTTTGAGGGACTCACCCAATGTGGGACTGAGGAGCAGGTTTTTGCCAGCATTACGCTAATAGCCCTACCATGGTGGTTCCCCATGGCATGAGTTGTTTCCAAATTCTTGGGCCATTCTTCTCCATCATCCCCCCTTGTGTTGCAAATGCAGTCCTTCCTTGGTCTTAGAATTGGGGCCAGGGGAGGGAAAGAGCCCTGCCCAAGTTTAGGGTGAGAATCCGGGAAAGGGTCATCACCTCATAGAAGGCATGGCTCTTCCCACCTGTCCAATATCCATTGTCCCCTCATAAATAGCGTTCAGCTTCCGCGAAGAAAACATCCAGGGCTTGTGCCTGGGTTATACTACTGAATCTGTTATGGGCGAATTGCCTAGCAGTGCACAGCCCTATCGTGAGTGCTGAATGGAGGGCTCTCATGAAGGAGAGACTCAGGCTTCGTGTTTGGCGTCAGGCACAGGCTCATTCTCTGGCTGAGTTTCAGGTTTTTGGTTGTCGTGCAAAAGAATATGCAGCAGTTGGAAGTGGCACGTTGACCTTCTCTGTTCCGCACCATTTTGTCTGGCATCAGCTCGGGGAGCCATAGCCTTGCTCCTGCAGAGCTAAGTTTCAGGCAACAGTAGCTGTGGCTGCATGTGGCATGGTATCCTACTGTGTTCCGGAGTGGTTATGTAGTTTCAGGTAGGGAGCCAAATGCAGTGCTCCCTCAGGGCTAGGTTTTAAGGCACAGTCATTTCTACAGTAAAGGCGCCAGAAGATATTAATCAGGTGGCATAGTGGAGAGCATCCCTGAGGCCTGTTGAGGATGAGCTTGAGGGTGAAGCACAGGGCTAGGGTTTGTTCTGAGGGACTAGCCCATGTGGGACTGAGGGGCAGGTTTTTGCCAGCATTGTGATAACAGCCCCACGATGGTGGTCCCCATGGCATGAGTTGTGTCCGAATTCTTGGGCCATTCTTCTGCGTAGCTCTTGTGATCCAAATCCTGCCCTTCCTCGGTCTTAGAATTTGGACCTGAGGAGGGAAAGAGTCCTGCCCAAGGTTAGGGCGAGAATCTGGGAGAGGGTAAACACCTAGTAGACGGCAGTGCGGAGAAGTGCCCTGAGGTGTGAGTTGGGGGCTCACATTAGCGTGAGCATCTGAGTTCTAGTTTGGCTCAGGGAGATGTTCCTTGTGTTCCTGATGTATAGTGTCCTCTGTAGATTCATGGTCCTCAGCAAGATCCTCCAGGGCCGCAAGTCTCAGGCTTAACTTCTTTGTTTTGTTTTGTTTTGTTTTTCCTGTTTAGCATGGCATGTCCCATGTACGCAAAATCCATTGTCCCCTCAGAAATAGGATATGGCTTAGGTCAGGGCCACATCCAGTGCGAACGTTTGGATTATAGTTTCAAATATGTTAGGGGCCTACGCATGACAGAGTACAGTCCTATCATCAGGGCTAAATGATGGTTCTCATGAAGGGGAGCGTCAGGCTTTGTGTTTGGGGTTATGCAGAGGCTCACTGTCCTGCTAAGTTTTTGTTTTTTGGCCTCAATCCTGTTTTCCAGCAATTGGCGGTGGTTGGACCTGGCAGGCTTTCCCTCTCTGTTCCTGATTGATTCGTTTCGCATCAGTCAGGTGTGCGAAATCCATGCTCCCTCAGAAGTTGGTTTCGGGTAGTAACAGCTGTGTCTGCATGTGGCACAGTTTCCTACTGTGTTCCTGAGTGGTTACGTGGCATCGGTCAGGTGAGCCACCAACAGTGCTACCCAGGGCTAGGTTTCAGGCACAGTCAGTTCCACAGCCAGGGCTAGGTTTAGTGTTACCATCTGGGTGCTGGAAAGGTGGGTCCAATGTGAGTGTGGAGACCAGCCCTGAACCTGAGTGAAGGGCCAGCTTTTGGGTGAAGCGCAAGGTTAGGGTTTCGTCTCAGGGACTAGCTCAGCCTGTAGTTGAGGGACTGGTTTTCACAAGCATCAGGCTTTTAGTTCCATCCTGGTGGTGGTCCATGACAGGGCTTGCTTCCTCATTTCGTGGTTTTATTCCCCGTCATTCTTGTATCCTGAATCCCAGGGTTCCTCAGACTTCAAATTCAGGCCTTCAAAGGGCCAGAACCATGCCAAGGGTTAAGCTGAGAAGCTGGAGATGTTAGGCATCCAGATGATAGTGGTATGGAGAACTGCCAGGTGGGATGAGTTGACGGCTGCCATTTAGGTGAGCCTCTGGCTTCTCATTTGACCTCAGGTAGATGAACCATATGTAGTCTTACTGAGGGCTAGGTTTCTGTCTCAGGCAGTTCCACAGCAGAGCATGGTTTATGGCTATTGTTCAGGAGCTTCAAGGGGTTATCAGATGGCAGTTTGGATACCTGCCCAGACGTTTGATTTAATGCCATTTTGTGTTTAAGGTCAATGTTAGGTTTTGGTGTTGGGGACTCTGCCCAATTTGTTGTCACTTTGGAAGTTTGCCAGAATCATTCTCTTAGCTCCACCATGGTGTTCTCCCTTGGCTTGGATTCCTTCCGCGTTATTTGGGGATTGTCCTGTGCTAGTCTTGTGTCCCAAATCCTGTCGTTCCTCAGCTTTAGTATTCTGACCCAACAAGATCCATAGCTTTCCCTAGGTTTAGTGTAAGAATCCAGAAAATGGTCAGCACCTATCTGATGGCTGTCTGGAGAAGTGCCCTTAGGGTGAGCATCTCCTTCCCATTTTGTCTCAGGGAGATGCTCCTATTGTTCCCTGAGGCATGGTGTCTTCGGTAGAATCATGATCTCCAGCAACATCCCTCGGAGTTTCAAGTTCCAGGGTTTTCTTCTTTGTTCTTGCTTGAATAGCCTGGCTTTTCCCAGGTATCTCAAATCCATTGTGCCTCACAACTAGGGTTTCATTCTGCTCAGGGCCACATCCAGGGCTAGGATCTGGGGTATAGTCCCGAAGACATTAGAGGCCAAATCGTGTAAGTGCAAGTCTTATCGTGTGTGTGGTGTGGAGGTCTGACATAGGATGAGACACAGGCTTCGGAATTGGCATCGGTACTATGCTTACCATTTTGTTGCCTTTCTGGATTTTGCTCAAATCCTATTTTTGAGCAACCCCTGTTATTTGCAAGTGGCATGGGTACCTACTGTGCTCCTGACTGATTAGTCTGGCATTTGTCATTTGATCCAAATCTAATGTGCCTTGAGAAGATGTTAGTTGAAAGATGGTTTCTATATTCTGTTTTTTCTTGGAGTTTAAGTATATAGCACTTTCCTTAGGCTTCCACAAATACATTTGAAAATGCTTCCATCTTCATGAAACATGATGTGAGTTAAAAGGTGCGTTCTACACAGACTTGTTTCTCAAAGGTAAGCATATGGCACCTTAGTTTTTGCACAGACTTTCCAATATACTTTTAACCTCAGGAGAGATGTTAGTTGAAAAACATTTCTATATAGTTTTTTTTTTCATAGATTTAAGTATATAGCATTTTCCTTAGCCTTCCATAATACATTTGAAATCACTTCTATCTTAATGGAACCAAATTTTATTGGAAAAATGTGTTCTCCCCAGACTTGTATGTCAGAGTTAAGTATATTGCATTTTCTTTATACTTTAACACACCCTTTTGCAAATGTTTCTACATTCAGGGAAGATGTTAGTTGAAACACAGTTTTTCAATATTGTTGTTTCTTAGTCTTATGTGTATTGCACTTTCCTTGTGATTCTATACATACATTTGAAAACGCTTCTATCTTCATGAAATGAGATGTTCCTGGAAAGATGTATTCTTCACAGACTTGCTTTTCAGAGTTTACGTATATGGCACTTACTTTATGCTTTTACACACATTTTGAAAATGCCTCCATCTTCAGGAAAGGAGATGTTAATTGAAGGAGGGTTTCTATATTTTAATAAAAAAGAAATTTGTATTCTCTTTGGAAAAAGAAAGAAAGTGTGTTCTGTACATTACTTTTTCAGGAGTTAAGCGATTAACACTTTTCTTAGGCTTCCACACATATATTTGAAAATGCTTGTATCCAAAAAACAAGATGGTTGAAAGGTCTATTGTACACAGACTTGTTTGTCAGAGTTTAGTATATGTTTCTTTTCTTATGCTTTTCCTCATACTTTTGTAAATGCTTCTATCTTCAGAAAAGATGTTAGTTGAAAGACTGTTTCTCTACAATGTTGTTTCCCTTATGCTTCTAAACATACAACTGAAAACACTTCTATATAATTTCTTTGCTGATCTTCTGCTTAGATCATCTGTCTATTCCTGTTTGTAAAATTAATGTGTTATTATCAATATATTTCTTTATTTTGTTTGTTAATTTGTCCTTATAATTGCTCCCACATTGGGTGCTCAGCAAGCATGATCTCAATATTTACAGTTGTTGGATTTTCCTGTTAAATAGACCCTCTAAGTATGATGTAGTGTCCCTCTACTCTTACTATGGTCTTTGATTTAAAATCTGATCGATATGAGTTTTGCACTACAGATTTCTTTTGAGGTTCTTCTGTGTGGTAAATGGTTCTCCATCCCCTCACTTTAAATCTTGAGGTGTCTTTAGTTTCCAAAATGAATCTCTTGTAGATAGCATATGGATGGATCCTACATTTTTTTAATCCAGTCTCAAACTCTGTGTTTTTTGATGGGAGCATTCAGTCCATTTACACTGTAACACTCTAACCGAAGGTTAGAGCAGTTAAAAGTACATTGCTGAAAGACCTAGAAAGGTCCAAACACTCTTTAAAAGAACAAAGCAGGAGAACCACATTTCTTGATTTTACGACCTGTAAGAAAACAATAGTAATCAAGATAGTGTGGTATAAAAGGCTTCAGAAAAGACTGATCAAAGAGCAGAGTCCAGAAATAGATCTACACTTTACATACTGGTTTCTTGACCAAACACAAAGATAATTCAATGGCAGGAGGGGGATTTATATTTTATGTACTATTCAGTTTTTTATTTATTTGGAATAACATGATGTTCTTGAGATTCTTCAATTTTATCACCTTGATCGAAAGCTTGATTCTTTGCTGAGAAAGAATACTTTCTTTCATAAAAATATAGTATGTGGGTTCACTTAGCCTTTGTCCTCTTGACGGATATTTGAGTTGGTTCCAATTTGGATCTCCTATGAAAAGGTAGCTAAAAACTTGATAAAACTCTGCTTGTGGACCCTTGTTTTTTCTCTCTTGACTAAGTACTGAGGGTTGGAGTTACTGGGCTATGGTAGGTGTTTATTTACTTTTAGGAGAAACTGCCCTGGAGTGTACCATGTTACACCCCCACAAGTAACTTATGAGTGTTTTGGTAGCGTCAGATCTTCTCTGACCCTTGGTGATGATGTGTTTTTCAATTTTTAGCCCTTTGAGTTTGAGTATTAGGTCTCTTAGTTCTAATTTGTTTTTCCTGACAACTATTCATGTTGAACCTTGTGCCCCTGTTTACTGATATGGTTTGAAGTGCTGGGGTTCTGAGCCTATGGTCAAGAAAGAATTCTGGAGACTTCTTTGGTGCAAAAAGGTGGTTTTATTAAAGCAGGGGGACAGAACACCTGGACTGCAAGAGCTGCCCTGGGTTTGTGAGGAATGGCTGGTTATATGCTTTGGAGTTGGGTGAGATAAAGACAAAGGGAAGTTTCTGAAAGGACTTTCGTATGTGGGAGAAGATTCACAGGATCCTGGAGTCCTAGCTATTTTTAAAAATAATTTTTATTTTGTTATATTAGTCACCATACTGTACATCCCCAGTTTTTGATGCAATGTTCCTAGCTATTTTCAAACTAAGGTTGTTCTTCCCCCTTCAACATAGTTTTAACATTAAGACAGTTGGGAGTTTCCTGGTGTAATGTTATACTCTGCCTGCCTCAATTTTGTCAATGGGCTGCAGGGTATAAGGAAATGTAATTTTATCTACATATTCTATTTACCTTTGTTCTCCACATCATTTACCACCATTTTCCTCTAAGAAGGACAATCCATCATTTCTTATTCTCTTTTTTTTTTTTATTTTGCACAGCACAGTGAATTTAAATCTGCCCTCTTGCTCACACTTGCAAGAAGGGAAGTCAAACTGCACACTTTAAGAGACATTCCAAATGTTGTCTGGCACTTTGATGCAGGAAGGATTTGCTCCCATCTCTTGCTGGCTTAGGACACTAAAAGGCACATAAAGTTTGTGGCTCAACCCCTCTGGGCTGGGCTGAGGCAAAAGGTGGACAGGGATGTGGTCTGCAACAGATGGGCAGAGCCTGGGCAGAGGCTAATGTTTTTATTCCCAGAGGTAGTTTGTCCGGTGTGGATGCTCTGGTGTCCTTCATATGCCCAGTCCACCAGCTCACTGCTCTAGATCCAAGGTGGGTCTCCCTCTTGGTTCCTCCATGGAGTCAGTGGCACTGATGACATTCTTCCTGGAGACGTCTCAGTCTATGCGGTGTACCCTGTCCTGGCTGGTAAGGTGCAGACCACATTGGGACCTTCCCAACCCATGGCCACTGTGGGGCTGGAGCTTGTGTTGCTGATGGGGACTGAGCAGGACTTCCTCTGCAGAATGGTTGGTGCTCAGCAAAGAGGATCTCAAGTACCTACAGCATCTTCATTCCCAGTAGCTTGAAGCCCCTCCTCTCAAAGTGCTGGATCACATCCTCAACCAGACACCAAGCCACTGCTGTACCCCATCTGGTTTTACCACCACCAGGGGCCGTTCCTGGGACTAAGAGGGCTCTCCCTTCCTGGTGTAGGTGAGCAGGTTTGGCCACTCAGCAGCCCATGATGCTGGGCTTTCTGACCACTGGCAGAGTGCAGGGCTCACTTTTTCATTTTCATGCCAGTTTTTGGTTTGTTTGTTTGTTTGTTTGTTTACGTAAGCACTATGCCCATCGTTGGGATCAAACTCAGGACCCTAAGATCAATTTGCATGCTCTACTGACTGAGCCAACAGGTTGTTTTAATTAACAAGGAGAAGGAAGTATCTCTATTTCTCTATCTGTTCGATTCCAGTACACTTAAGAAATATATATGTATTTACATGATATATAAATATATGCATATTGTATATGTAAATGTGCAATACTGATATGAATTTTATTTGATGTGTATATGAAAATTCTCATGTACTTGATATATAAATATATACTAGAGATATACAATATCTACAATATTTAATGTGTTACACAAATGCATCAGATAAATACTTGATATTGAATACAGCAAACATAATAGATGTAATATATTTGTAACATACATTATAAGATAATGTCCAGATTTCCTCTTAAAAGTTTACAATTTTAGTGTTCCTATTTGGATGTTTGGTCCATATTAAGTCAAGTTTGAGATACTGTGTGATTTATGGAAGTTCTTTAGTTTGTCTGGAAATATTCTAAAGTTCTAGAAACTTTTGCAATGTCCTTTTCAGTAGTGTTTGTAACAACTGCTCAAAAGAAGATTCAGGACATTTCCATAACTCCAGAAATATCCCTTTTGCTTTTTCACAATCACTTCTCCCTCCTTCCCTAGAGCACTGACATTTGTTACATTCAAACAAGACAGAAAAGTCAAATCCCAGACTATTCAGTTCAACATGAGATGTGTTAACAAGGTCAGCATCTACTCAGGATGCAGACCCCACCAGTGACAGGAACACAGCCTACTTGTTTGTTTGTTTGTTTGTTTGTTTGTTTATTTAAATTTTAGCTAAAATACAAATATTGGTTTCTGGAGTAGAACTCAGTGATTCATCACTTACATATAACACCCAGTGCTCATCACAGTAAGGACCCTACTTAATATATGCCAACCTTCTAGCCAATCCCCTTACCCACCTCCCTTCTTCTACCCTCTGTTATCTATCATTTTGAATCTCTGGTTATTTCCCTCCCTTCTTTCCTCTCCCCCCAATATGTTCATCTGTTTTGATACTTAAATTCTAAATATGAGTAATATCATATGGTATTTGTTGCAAATGGCAAGATTTCATTCTTTTTGATAGGTAGTAGTCCATTGTGTGTATATGTACATATAAATATGTATATCCATATATACACCACACCTTCTTTATCCATTTATCAGTCAATGGGTAGTTGGGCTCTCTCCATAACTGGGCTATTATTGATAATGCTAGTATAAATACTGGGGTGCATGGACCACTTTGAATCTGTATTTTTATATCCTTTGTGTAAATACCTAGTAGTGCAATTGCTGGTTTGTAGGGTACTTCTATTTTTAGCTTTTTGAGGACCCTCCATAATATTCTCCAGAGTGGCTGCACCCATTTGCATTCCTAGCAACAGTGTCAGAAAATTTTCCCTTTCTCCGCATCCTCTCCAACAACCTCTTGTTTCTTGTGTTGTTCATTTTAGCCGTTCTGACAGGTGTGGCTTGGATTTGTATTCCCCTGATGAGTGATGTTGAGCATTTTTTCAAATGACATCACTTCTGGATGTCTTCTTTGCAAAATTGTCTATTCATGTCTTCACATTTCTGACCAGATTGTTTTTTTTGGGTGTTGATTTTGTTCAGTTCTTTATAGATTTTTGGATACTGACCGTTTATCTGATATTGTCTGATGGAATTTCATTTAGGAAGTAAGCTACTCACTTTTCTGGTGAAAGTGAGTGCATGTGTCCGGCTGTTGGAAGCATCAAGGGTGGCCAGAACAGCTCCCTGATAGAGAGGGGTTCAGGGCTGGGAGTGGCAGGGGCAGTGAAGTCTGGACATTGGGGTGCCACCTGGTGTCCATGAGGGAAAGAACAAGGCAAACCCTAACAAACAATTGAAGGCACATTGAGCCAGCTGCTTCCCATTGTGCACTTGTCTTCTGATGCTGACACTCTTGGCAGAGCTTCCTGTCCCAACACTTCACTGGCCTCTATCATCATCTTTCCAGTGGTTACCTTTTTTGTGGCCTACTATTTTTTTAAAAATCACATTTATCTCAGTTTTTCAGAGCACCAGTTTTAAGCTTTACTATTTTTCCCTACCATGCATCTGCTTTCTTCTAATGAAGCTCTGCTTTTATATTTGTAATGTAGTTGTTACTACTTCCTTCTGTACCATTTGCTATTCCTTCTCTGTTTCTTATGGGAGAAGCTTCCTTAATTGATTTTCAGCATTTCTTCTTCTTTAAGACACATGAAACTCTCACTGTCCTTCTACACCACATCCCACACAAAATTGTGTTTTTCTTACCCTCAGTCTGGAATATTTTCTAAATTTTACTGTAATGTGTTTCTTGACCCATGGCTCATGTAGGAGTGTATTGATTCATATTTGAACCAGAAGGGATTTCCAGGTTTCTCTCTGTTGTTGATTTCCCATTGAAATCCACAATTTTCAGAGGGTTTACTCGGTGTGATTCATTCTTTTAATATTTGTTGAAACTTGGTTCATCATCCAACATATGGTCTGTCTTGGCAATCATTTCAACTTGAATGCCAAACGAGGGATATTTGGAGTTGGTATGTGTAGTGTTGGATATATTCGGCCCAGTTGGTCAGTCAGGTTTTTCTATTCTCCATGTCACGACTGGGTTTTCCAGCTTGTTCTAGCAGTTATTTTGAGACTGTGTAAAACCTCCAGTGATGCTTTGGGATTTTCTGTTTCTTCCTTTATTTTGAGGTCATGTTGTTAAGTGCATAGAAATATAATATTTTTATATTGTCCCGCTGCCCTGCCCTCTTAATTATGAAATAGTCCATCTTCCTCAGGTAATAATTCTTCACTTGGTGTTGGTGTTTGTCTTATAGTAATAGAGCTCCACAGCTTTCTGTTTGTTTGTTTCTGCACAGTGTTCATTTGTGCATCTTTTTAGTTTCAACTTTTCAGTTTCAGTCAGCATAGAGTTCGGTCTGTTGTTTATTTCAGTCTGCCTGTGTTTGCTGGAATTTGCTTCTCATTAGTCTACCTACATTTCGTGGAATCAATACATGCAAATCTTTCTGTTCTGTGCCACCTTCCTGCTCTTTGATTCTTTAAACTTCTTTCTGCTTTTGGTTTTGATAAATTATTTTAATTATTCTATTTTTTCCAGTATTTCTCTATTAATGATAGTAATTTTAATTGTCCTTTGTGACTATCTTTGATATTCAGCTTTATTTCTTTTTTTGATGAATTATTTGTAATGATTCTATATTTCTCCTCTGCTTTCTAGTTATGTATATATATAAGTTGATATTCATTTCTATGTCAGTGAAGATAGGTACACATAATTATTTCACTTAAATTTGCAGTGAGGCTAGAGATTCAATACGTAGCCCTCTTCAAGATGTGTGGTTGAGAGCAGTTTTCTCATTTCTAAACAGTCTTAAGATTTTAGGACTCACTAGATTGACTTTTAAGTGTCACCCTTGTATTTTTTTTCTCATTTTATTTTATTTATTTATTTTTAATGCATATTATTTTAATTAAGAAACTGTATTCACTGTGGAAATATACAGCATATGAATAGACCATTTTGGTAAGTGTACAATTGAGTGGTATTAAGTATATTCACAATGCTGTGAAACCATCACCACTATCAATTTCCAGAACTTATTTTTTAATGAAATCCTTTTTTTTTTATTAATAATGATTTTTTATTATATTATGTTAGTCACCATACAGTACATCCCCGGTTTTCGATGTAAGGCTCGATGATTCATTAGTTGTGTATAACACCCAGTGCACCATGCAATATGTGCCCTCCTTACTACCCATCACCGGCCTATCGCATTCCCCCACCCCCCTCCCCTCTGTAGCCCTCAGTTTGTTTCTCATAGTCCATAGTCCCAGAGAGTAAGTTGTTAATTCAGAATCATTCGAGCTGGCTTCACGCAGAGTTCTTGTCTCCACCTCTGTGGAAACACATATTCCTACGTTTGAACAGTGGATTCAAAAGAACACGATAGAGCAGTGATCAGGATAAAGACGAACAGAACTCAAGTTACTTCAATTCTGTCATTCTACGTGACCATTTGGAGCTTTTATATGCGTTTAAAATTTAACACAGTGGAACAGTGGAAACCGTGAAATACAATTTTTTTGAAGGGTGAATTTTAGTTCATAAATGAAATGTTTCACTAGTTTTTAAGAGAGCTGAAATGTGTTCTTTTTAAATTCTTCATTGTTTTTGAACCTAAAGAACAAATCAAGAAAATAATTAGTTTTGCTACTTACTGCATTATTGTTGTTGAAAAGAATTTTGTCATATAAAGAAGACAAATGACATTCTTCAGGTGTTGTATGTCCATTAGGTAATCACTGCCAACACCACACCAAACGATGACGTGTTGGATACGGTCCTCCCTAGTTGGGCATCAAGTGCCTGTGTTTTAAGGATGCCCATAGAATCTTCAGATGTCCTCTTTTGTATCTGATTTTTTAATCTACTCAAAATTATGACTGAAATTCATCCATGTTGGTGGCTGTATCTGGAGTTCAATTTCTTCAATCTTCTCAATATGGTGTCATTTTCCACAATGTTGCTCATGTCAACCCTTTAAGGGAAGCGCTCTCAATCCCTTATGCAATTAGGTACTGCTCCTGTGCTCGCATCGCATCTCGTAGGTAGGCAAGTCAACGAAGAGCGCTTGCCACATTGACGTTAGTCTGTCATCTCTTTTAAGCTGGAGAGCTGGGGAGCTCAACTCCTAGCTCAGGGCCTGACAAGTAATAGAATTGTGTTCATTGTATTAGTCAGGAGATATAGATAGATGATAGATGATAGATAGATAGATAGATGATAGATAGAT
>NW_024423344.1:388212-626566 GCF_017311325.1 Ursus maritimus | reverse complement strand
TGTCACAGAACAGAGGGATTGCGGCCCGTTCTCCACTGATGTTCTGGCCACTTTAACTCTATTACTGTTGGTGCTGCTCAACCCTGCAGCGTCCCGGGATGTGCGCCCCACACCCGGCGTCCCTGCCCTCACTTCCAGGGCCGGCGCATCTCTGTCCTTTGTGTTTCTAATGCCGCCAGCCACCGGCCGCTCCGAGCGCTCCCGGGTCTCCCGGTCTCAGTCTATGCCCGGTGAGCACACCTCGATTCCGGAGTTTCGTGAGAAGCCTGGTGGCGCGCGCACCCGGTTCAGGGTCTCAGTCTGCTGTTTCGCGGGTGCCGACCGCGAGTCCGCCCGCTCCCCCGTGCAGGTGGCCCGCCAGCCGCCAGCCGCCCCGTGCGCGCTCCGGGAGTTCCCGGTCTCCTGAAATCCTTTTTTTTAACACAGTCCATTTTCTTTTCTTTTTTTCTCCTATTAACAGTTCCATGGGATTTTGCCCAAGAGCTACGTTTTGATTTCACATTTCTTTTTTTATAATAATTTTTATAATATTTTTTATTATATTATGTTAGTCACCATACAGTGCATCCGTAGTTTTCGATGTAAAGTTCCATGATTCATTACTTCTGTATAACACCCAGTGCACCATGCAATACGTGCCCTCCTTACTACCCATCACCAGCCTAACCCATTTCCCTCGCCCTCCCCTCTGAAGCCCTCAGTTTGTTTCCCAGAGTCCATAGTCTCCTGTGGTTCATTCCCCCTTCTGTTTATAATTTTTAATTATATTATGTTAGTCACCATACACGACATCCCTAGTTTTTGATGTAAAGTTCCATGATTCATTACTTGCGTATAACACCCAGTGCATCATGCAATACATGCCCTCCTTACTACCCATCACCAGCGTATCCCATTCCCCCACCCCCCTCCCCTCTGAAGCCCTCAGTTCATTTCCCAGCGTCTATAGTCTCTCATGGTTCATTCCCCCTTCTGTTTACCCCTACCCCTTTCTCCTTCCCTTTCTTCTCCTTCCAATCTTCCTACATCTTATATTCCATAAATGAGTGAAACCATATGATAATTGTCTTTCTCTGTTTGACTTATTTCGTTTAGCATTCTCTCCTCCAGTCTCGTCCATGTTGCTGCAAAGGTTGTGAAATTTTTCTTTTTGATGGCTGAGTAATATTCCATTGTATATATGGACCACAACTTCTTAATCCAGTCATCTGTTGAAGGGCATCTCGGCTCCTTCCACAATTTAGCTATTGTGGACAATGCTGCTATGAACATTGGGGTGCATATGGCCCTTCTCTTCACTATGTCTGTATCTTTGGGGTAAGTACCCAGTAGTGCAATGGCTGGGTCATAGGGTAGCTCAATTTTTAACTTTTTAAGGGGACCTCCACACTGTTTTCCAGAGCGGCTGTACCAACTTGCATTCCCACCAACAGTGTAGGAGGGATCCCCTTTCTCCACATCCTCTCCAACATTTGTTGTTTCTTGCCTTGTCCATTTTTGCCATTCTAACTGGTGTGAGGTGGTATCTTAGTGTGGTTTTGATCTGAATTTCCCTGATGGCTAATGATGTTGAACATTTTCTCATGTGTCTGTTAGCCATTTGTATGTCTTCATTGGAAAAGTGTCTGTTCATATCTTCTGCCCATTTTTTGATTTGTTTATTTGTTTCTCATGTACTGAGTTTGAGAAGTTCTTTGTAGATCTTGGATACCAGTCTTTTATCTGTAGTGTCATTTGCAAATATATTCTCCCATTCCGTGGGCTGCCTGTTAGTTTTTTTGACTGTTTCCTTGGCTGTGCAGAAACTTTTAATCTTGATGAAGTCCCATAAATTCATTTTATCTTTTGTTTCTCTTGCCTTTGGGGATGTGTCATGAAAAAGGTTGCTTTGGCCGATGTCGTAGAGGTTGCTGCCTATGTTCTCCTCTAGAATTTTGATGGATTCCTGTCTCACATCGAGGTCTTTCATCCATTTGGAGTTTATTTTTGTGTATGGTGTGAGAGAGTGGTCAAGTTTCATTCTTTTGCATGTAGCTGTCCAATTTTCCCAGCACCATTTATTGAAGAGACTGTCTTTTTCCCACCGGATGTTTTTTCCTGCTTTATCAAATATTAGTTACCCAAAGAGCCGAGGGTCCATTTCTGGGCTCTCTATTCTGTTCCATTGGTCTATGTGTCTGTTTTTGTGCCAGTACCATGCTGTCTTTGTGATCACAGCTTTGTAGTACAGCTCGAAATCCGGCATTGTGATGCCCCCAGCTTTGTTTTTCCTTTTCAACAGTTCCTTGGAGATTCGGGGCCTTTTCTGTTTCCATACAAATTTGAGGACTATTTGTTCCAGTTCTTTGAAAAATGTCCTCAGTATTTTGATCGGGATAGCATTGAAAGTGTAGATTGCTCTGGGTAGCATGGACATTTTAACTATGTTAATTCTTCCGATCCATGAGCATGGAATATCTTTCCATCTTTTTATGTCTTCCTCAATGTCTTTCAAGAGTGATTTATAGTTTCTAGAATATAGGTCCTTTACGTCTCTGGTTAAGTTAATTCCAAGGTAACGTATGGTTTTTGGTGCTATTGTAAATGGGATGGATTCCCTAATTTCTCTTTCTTCGGTCTCGTTATTCGTGTATAGAAATGCAACTGATTTCTGAGCATTGATTTTGTATCCCGCCACATTACTGAATTGCTCTATAACTTCTAATAGTTTGGGAGTGGATTCTTTTGGGTTTTCCATATAGAGTATCATGTCATCTGCAAAGAGAGACATTTTGACTTCTTCTTTGCCAATTTGAATACCTTTGATCCCTTTTTGTCGTCTGATTGCTGTTGCAAGGACTTCTAGTACTATGTTGAATAATAGTGGCGAGAGTGGGCATCCTTGTCGAGTTCCTGATCTTAAGGGAAAGGCTTCCAGCTTTTCCCCATTGAGAATAATATTTGCAGTAGGCTTTTCATAGATGGCTTTTATGAGATTGAGAAATGTACCTTCTATTCCTACACTCTGAAGGGTTTTAATCAGGAAAGGATGCTGTATTTTGTCAAATGCTTTTTCGGCATCGATTGAGAGGATCATATGGTTCCTGAGTCTTTTCTTGTTGATATGATGTATCACGCTGATTGATTTGCGAATATTGAACCACGCTTGCATCCCAGGTATGAATCCCACTTGATCGTGATGGATAATCCTTTTAATGTACTGTTGGATTCTATTAGCAAGTATCTTGTTGAGGATTTTGGCGTCCATATTCATTAGGGAAATCGGTCTGTAATTCTCCTTTTTGAGGGGGTCTTTGCCTGGTTTGGGGATCAAGGTAATATTGGCCTCATAGAATGAGTTTGGTAGCTTTCCTTCTGTTTCTATTTTTTGAAATAGCTTTAGGAGAATAGGTATTATTTCTTCTTTGAATGCTTGGTAGAATTCCCTGGGGAATCCATCACACCCTGGCATTTTGTTTTTTGGAAGGTTTTTAATCACTGTTTCAATCTCTTCATAATTAATTGGTCTGTTTAAAAAATCAATTTCTTCCTGTTTCAGTCTTGGTAGTTTGTAGGTTTCCAGGAAGGCCTCCATCTCTTCCAGGTTGCTTAATTTATTGGCATAAAGCTGTTGATAAGAGTTTCTAATAATCCTTCCTATTTCATTGGTGTTGGTTGTGACCTCTCCCTTTTCATTCATAATTTTATTAAATTGGGTCCTTTCTCTATTCTTTTGGATAAGTCTTACCAGTGGTCTATCTATTTTATTTATTCTTTCAAAGAACCAGCTTCTAGTTCTGTTGATCTGCTCTACTGTGCTCCTGGTTTCTAATTCATTGATCTCTGCTCTAATCTTGATCAACTGGAAATTCTGGAATCTCTATCCTGTTCATTGATCTATGTGTCTGTCTGTATGTCAATACCATACTGTTTTGATTTCTACAGCTTTGTAATACACTTTTTTAAAAGATTTTATTTATTTATTTGACAGAGAGAGAGACAGCCAGTGAGAGAGGGAACACAAGCAGGGGGAGTGGGAGAGGAAGAAGCAGGCTCCCAGCGGAGGAGCCTGACATGGGGCTTGATCCCAGAACACCGGGATCACGCCCTGAGCCAAAGGCAGATGTTTAACCACTGTGCCCCCTAGGCGCCCCGCTTTGTAATACACTTTGACATCAGAAAGCATGACGCTTCCAGTTTTGTTCTTCCTCCAGATGGCTTTGGCTATTCAGGGCCTTCTATGGTACCATTCACTTTGTAGGATTATTTGTTCTGTTTCTAGAAGTGCCATTAAATGTTGATAGGGTTTGTACTGAATGTTTAGATTGCTTTATGTAGTGTGGACCTTTTGATTACATGTATTCTTGGGATCCATTAGCATGACATGTCTTCCAACTGAATTCTGTCTTCTTCAAATTCTTGTACTCATGATTTATGGTTTTCAGTATATAGGTCTTTCACCTCTTGGTGAAAATAATTCCTAAGTATTTTGTTCTTTTTGAGTGGTTATAAATTAAAAATTATTTTCTTAATTTCTCTCTATGATAGCTTATTATTCATGTATAGAGATGAAATTCATTTTTATATATTGAATCTGTGTCCTTAAGCATTACTGAATTCATCTATTAGTTCAATGAGTATTTTTGTAGAGTCATTAAGTGTTCAATATATCATACAATGTTCTCCTAATAAGTAAAAAATTAACTGGGAATATAAGTTGATGCCATCTAACTTAGAAGAAAGGATACGGATTAGCTGAGCAATAGTTCTCAAATTCTCTAAAATGTTTTGTGGTTAATATAATCAAAGGAACCCATAAGTATGACTTGTTTTAATTTGCTGTTTTCTTTAAACCGGATATACAGAGCTGTGGCGTAGACCAGTTGTTCCCAACACTTCCCCACCCTACATCCTGTGCATCTTGGGAGGCATCCACCATTCTCTCTACTTTCTGTGGTGGAACCCAGTGCCTGACTCAGCTGCTCAGAAAATACTTCTAGAAATAGTGCACTTGGGAAAAAGCCTACTTTTTCTTAGATTTCATGGAAGACAAAACATTGAATTTTACAGAATTTTTTAATAAGACATGCTTAAAACATTTATTAAATATCATATGATGGAAAAATGTATACCAGAAAAGTAACTAAAAATTAATACAGCTATTTTAGTATGGAATGAAATACAATTTTAGGGGAAATTATGGATAAAATGGATCACAAAAGAAACAATCTATCAGTAACTTACTGTAATTACAAACTTGTATGCACATAACTTATGGTCTTACAAAATATATGATAAAACTCAACAGAATTACAAGTAAAAATTGAAAAATCCATAATGAGCAGGAGTTATTACCAGGTGTCTCTCAGACACTGATAGATGAGGTTTACAGAATTGTTTTTGATCTCTCTGGGAATCCTTGAAGATGTCCAAGGAGGAATGTGCCTTGTTTTGCAGACAGATCAGGGAGCCCTGCAGCACTCCTGCAATGTCTCCTGCGGCCACCAGAAGGTGGTGTATGCTCTTAATAAGGACATGGCTCCACCTCCAGGGCAGATAGAAGTTAATCTCCTTTAGGACTTTCTTTATGGTCTTAGGGGATTGCTTCAAGGATTATTTATTCTTCAAATTCTTTGGGATCTATGGACAATTCCCTACAAGTAACAACCTAAGGTACTACAGTGACTAAAACGTGTCCCTTCTTACACATGGAGAGACATAAAATTATACATGAATGAATGAAGGTGGACCCTCACCTAAAATGAAAGAGAAAATGAACCCCAAATGGATCACAGGCCTAAACTTAAGAGCTAAAACTATAAACCTCAGAGAAGAAAGCCTAAGAATAAACCTTCCTGACCTTAGATTTGACATGTTTTCTTAAGGATGACACCAGAATCTACAAGAGGAAGAACAGATACATGGGTAAATTGGTCACCGACATGACTGCCTTTCCTCTTGGCTCCCCATGTACTCCACGCACCAGGCAGGAGCTGTACCAGTCACTGCTTTCTACAACCCACTTAGCAGTACCCGTTACGTTCTCTAGTTTAGGGATGGTGTCCGCAGCTTCAGAGCCCTGCCTGGGGTCACCCGGCTACAAAGAGGCTGAGAAGGGGCTAGACTGTTGTCTCTCTGCCATTGGACTCTGTGCTCCATTGACACGGTTCCTCCCTGGAACTCAGAGGTGTGCAAAGCTCCACATCCAAACCCCCAGGTCTGGAGACCTCACTGAACTCGGGGGCAGTGGTGCCACCTCTGACTGGGGCTTGGCCTGGGTCTGTTGTCTAACAATGGCAGGCCGTGGCCCTGAGGACTCTCCCAGTACCAGCCAGCCTTTATCTGTGCAGGAGGAGGTTTCTTCCTGGGCACCAGGCACAAACGTTCACGTAACCTCAGAGCTGAGAAGTCCCTTCTGAAGCATCTGGAGGCAGCCTTCTTGTCAGGTGAGGTCCACAGAGGCGGCAAGCCCTGGATTCAAATCCTGCCTCTGCCTCATTGTGGAGCATGGAAGGGGGCAGTTTTTTAAAGACTCGGTTTTCTCATCAGTCAAACAGGGCTAGCGTTTCTACCTTCCTCATGAAATTGTTATGGGGACTGAGATGATTCATGTTCCCAAAACACACTCAGTAACCCTTAGCTGTATCTGCTTAAGTCAGCCCACTGTGAGCCCACTGCTGCCATGGGCTCTGGGCCTCTGACTTACTCTGTCCCCTCTGCCTGGCAAGGCTGGCTCCCCCTGACTCAATTGTCCTTCCAGAAAGCCTTCATCTCCTCCAGTATGGGTGACATGTCCTTCAGCTGGGATCCCACAACACTGGTTGGTGTTCACCCATCAGACCCAGGCCAGCCCTGGGACAGGACGTCACCCAGAGCTTGTGTCCTGGACATGGACAATCCTCAGTGTGGAGACTAGCACTCTAGAGCTCCCTGAATTGTCACCTGTTTTTGGAACAAATGTTGGGGTGCAGTGTGATGGGGCTCTTTCCTTCCAAAGCAAGCAGAATGAGCTGCCCTCAGTATCATCACACCTGTCCCCCTCTCCTCCTACTATGTAATCATTGGTACATAGTATCTTAGGCCTCCTTGGCTGCCAGGATCACAGAGCCTTCTGGTGGCTGGAGTTGAAAATATTTTCTGGAGGTGCATTTGGTTTTTGATGGAAATGTTGGTAGGACGAAGCTTGGCCACTCCCTGATCAATATGGCAGAGCCCCAGCCCATGGCAGCCCTTCCCCTAGTGCTCAGAGCTCTCCTTTCTCACCTAGTGCCATTCAATGGTGTTTCTCTCTCTTCCTGCAGGGAGAGCCCCAAATGTCCTCTGTCTGAGGATCTATCTTCTGTGCCTGGGGAGCTCCATCTTGTGGCACAGAAGACAGGGATTACTGACCATGGCCTCTCTAACTGCCTCAGATCAAGTGGAGTCCCCATACCTGACTTTATGGGAGGAGAGGGATCTCCCCCTTCTCCTCACATGGTGTCTTGAGCAGGAAACACAGCCCCCTCTCTCACACAAGTTGAACTTGAGGGATACCAAGGTTGGGGATGGCAGGGGCAGAGGGCCCCTGCTGAAGGAGCCTGAGGGTTGTGGAGGGGCTGTGTCCAGTGTCAAAGCCCCGGTGGAGGCTCTGTCCACCCTGCAGCTTCCACGAGCACCCAGTGTGCTTTCTAAAGGTCTCTCCTGCTCATAGAGGTTCAAGTAGTTCTTGCCGTTGCCACTAAAATTACATCTGGATGAACACATGTCTGTAACTCACTGACCTGTGCTGTCCTCAGAGGTTCCTCCCTGAGAGGATGGGTCCAGCCAGGATGGACAGGGAGCAAGCTGACAGGAGTGGCCTGGCATGCACCCCTCCACTTGCCCGGAAACTGGGTCTGGTTGCTCTAGTTAGAAGCTGAGTTATCGAGCAGGAGGGACTGGAGTGGCTGGAGCGTGTTATGGGCCAGGGTCTGGGTGAGGTGTGTCCCAGGACACGGGGCAAGGACGCCTGTGGGAGAGGACACCTGAGGGGGGTGTGGGCAGGCTTTTCCCTGCTGGCTTGTCCATCTCATGATTTCAGGTCTCATCTGTAGACTCCGGGGTCCCGCCTTTCCCGAGCATGGCTGCCCCTTAATAAAGAGAACATAGATAGAGGAGCCTGCAGCCAATACTACAAAAATGTGGGTAAGGTGTGTTCCAGAAATTGTGCTTGTAGAAATCAGTCCTAAAGAAACTGAGATTTATGGCACAGACTACACATCACTTAAATTATGAGAGTCAAATAATTGGAAATGGCTCAGTCGTTCAACGGATGGGGCTGCTGAGTGCCACCACTGAGAATGCCCAAGGGGACAGGAGCCACAGTGCCTGTCCACTGTGGAGACATCAGGTAGAACAGAGCCCAGCCCTGGAACCCTCCCTGCCCCACCGTGTTACACACACACACACACACACACACACACACACACACACACACACACACACACACACACACCACTCGGAGGGGAAGGCCTGGAAAAGAGACACCATGTGTTATGGGCGATTATTTCTTGGTAGAAGGAATGTGTCTTCTTTTCTTCATATTTAAATCATTATTTTACTAAATACACATAATATGGCTAAAACCTAAAGAACTATTTACTTTATTACCTGACTCGTTAGTGAGAAATGGGAAGATTTAAGATGCATGTTAGAATAGTTTAAATGTGGCCCATGTAGGAAAACGAAAGAATTTAAATGTGTCTCGTGGACCCAGACATTTCTCTTGTGGTTTCTGCCTTTCGAGGCATCCTTATAAGCGGGAACCCTATCCCAGATAATGGAAATAACTCATTTTGGGGCTTCCCATAATCTTTGTTCTCTCAGGAACAAGCACTCCCATTCCTTTGTAATACCAATGTTATTTTTATAAAAAATTGAACAAAATTATGAATCACTCTATGTTCTTTTTTTTCAGTGTCCATAAAGTTTTATTGGAACATAGCCACATTTATTTGTTTACATATTTTTAAGGCTGCTTTCACACTGCCTCAATGGAGTTGACTAGCTCTGACAGAGACCGTGTAGCTCCCAAAGCCTAAAATATTCACTATCTGGCCTTTTACCAGAAAAGTTTGCTGACTCCTGCTCTACAGTATGGCTTTTCTATCCTCAAATATCTTTGGGAAAGGATCTATATATTTATTTTTTTTTAATTTTATTTATTTATTTATCTTATTATATTATATTATGTTAGTCACCATACAGGACATCCCTAGTTTCTGATGTAAAGTTCCAGGATTCATTACTTGCGGATGGGTATTAAGGAGGGCACGTATTGCATGGTGCACTGGGTGTTACACTCTTGTGTTCTGTAGCCAGACACGAAAGGCCATATTGTAGGATTCCAGGCACATGAAAATGCCGGAAAAGGTAAAGTACCAGAGACAGAGAGAAGAGCAGTGGTTGCAGGGACTGGGGTGAGGGAATGAGCAGTGCCTGATGAGTAGCACAGGTGTCTCTGTGATGGAAATGTTCTAGAAGTTGTGCAACACTCTGAATATACCTGATGGCATCTCGATATACAATTGAAATTTTATGTAAACTCAAATTCTACTTTATTTAAAGAACAAAATATATTAAGCCACAATACAGGGGTATTAAACACACAAGAATGACGAAGAGTGCAACGACAGGGAAGGCGAAGGCATCCTTTGGGGCTGCAGCCAGCACGAGCTGCTGCTCTGGGGCCAGGGCTGGTTCCTCCACTGAGGCAGGGGGTTGCTCAGGCCCGGCAGCAACCCCAGTAGCAGGGGCAGGACCCTGCTCGACCTCCGGGACAGGCAAAGTTTCAGCTGGCTCTCCCAGCTCAGGAGAATGAATTAGAGCTGTGACTACCAGCTGCACTGGCCCGGCCATGGCAAGTGGTATCGCTGCTCTGTCTGACTGCTGAGCTCCGGCAGCAGTGATGGGTTCAGCCAGCTCGGGCTCTGAAGCTGCAGCGGGCACCACAGTGGCTGCTGGGGCGAGTTCTTGCTGTGGTTCAGGGTCTTGCTGTGGGGCTGGTGCTGTAGCTCCAAGAAGAGAAAGTATCATCAGCATGATTGGCTTTCCATGTCCCTTCTAAATAGAGGAAATTTTCCCACCAGCCAATGTTGTCTGAGTCCAAGAACCAATCCCTGGGAGGTCTTCCTGGACTGTAGCCCACAGGGACAGGGATCTGAGACTACTCACTGCTCTCGGCCCAAGCACAGGCGATGGAGGCTAGCTCTGTGTGGCCCACCCTGTCCCCTCCACAGGCCCACAGCTGTCATCCCCCATCCTCCTCACCCCCAGCCTCTGGCTCCGTGGGCTCAAGGTGTTGCAGCTGTGAGAGCAGAAGCTGGGTATGGCGCTCCAGGTCTGAGCCTGGCATATTGAGTGCCATATATGCCAGCAGCATCTTCAGGCAAGGAAACTCTGGGGGCTGGAAAAAGTCCCGGGAATATTGGCCCAGCCAGGTGTCCAGGATGCAGGCGATGGCCCTGGCGACAGACAGGTAAGCAGAGGAGTCAGAGGACAGGGCACCGTCCCACACAGATGTCCCAGGGAACCCCTGTGGGAACCTGGGCCCCTGGGCCTCCAGCTCCTGACTGTCAGAGGCCTGTCCTACTCCTTGTCCACCTGGGATCTGGCAATCCTGCCTGAGATAGGCCTGGTCACAGAGGAGGGGCTGGCAAAAAGCCTTTGTGAGTGGGAGTCCTTGATCAACGGTGTGACCATCGGTGTCCTTCTTGGGGGAGCTGGACGCACTCAGTCTGTCTCTTTGCCCACTTGCCACTTGAATTCAACTGCACGCAGCCAGGGAGGGGTGGTGTCTGGCCTGTACATTGCCCTCACTGCACACAGCACTGCTCTGTGAATGTCCAACCAAGGAGAGAACAAAGGGATTCTGTCTCTAGCCAGGCTTTCCCAGGACCCTCCCAATACCCCAAACTTTACCTCCTGTGCCTACGTGCTGCCTCATTCACTAGGTGCCATGAGTGGGTCTCCTTCCACTGACGCTAATCTCCCACGGAGTGGGGGACGTCTGGTCCCTGAACACTCACTGGGTCTCCTGAGCACCTTCTGAACACCCAGTGTCCAGGTTCCGACAGATTACTGCGTGTGATGGTCCCCACACCCTTTGTTCTGGGTCCCAGGATTGGGGTAGAGACAGGGCTGGGAGGGGGCGGGGATGGGGAATGACTCTCTTAGGGGCTGAAGCGGTCCTCCAGCCCCCTCTGCTCTCCCACGGTGCCTACGCCCCTCCCACAGCTGCCCAGGACCCCTTCCCTTTTTCCAGAAGAAGCCTTCAGACCTTTACCCTAAAACAGGAATCGCAGGTGTGTGGGATGGGGGTCCAGAAGGCCCTCCAACTTACGGTCCCCTCGCTGCCCTCATGGAGAGGGAAGGCCCTCCTGTATTAGCCAAAGCTCTCACTCACGTGTTACACTGCTTCTGGGCTCCGCCGAGATCATCACAGTCAGAGAGAACGCACCCATATCTAGAGGAGGCCGGGGGGGCATCACATGCAGTGTCCTGTGGCTGCTACCTCTAAACATGTCTAGTGTCACTGTCTGACCCCCGACTAGTCTGGAGCCCTGGGGTGCTGTCTGCTCCATGCAGGGATCACAGTCAGCTCCTAGAGAAAGCGCCTGCACTGAGTGGGGCTTCCTGGTCTTGATGAATGAAAGGGGCCCAACCAGCCCCACCACAAATATCTGAGTGGGTCTGGGCCCCCTGCTCACCCCCAGGGATCCCTGCTCTGGTTTCACCCAGGACACAGACCCCAGGTGGAGTCTCAAATCTCCCTTTCAAATGGCAAAACAGCTCAGCTCAAGACCTCGGTGATAGTGAGGGATGAGGCAGAGGCTTCATCACGGAGCGGACAATGATAAATGAGCACAACCACAGCCCCTCTAGCAGACCTTCAGGCCCAGGCACCCAAGTGTACTTTCCTAAAGGACACCACTGAGTCCCTATAATAACTCTGCCCCAGTCAGAGGAGCAAACTGAGGCTCGGACAAGTTTGGTGACATTCCCAAGACTCACAACCACTAGGTGGCCAAATCCCACTGGACTGCTAGGGCAGGGTGTTCACCTTGTAAACAGGAGGTCCAGCACCTCTTGGGTGGTCAAATGCCCTGTGTGGGGCCCAGGAATGTGGAGATGTAGCTGAAGTCTCTCGCCTAGGAGGCGGGCACCAGGTGTTCTACTCGCTTCTTCAGCAGGTCAGCCCGGTTGGTCCAGAGCACGCAGGGCTCATTCGTCTTCATGGTTGAGCCGCTTTTACCCTGAAGTGAAACAGAGGAGACATGCAGTCAGCACTGCTAGCCACCAGGAGGGTTGGGAGTTGGAGCCAGGCCAAACCCCAAGATCTCGGTGACTTATGGCAAGAGGGGAACAAGAGGGCCTACGGTAGAAAAAAAGAATAAGGTGCCCAGGTGGTTCGCTGGGTTAATCGTAAGACTCCTGGTTTCGGCTCAGGTCATGATCTCGATGTCCTGAGATCGAGCTCCTCGTCGGGCTCCGTCCTTAGGGCAGAGTCTGCTTGAGGATTCTGTCTCTCCCTCTGCTTCTCCCCACTCTCGAGCCCTGCCTCTCTCTCAAATCATCTATCCACCAATCGATCGATACTTCTTTAAGGAAAAAGGAAAAAGCTTCTTGGCATCCGCACAAGGAATTGAAGTAGGTGATATCTGAATATGTTAGTATCTCAGATCAGATTGTTAGCTGAGTATTGATAGCACCTCCCTGCGTGAATGGCGTTGATCCTGTGATTTCTGACAACATATTCCATTCTTCAGATGAGAACACAGAGACGTTTTCTTAGGTGAGAGGGCTCAGGATATTAGGGCAAGTAGGATGTTTAGTGCAGCACTGTGAGTTGGCAACAGAAGGGAATCACATCAAAGTCCTGCATCAGTGAAGGGCTCAATGGCTGTGGTAACTGACTGGCCTTCTGGAATGTTGGGCAGCACAATGAGACCCCTGCTCCTCACCCTGGAGGGGTCCCAGGGATGTGGTCTTTCACAACCAAAGGGCAGAGCCAGAGACAGTGCCATGAGCCCCATGTGCCTTTGGGGAAGAGTCTCCCAACTCACCATGTTCAGGTGCAAGACTTGCAGAAGAACGGGGACCCCTAGGAGCACTAGTTAGGAAAATGTAGCACAGCGCAAGGCGATTCTAGATGAATGGAACGTGGTTTAAAGGCTCTTTTCTGATATTCCTACAAATATGTGGAGAGTGACTCTGCATCTGGCCAAGGCAGGGCAGGGCCCTGAGGGACAAGTTTGGGGAGGAGATGGGGATGCAGAGTCCTATGGGGCAGGACTCTAGAGGGAGCCCAGGAGTAGCAGGCTGGCTTCTGGACCTGGGGCCCTTTGCACAGCGTGGGGCCTGGGGGTTGGGTCACCCCAGCACGCACTCACCCTGAGCCAGTGCCGGTCTCTGTTGGCACTGTGGGGCCTTCCTGTCCTTCGAGGAGGTAGAGCAGAGGATCTCATCATCCAGCTCCTGCCCCATGTCCTGTGTGGAGCTCTGTAAAGACAGTGTGTGTCAGCCAGGCAGGAGGCCTCAGAGCCCTCTCTGGCTACCTTTGCTGGTCCTCAGACCCGGGACGGCGTTCAGACACACCACACCCAGCATGCACACAGCTCCACCAAGGAGAGAAAAGTGACACAGCTTCAGGCCCTTGGATTCACTCTGGCACAGGTAAGAGGCACCTCAGGAATCCTCTTTCCACCCTGCCCACCACGACATTGGAGTGAACATGAAGGAATCACCAGGGTATCCACTGCCCCGCAACCTCCTCCAGCCCAGGGCAGGACCTCCCCACATGTCCCTTTTTCCCTGAACCTCAAGAGAAAGGGATGGGGTTACCCTGGGATGGCTCAGAGAGGTGACCTGGCCTGGCCTAGGCTTCCCCGTATTACCTTATGACCCCTCCTACCAAATGCCCTCAGGCATCGGGGCGAGTTGACCAATGTCTGCAGCATGAGAGTAAGCCGTTACCCTGGGGTTTCTGGAAGCCAGAGCCCCGGGAAGTGGGCAAGCAGCAAGAGAACATCTTTCACTATCAAATGTCTCCAGCCAAGTGAGCCTGATATGGGACTGCACTAGAATGTGGGTGCCTGGTTACGGGGTTCCAAATTCTGTTGGGGTCTGTGGTCAAGGAAGTGACTTCACTGCCTGGGATCCCCTCCCTGAGTCCACTCCTGGATTGACATCTACCCAAATAATGCTCTGGGCTGCCCGCTGCTCATCCCCTTTCTGCATGCAAGGCCACATCTGTATACAGTAACACCAACACACCCCTCTCCACAGCCCCCAGGGAAGGTCTGGGTACAGCCAGGGCACCAATTGGAAACACACCTGGTTTCAGACACAACTCTCCATTCTTACCTGTTTTTGACCCTGGATATGCCATCGTGCCTGTCAGGGATGGTCTGTGTCTTGTCTGTACAATACAGATTATTCTAGCATGTATTTCCTCCAGACGTCCACAGGCATACATGGGATAATATCTAGGAGGTTGGAGGAGTGGTGTCACATGTAGGAAATACCTCCAACCACATTTTCCTCCTCTTCTCACCTTCTCTGAGGCTGCTACTGGTCAGATCCTGCCCCACAGTCCCTACTGGTATGTGTGTGTGTGTGTGTGTGTGTGTGTGTGCACGTGAGCACGTGCACACTCGCTCTTGTGTGCACACATGTGTTCATCAGTGCTCACGTTCTGGAGGCCCAGAAGATGACAGCCCCACCTACAGAGGGATGAGCAATAGCTTCCCAAGATCTTAGGCTTTCTAATTTCCGAAGCAAACCCTAAAGAAGGGATTGGAGCCTTGGCCCAAGAAGGTCAGAATCCACCCTTACCCCTAGAGACTGCCTGTCCTGTGCTGCAACCATCACCTCCTTTCCAATGGGTGTGATGTGGCTAGGGGTCCACTCAGTGGGTTGCCATGACCTGGGCTCCTCCTCAGACAAGAAGGTGCTGGAATGCCTCCTCTCTAGGATATCAATGCTCACCCTCGCCCCCATGCCATCTCCATGTCTATAGCCACTTACTTCAACACAACCTTTTCCGGAGCCCCCAGTGAATGCTTAGGTGCAGCCTGGATCTTCACCTTCTCTCTCACTGGCTCCCTCGGATGCCCAACTCCTGTGTACACATCCGTGTGTAACCCCCCCTGGAGTGTGGTCTGTACTTAGTGATTCACTTCCATTCCACAGAACATGGCACCATGACCCAAAGCTCCTTTAAGATTTGGTTATAAGTCAGTGCCCAGCCCCGTGTTGACTCTGACCCCTGTTCTCTCTCAGATCCCTGCACTGGGAATGAGCTCTCTATGTTCAACCATGGCACAGTCACGTGCACATGGCCTAGCACTGAAGGCCAACAACAGACAGAAGAACCTCAGGCCTTGGAGATAGACTGAATCCTGCCAACACCCGTAAGTGAGCTCAGGTTCCAAGAGAAGCAGGTCCTGCCTTGGTGTTGTCAACAGCCCCAACCTACTGAGAGGCTCTGGCAGGAGCCCCCACTGAGCACCGCTGAGACTGTGAGACAGTAAGTGTTTCTGGGTTAAGCCACTGAGTGTGGAAAATGTGGCCACACAGCACTAGGAGCAGGACCCTGAAACTGTCGATCTGCCCCAGGCCTGCCCCTCCTTCCCTTCCTCTCTGCTCTCCTCCTCAGCTTCCTCCAGCCACCCTGGCCTCCTTTCTAACCTCCACTCTGACAACAAGTTCTGCCCCCAATCCTCTGCATCATTGAGCTCCCTGCCAGGCTAAATATACTCAGATTTGTGCAGGGCTGTCTCCCTCTTTCCTGACACAGGAAATCTCAATGTCATGTCAGCACAGCCTTGTCAGACCCCTCACCTGGTGGAGCTCAGGACCCAGTTGTAGTCCCTTGCTCTTTTCCTACGGAGCAATTGCTCTTCTCATTCATGTTTTTGTTTCATGTTTGTCCATCTTCCCCTGTAGACCTGAGCTCCTAGAGGGAGAACCTGGTTGACTGATAAGCACTTGCATCATCTGAGTGCTCAGGTCGCAGTGGCTGAATGATCAGGCAAGAGGATCCAGCCCACCACCGCCCAGCTCAACTGTTAGAGCCTAATTGACTTTGGTCATTTGTAAGTCCTTTTGTTTTCTTTTGTTTTGTTTTTCTAAGTAAACTCTGTGTTCGATGTGGGGCTCAAAGTCACAACCCCGAGATCAAGTGCCACGTGCCCTACTGACTGAGGAACCAGGTGCCCTCTGGTCATTTTTAAAGGTACTAGGCTGATAACTATTGACGTTAACTTGGTGATTTCAACATTTTGTAGGTATATTACGTTAAGCTGAGTTACCAAATGACTCCCAAATTTTGGTAGCATGTCACCATAGATTTCCCCAAATGACGGTATTGAGTGGCTGTTCAGATTGGAGGCTGAACACCTTCATGTGGTCATTCAGGAACCCAGAGTCCTCTCCACAATGGGCCTTCTCACTCCATAGGAGGTCAAGCACTCCTGGAGCCATCAGGCGAAGGGAAAATGACAAAGAAATACACACAGGGAGAGTGTTTCCCGCCAGGTCTAGAAGGCCTAAAAGGTCCATCTTTACACTCACTCTTTTATTTATTTATTTTTTAAGGATTTTATTTATTCATTAGAGAGAAAAGAGCACAAGCAGGGGAGGAGGGCCAGAGGGAGAAGGAAAAACAGACAGAGGCTGGGGTGAGGAGGACAGGGGTGGCTGATATCGGCCTGGGGAGGGAACAGGTTGGGTCACACAGAGCAAGCCTCCATCGCCTGTGGTTGGGCCTGAAGTAATGAATACTCTCAGATCCCTGTCCCCAAGGCCTGTAGTCTGGGCAGACCTCCCAGGGATTGGTTCTTGGACTCAGACAACACTGAGTGGTGGGAAAAGTTTCCTTTATTTAGAAGGGACATGGAAAGCCAATCATGCTGATGATACTTTCTCTTCCTGGAGCTACAGCAACATCCTGAACCACCTCAAGAGCTACCTCCAGCTCCCACTGGGGCACCGGCTGCAGCTTCAGAGCCCACGTGGTGTGAGTGGGAATAAACTGTGAGGGTGATATAGCTGAGGATACAGCAGAGGGGAGGCTGCAGGCTTAAGGAGGCTGCTGCAAAGTTTTGTAAGAAGAAAGTGAAAATTGTAATCTTTAGCAAGTCTGCTACTGTGGGGGATGTCCCTGGCTTACAGGTGTTCAAGTGGCGAAGCGGGGTGGAATCCCAGGTGTGACAGCATGATCTCAGGGTCCTGGGGGGGGGGGTCACAAGAAGAACGGGTGGTGCCTGAATACGTCAGAGTTCCCAGACATCAGTTTGGGGAAGCTGGCTGAAAACCGTGAATCTAGGAACTGGCTTTCTGCTCTATATAGCCCTCAACTTCGAATCACAGCACAGTTGGGTGATCACTTCTCTGGGAAGGGTCCAGCAAGAGGCAGAAGCATGGCAAGACCCACGACACCCAGGAGGTACAGCATGGGTCTGTGCCACAGGAATCCATAGAAATTGGACTTGGAACTCAGTCGCATGCCTGAGATCAAAATGCTTTGTCACTGGCAGGCTGAACACAGAGTTCTTTTTTTTTCTCCCTAAGATTTTATTTATTTGACACAGAGAGAGACAGCCAGTGAGAGAGGGAACACAAGCAGGGGGAGTGGGAGAGGACGAAGCAGGCTCCTAGCAGAGCAGGGAGCCTGATGTGGGGCTCGATCCCAGGACCCTGGGATTACTCCCTGAGCTGAAGGCAAAAGCTTAACAACTGAGCTACCCAGGCGCCCCTGAACACAGAGTTCTGACAGAAGCCAAGGAGGTTAAGACTGATTGATTGCTTTTCTGTGAGGGCTCGCTGAAGAGTTGGGGGCAAATTTTCAGCTCCTGGGTAAAGAACAGCCTTCAGCCATACTCATCCCACCCATTGGTGCTGCAAGCCTTCAGGGAGTGAAACAGCACCACATCCTGGAATCCAGAGCTGCTTACACTGAGGCTCGCCTCTGCTTACGAGACGTGCATTTGCACTAGCTGAGGTACACCTGAGAGTCAGTGCAACAGGCCCCTCCCCCAGGAGGCCAGCAGAAACAACTCACTCCTGTCAAGTTTACTGATCCTAGAGGGCTGTAAAACTTCAGCTCTTAGGGAAAACACTGAGTAGCATTCTATGTATTTTTATTTTTTAGCCTTTTATTTGTTGTTTCAGTTTTTTCTTATTTTTTCATCTTTCTTATTTTTGTTTATACATATACATTTTATAAATGTGTGTGTACATATCTATAGTGTGTGTATGTATATATATGTATGTGTATAGTTTGTTTGATTCCTTTCATTGTATTTTATTTTTTCTTTCTGATTTTCTTTTCTGGACACAGTGATGAGATGGGGAAATTCACCCCAAAAAAAGAACAGGAGGTAGTACTCACTACCAGGGATTTAGTCACTATGGATATAAGTCAAATATCTGAATTAGAATTCAGGCAATGATTAGAAAGATGCTAGACGGGCTAAAGAAGCATAGAAGACACTGGAGAATCCCTCACTGTAGAAATAAAAGAACCAAAATCTAGACAGGCCCCAATTCAAAATGCTATCACAGAGATTCAGTACCAAATGAAGACTATTAAAAGGATGGCGAATGAGGCAGAAGAGGAAGTCAGTGATATAGAAGATAAAATAATGGAAAATACGGAAGCTGAAGAAGAGAGAAAGAAAACTACTGGATCACGGAGGGAGATTTTGAGAACTCAGCACTTCCACAAAGTGAAATAATATCTGGATAATGGAGGTCCCAGAGGACGAGGAGAGGAACACAGTGGGAGAAGGTTTATTTGAACACGTCAGAGGCTCCCAGCGGAGGAGCCTGATGTGGGGCTCAATCCCAGAACGCTGGGATCATGCCCTGAGCCCTAGGCAGACGCTTAACGACTGTGCCACCCAGGCGCCCCTGTCCATGTATTCTCACTCACTCACCAATTTCCCCCCGCATGTGGCATTGCTGTCTGGCACATAGTAGGTGCTCAACTGATACTTGTATGCATGAATAAAAAGATAACTAATTGTAATACCTCTTCTTTATTGAGCTCTTTCAACTTTCTATGTATAGTGTCTTAATGCTCAAGGTAGGTCTGTTACTATCCTATTTTATTGGTAAAGTGAGGCACAGAGTGGTTAAGGAAATTGCCTAAGGTCACACAGCCAGTCTGAACTCTTAGCCACTAGTCCCTGTGCCATTACAGCAGTGCAAAGCAGGATGCACTCGGGGCCAAGGTGTAGCACACAGGGGAGCTTTGGGCTTTCAGAGGGCAGAGTGGTCAGGAGGGGCTGGGGCAGAGAGGGAAGGCTGTATGAAGACTGGAGAGAAGGGACAGTAGAGGTGGAAGAGGAGACCACCTTGCCTGATGGAAGCAGAGAGGTTGGAGGAAGCCAGGGGTTAAGGGAAGGTGCCAAAATAGGTCCTCCATACAGGCTTCCCGGGTCAAGGGCCTGGGGTGCTAGTAAGGACACATCCCTGAGCAAATGTGAGGTCTCCCATATTTCAAGCCCCAGGCTGTGTGCTCGGGAAGACGTGAACATGAGTAAGATCTCCCCTCCAGGACTGACAGGAAGGCAAAGGCAACATATGCAAAGGACTGTGCTCCAGGAGAGCAAGTGCTGAGAGCCAGAGTGGTGTGAGAGCAGTTTTCTGGGAGGAAGACATTGGTTCCAGTGGGAAGAACAGGGCAGGCTCCTGGAAGAGGTGACATTTGAACTGAGCCAAGAGCGGTGGTAGGACCGCACCCTTAGTGGGGAAGGGCACCCTGGGATGAGAGCCGCAAAGACAAAGGCCCAGAGGGGCGCAGGGATGCTGGGCCCCATGTGCCCCCAGGTGAGGGCCTGGAGGGGGCTGCAGGGCAGGGTGGGCCCACTCCCAGAGGGCTATGTGTGCTGTGTTAAACAGCTCAGCTTTCTCCCCTGGGTGATGGGGAGCCAGGGCAGTTTTGTAGGGCAGGGACAGGTTTTGCTTACCAAGAGGCAACAGAAAAATACTTGTCTTCTGGGGCGCCTGGGTGGCTCAGTCTGGTAGGCGTCTGACTCTTCGTTTCAGCCCAGGTCAAGAGACCATGGGTCCTGAAATCAAGCCCCTTGTAGGGCTCCATGCTAGCAGGGAGTCAGCTTGAAGATTCCTCCCTCCGCCAGCCCCCCCTCACCCCGGGCTCACACTCTCTCTCTCTCTCTCTCTCTCAGGCTCTCTCTCCCAAATAAATACGTCAATCTCTATCTCTCTCAAATAAATAAATCTTTTAAAAAATTAGTTGTCTTTTAAGCTGTAAGTGCCTTCAGGGCACGGCTGTCATTCTGGGAACAGGGTTAGGAAGAGTAATGCTGAGGACTTGCAGAAAGCCATTCACCCTGAGGATTTCTCCTCAGACTCTGGGAGATGCCGTGGGAACTGCCCTTAACCAGAAACAAGGATATCTGGGCCCAATTCCTGCTACATCACTAACGCACTGCCTAGTCCTGCTCAGGTCTCTCTGGGGGCATCAATTTCTTCCTCTGTAATACAAGGGGGCTGATCACCTCCGAGGGCCCTTCTAACCCCAGCACACACCCTATTGAGCTAAGATCCCACGCCAACCCCTCATCGTCCTAAGAACACTTTGGACAGATCCAGGCAGACATGGGAAGGCTCAGCCATCCTTGCTGGGCTGTGCACATGGAGGAGGCAGAGTGGGACAGGCGCCCAAGGAGCCCGCAGCCCCCACCAGCCACTGGCTGACCCAGGTGGGAACGCCCAACCTCCCGGGGTGGCCAGAAGAAACCCAAGGCGTCACGGGTGCGGGAGGAGAGGAAGGGCAGGGGGTTGGGTGGAGGGAAAGGGAGCTAACCAAACAGCTTCCTCCCAAACCAGCTCTAGGCCCAGGGCTGGGTATTTCCCTCAAGGACAAAAGAGCCCTGTGAACACTTCCTACCCTACTCCAGCCCCTCCTGTCAGTGACAGCTCAGCTCAGGGTTAGCTCACCGCTGGCTCCTCTATCAGTCTTCTCAGGAGAGCTGAGTGTCCAGGCCAGGGCCCGACTATAATTGCAGGATCACCACCACACTGTCAGAGCCCTTAGGGTGGTTCTCCAGCCTGGGCAAGTGAGCTGCCAGCTTCCCCGGACAGGAGTCTACCCTCCAACTCTTTTTTCTCCATGCCCCTCCACCCGCCAAAATTCTTTAAAATCTTCCTCCTGGAGGCCCTCCTTGATCGACTGGCCCACACTAACACTTCCTTCACATTTCTTCAGTCATGGTCTGCTAGAGCCTTCTGCCTTCAAATGTTCTGCTTTCTGGACTTCTCCAGATATTGTAAAAAGCATTTCTCCCAATGTATGGGACAGGGTCTTCTTCCAGTTCAGTTGGATCCCATGCTTTCTTATTCTCTGTTGACTCCTTCATTCCTGAGAGCAGCCAGTAGGAGGTGTCGAGGAAGCTTGATGGCATTTTCTTCTAAGCCCCGGAACACCTGCTTCTCCACCATTCAGGGTGAGTCCCTGCTCTTGCAACCAGGGCTCCCAGGTGTTTCTCATTAGATGGCCCCCTGACCAGCCCTCAGTACCCTGTTCAGGGAGCTGACGAGTAAACTTGAGCCTTACCTTCAGGGGGAGTTCTGCCCATCGGGTAGGTTAACGCTTGTCCCCCCAGAGCCCAGTTCTGGGACTCTTGGCCTGTTCTGGATCACTGGCTACACTGCACTTCCCGGCCTGCATGTGGGCAGGACGCGCCCATTTGGCCGACCAGGGCCTTATAGGGCCTTGCTTGCCTGTTGAGCCGGAGCCCAGACCCAACCACTTGCACATTCACCCTGAGGTTGTAGATGCACGTGGTGACGGTCCGTCCCCCTTGGACTTGCCTCCTCTAGGGTCTCGGCCTTCTCCAACAACCAGGGCACTAAGTGTCTCTTATTGGAGGTTACAGCAGCCAACCCACTGGCCCCACCTTGGCAAGTCAGGACAGTGTGCTCTTTCTCTGCCTTCAGGAGAAATATGCACATTTATGTAGGTTAGGGTTTGGGATTCTACGGAGGCCTTGTTCCCCCAAGATCTTGATCCTGTGTCCCAGCGTCTCCTGACCTCTGCCCAGTTCTAGGTCCCACACACCAAAAATCATCCTGAGCTCGAGGGGGTACTCAACATATGCCAACTTCCAAGCACTAAAGCTACACAAATGCTCATCGTTTCTACAGGTAGAACCACGAGTATCTGCACTGCGTTGCCAGGATGGACCAGGCGACTGACAAAGTAGCCCCAGCCCAGTATGAGAGACGTGGGAATACTGAGTGCCGGAGAAGACTTGGACCCCATCAGGCAGACTGTCACCATTTAAAAGCTGCTGCGGAAAAAGTTGGGGGTTGACTCCCTCTACCCTGGAAGGTATGCAGGTGGTTGGAAGCAGCCTCAGCACACAGGCCTGCCCAAGGGTGCTTACTGCCCCTGCACGCGCTGTGCATCAACAGGGCAAGAAGCGGGAGAGGCCGGTCACTGGAGCAGGCTTCTGGGGGCACAAGGCCACCTGCCTCATTCCAAACTCTAATAACACAGTTTTCCACTGAAGGAAGAGATGGAGAAACCAATCTTGCCAAGGCAGAGCTGGCCAGGCTGGCCAGGGTATCTTCCAGTAAGACCGACTGGGGAGCCTTTATTGCTGGTCTAGCCCAGGTCCCCATCCAGAGTCCAAATGGGGACTGAGTATGGCCAGTTGAAAACTGCAGCCTCCGTGGAGGAATCACATTCCCTGATTTCAAACTCTACTACAAAACTCAGACATATAGAGGAATGTACTGGAATAGAGAGCCCAAGGAAAGCCATGCTTATAAAGGTCAATAAACTGATGACAAAGGAGGCAAGTACATACAAGGGGAAAAGACAGTGTCTTCAATAGAGGGTGTTGGAAAGACTGGACACACATAAGAATGAAACTGGACCACTCTCTTACAGCATACACAAAAATAAATTCAAAATGAATGACAGACTTAACTGTAAGACCTGAAATGATAAAACTCCTAGAAGAAAACATAGTCTGGAAGCTCTTTGACCCTGGTCTTAGCAATACACTTTTTGGACCAGTCCCCTCAGGCAAGGGCCACAGAAGCTTAAATAAACAAATGGGTTAATATCAAACTGAACAGCTTTTGCACAACAAAGGAAACCATTAGCATAATGAAAAGGCAACCCAGCCAATGGGAGAAAACATTTTTCATCATCCTCAGGGAAATGCAAATAAAAACCACAATGAGATATGGCTTCCTACCTGTCAGAGTCACTAGTACCAAAAAGACAAAAAATCACAAGTGTTGGCGAGGATGTGGAGAAAATGGAACCCTCGTGCACTGTTGGTGGAAATGCACATTGGTGCAGCCACTACAGGAAACGGTACGGAAGTTCCTCAAAAAGTTAAAAATAGAAATACTGTATGACCCAGCAATTCCACTTCTGGGTATATACCTGAAGAAAACAAAAACCACCAATCCAGAAAGTTATATGCATCCTTGTGTTTCTGGCAGCATTATTTACCAGGGCCAAGATCTGGATGCAACCCTATGTGTTTGTCGATAAATAAATAAAGAAGATGTAGTATGTATACATAAGTCATATTACTCAGCCATGAAAATGAATGCAATCTTCACATTTGCAACAACTTGGACGGACCTAGGAGTATTATGCTAAGTGAAAAAAGTCAGAGAAAGACAAATCTAGTATGATTTCACTTATATGTGGAATCTAAAAAACAAAGCAAACAAACAAAACAAAACAGAAACAGACTCATAGATGCAGGAAGCAAGCTGTTGGTTACCAGAGGGGGAAGATGGGGTCGGGGGCAGATGATACAGGTGAAGGGGACTAAGCAGTACAAACTCCCAGTTATAAAATAAATAGGCCATGGGGATGTAATAGACACGTAGGGAATATAGTCAACATAATTGTAGTCACTTTGTATGACGACAGGCGGTCACTAGACTTACCCTAAGGATCATTTTGTAGTGTATAAAAATATCGGATCACTCTGATGTATACCTCAAACTAGGATGACATTGTATATCAATGATACTTCAATTTAAAAAATTAATTAAATTGAAAAAATAAAAAATAAAACTGCTACCTCACAAAGATCTAGGGCTGGGCTCCCTCTAACCAAGCATACTGTGCGGTTGCTTGGGGCCGGGCCCCAGCTGCCCAAGACCTGCTGAAGGAGTGCGCACTGAACATGCGGGGCTGCTCAGTGCAGGCTACCAGGGACCTGGAACACAGCAAGGGTTTGCAGACGCTGGTTACAGGAGATGGCTCTCAGGGTACAAGGGGTTTGTGCAATCACGTGCCTTACATGCCCAAAGGAGCATAGGCTCACCTTAGGCACAGCTGAAGGGTACTGAACCAGCCAGGGCCAGGAAGGGCGACTGGCTGGCAATTCCTCCAATAAGAGACAGCTGCACCGTCTGGCAAGGGAGACACCTGGTCCCCAATCAGGCAACCGGTCCAGATGTACTGTGCGTGGACTGTGCATGCGGGCCTTGCAGTTCAAGGTTGCCCGGGATCTGGAACAAGGCAAGTGTCCGGAGAGGCCTGGTCATAGGGTGCGTCTCTAGGGGCATAAGGAGTATGTCTAATTTCAAGGCATAGCCTGCAGAAATGAGCATACTTTTCCCAAAGGCACAGCTGGAAGATACTGGAATATATTCCCAGGGCCTTGCTCGTTGGCTGGAAGGTGATTCTTCCAAGAAGAGTCTTCTGGGTTCTCCGGTCCTGGAAGAGCCCCTGACCTGATCCAGCAACAAGTCCAAATAAGGATTTGCAGCTGCTGCCTCAGTGTGATTCTTGAGAGTGAGCTGGGAGGTGCTACCAAAATCCAGGCCCAAGGCCCTCCCACCTGCTCCGTGCTGCCTTGCAAGCAGGTGAGCTCCAGGTGAAGCTGGCGGCCTCTCAGGCAGAAGTCACACATTTCCCATTCTTGGTGGTCTTCATCCACTCTTGTTCACCGCAAGGCCCTCTCCATTGGGTTGCTTGGGCCCCATGGTAGCAAGAAACTAACCACTGTGCCCCCAGCTCAATGTCCTCAGGCCTCCAGTGGAGGCTTCACAGTGCAAGGACCTGGGGTTTGCTCACCATGCAGCTAGAGCAGGGCCTGTCACCAAATAGGTACCTATAAATACTGCATGAAGGTTGGATTCTGCCAGGGAGTCTGGGATGGGGGGAACCAGGAGCTCTACTGGCATACAAATCTTGTAGGGTCAAAAACTCCACCTCCCAGCCTGTGGGAAGAGTCTCCCACATGACTGGAAGCAGCCTCCATTAGAGAGCACACCACTGTCCTTAACAGCTCCTCCCAGCCCTAAGATACCCTATGATATCTAATCCCAAAACAACCTAGGGGGCCAGTTCTGGTGTGGGAAACAAAGGCAAAAGAAAAATTATTTAGTTTCCTTACTACTTACGGCCCACTGATAAGTCCTTGAAACAGGCAGAGTGACATTCCTCTAGGGGCTCAACTGTCTCGATGTCAAAACTTGGCTAAGGGTGAAAGGGAACACTAGCCCGAACCCCACCCCACCCCCCGCCCGGATCCTGTAGGTCTACTTTAACATATAAAAATTCCTTTGGAAACTTCCTTTATCTCTAAACCCCCCAAGATATGTGTTGGTAATCACCACCCAAGCATATGGCCCATCTGAAGGTTCTCATGACTAAGGTTTTATTAAGAAGGTAATAAATGACCTTTTCCTGACAATAGCTAGCCCCCTAAAGGGCCTGGAAACCTTGTTCCAAAATTCTTTAGAGACTTACCCTATCCCTAACTTCCTCCCAACTTGAAAGTATATAATTGGCCACTCCTCAGGACCCCAGTGCAGCTCTTTACGCCTAGGGGTCCTGTCCCTGTGCTTTCATAAAACCACCTTTCTGCACCAAAGAGGTCTCAAGAATTCTTTCTTGGCCATCGGATTCGAACCCTAATGTTCTTTCCTACCTCAGTTCCACCTCCCGGAACTTTCCCATCCTCCCACCTTGAGAGTGTACTTTCACTTTAAGTGTTTTGTGCTTGCTACATCCCTGTTGACTGTCTTGATTCAAGCACGGATCAGATCCCCACATAAATCTTCTGGAGAATCCAAGAACTGAGACCTCCATTCACACAATGCAGACTATTGGGTAACAGCTTCAAATGACGCCTGAGTGCCACCAATTGGCAGCTGCTGCCTCAGAATGATTTTGGGGAGCTGGGCTCCACCATCCCCTACACCATGAAGTCATTTGGGGACAGGCACTAATCCCCAGGCTTGGAGGGCCCCAGTGCCCAAGGTCTGCTGAAGGACTATGTGCTGGGCATGTGCAGCTGTGCAGATCAGTGTTGGGAGGGATCTGGAACTGGCAAGGGTCTCTGGAGTCCTGATCACAGGATTCAGCTCTTGCAGGACCAAGTCTGTGCCTAACTGGAAGCTCCACTCGGCACAAATGTGCACAGTCCCCCTGAAGGCAGAGATGGAGGAAATTGTACTGCCCTGCCAGCATCAGCCCAGCCCACTGGCTAGCGTATCCTTCACTAAGAGACTTGCTTACTGGTATGCCCAGGGCACTATCAGGCAGCCAGTCCACATGGGGACTGGTAGTCCCCAGTTTAAAGCTGCCACCACAGGAAGATTTGGGGGGATTCGGCACTGTCCCCTCTGCATGCTATGCAGCTTTGGGAGACCAGCCTGAGCCCAACAGGCCTGGAGGTCCCCAAGTGCCAAAGGCCAGCTGACAGAGTACATACTGCACATGCATGGGTGACACAGCTCAGGGGAGCCTAGGACCTGAACCAGGGCATCTGTAGGGAGAGGCTGGGTTCCAGTAGTGAGCTACTGGGGTACCCGGACACCACGTAATTCCAAGTGCTAATCTGCACAAACGTGCATATTCTTCCCCCTGAAGACACACCTAGAGGAATCTGGACGGCCCTGCCAGGAGAGGTGGTGCAGGATGGATTGAGATTCCCTCCAGTAAGAGACACCCGAGCACCCTGAGTATGGTAAGCCCGGGACCCCATGAGGCAGCCAGTCTAAGTGGGGAGTGACTGAGCCAGCTTAAAGCTGCCACCTCAGAAAGAATTTGGGGGAGTGAGCCTTGTCCACCCTGGGGACTTTGCAGGTTTGGGCAACCAGACTAAGTCTTCTGAGCCAAGTGACCTGCCAGTGTTCCCTCCCAATGACCACTTTCACCTGCAGAGTGACTTCTGCTGGAGAAAGCTAGCAGTCCCCAGGAGAATGGGTGTAGCACAGGGGTAACAGAGGGGCCGCAGAGAAGTTTTGCTCATAGATCACTGTCATGGGTCTTCTACTTCCTTTCAGTGCCTGCTTCCGAATGCCCAATCAAGTTCAGTTCTGTCGGTGCAAGGAAGAGAATTCACTTCAATCTAGGAGGCAGGTTATAGTCAAAACAGCTCCTGTGGTGTGTGTCTGCCCAATCACTCTATAATTTAAAACCAACAGGTGATGCAGGCAATTCTCCCCTCAGCCACTCACCAGCTCAGTATGCCTGTGTCTCTGCTGTCTTTTTGGCTAGGATATTTCTCAGTATATTTACCAAATCTCCATTCTTAACAGATGGCCCCCCTTGACAGTTGTCTAGCCTGCTTTCAGCAGTGACGATTTTAATGTGGCTCTGAGCTTGTGCTGATGACTTTGCTGGTCATAGACATTCCTTCAGAAGCAGTGCCTCAGGGCAAGAGGTTTGTTCCCATGGGCTGCAGGGTTCCACCTGGCAGCATTCCTCCACAGGGCAATCCAGAGACAGAATCACAGATGTAGTTGCATCTTCATCTGATGAAATTTGTCAAAGTCATGCCAGTCTCCATGACCCATCTGGTATTGGCAGTAGAGATGTCTAGTAAAATGAGCAATGGTTGGAATAACCTGCCCTGTCTCTCTGCAGAGCTTCATAATCTTACTAATCTCTCCTAGCCCCTCCAAGGATGCTGCATGTCCTGTGCTTTAGTCTCAGGGAAGGCATGGTTCCAAGGGCCTCTCTTTGCTCTTGTCTCCCCATATAACCATCATTCCAAGGTTCAGAAAACCAAAGTGGGACTTCCACCAGGTGTAATACATGTATTTCCATTCCACATTCTGGAACTGTGGAAATGAGCACAGGATGAATCTGTGGTCTCAGCAAACACACTGTTAAATGTGGGCCAAGGCTCCTTCTGTTTGCACACCTCCCAAAGCCCTACTCCGACTGATGGGCAGGCCATGTAACAGTCCTGGTCTTTGGGCATCAGCATCTGTTCAGAATCATTCTATACAACTTCCCAGAAAATGTAGTATTTCCCTTTTGTCCTGAGTTGGTCCCACTGGTAAACATATGTACCTTTGGAGACATTTGGGGAAAACTAGCCGGGAGTGGGGAGCAGAGATGCATGGCACACATCTAGAAGTTTGTAGAGTCATTCCTCAAGGGGCTCTCGTCTCTCCCTCAGTCTAGGGGCTCAGAGGCCCACCCTGGTTTAGGGCTCACAGCTGGGGAAGAGACCATGACTCTTCACTGTAGTAACTACTGTATCTAGGTATTTATTTTTCTCATACACTGCTCAACAATTTCAATCTGGACAGACCTAATCAACTGCCCAACAGCACATACCCCTGAGGTTCCCATCCTCTGGTTACCATTCTGTCTCTGGCTACTATGGACTGCATACACCTTGACTCTGCTGGCTGAAGCATCCTCTCCTGCCGTCCTTTCCTCCTATCTTCTCCTACAGTGTAGGACAGCTCCCACAGAGCTCTCAAGGACGCTGGTTCCTGTACCAATGCAGCTTTAAGTGTGTTGATGAAGGTGGTGCACTGATGGCTGTATCTCTTAGCAAGCATGACTAGGGATGGCTGAGCAGACTACACATCACAGGTCCATTCCAACATTCCTGATTCTTATGCTTCCTGACTTCTTCCTGCCTTCCTCAACAGTATACCAAGGAAATCCCAGCATTTGGCCCTTATCGACTCAATATAGGGTCCAGAATATCAATACCACGTGCAAGTGGTCAGGGCAGTCCTTTAAATCCCAACTCTTGACTGAGCATATTCCTATCAATGAATTCAGTCCAACCCATATCTTTATTTTGTCCCTTTGGTCTACCACTCTCACAACTTACTCCACCCCCGCCACTCAGGCTTTTGCCAACACAAATGGGCTAGGTTCTCTAAGCTGTCAGTGTATGGCCTCTCCTTCAGGAAAGGCCTTGGAACTTTTTAATTGGCTAATTTTCAAAAATTTCCTTCTTTTTTCTTTTCTTTTCTTCTTTTTTTTTTCTTTTCTTTTCTTCTTTTTTTTCTTTTTGAGAGAGACAGAGTGTGACTATGAGCGGGGTCATAGGGGAAGGGCGGGGGGGTGGCGAGAACCCCCAAGGAGGCTGCCTGCTCCGCATGGCACCTAATGCAGAGCTCAACCTCACAAGCCTAAATTTGTGACATGAGCCAAAATCAAGAGTTGGACACTCTACCAACTGAGCCCCTCAGTCGCCCATAAAATTTATCTTTAGATCAACCTCTATTACAACCTCCTATCAATACAGAGCAAGAAAGTCCAGCTATTCTTTCATTCTATAGAAAAACTTCTCCCTGAGCAAGAGTGACTCTGCAGGGAGCAACAGAAGTTATACATCAAGCTAACCATGGAGTACAAAACAGGGGGTGATGGATACACGTACATTACCTTAATTACAGCGATTGCTTTACTGGTGTGTACGTATATCAAGAGTCATGAAATTGTACACTTAGATCTATGGGAAGTTTTGGTTACATAATTATACTTCAAAAAGCTATAAAAATATTCAAAGACTCACACACCTAGGAAGGTAAGCACTCTGTACTTATTGATCTGAAATACTTACTAAATGGACACCTCATCTCAAAAAATAGGACCTCATCATAATGAGAAATTCTGATAGGTCAGAAGAATTGAATGTAATAGAATGAACTCACTGAGGTACTTGAAATATAGGAAGCTAGAAGTTAATATATTGAAGTCCTATTTACTCTCCAATTTCCCTCTTGATATACTCTTTTTTTCTTAAAGATTTTATTTATTTATTTGAGAGTAAGAGAGAGGGCGCACTCGCAGAGGCAGGGGCGAGATGGGCAGAGGGAGAGGCAGAAGCAGACTCCCCGCTGAGCAGGGAGCCCGATGGAGGCTCCATCCCAGGACCCTGAGATCATGACCTGAACTGAAGGCAGCTGCCCAACTGACTGAGCCAAACAGGTGCCCCGATATTCTCTTTTTTTGTTAGTTTCTATCTTCTTACCTACTTTATCCACTTCTCCCCCCTCACCTTGGCAAATCATATATATGTTCCCTGTATCTATGAGTTTGAGCTATTGTGTTTTTTCTTTTCTTATGTTTTGTTTCCTGGGTTTTGTTTGTTTTAGATTCCACATATATGTGAACTCATGTGGTATTTGTCTTTCTCTTTCTGATGTATTTCACTTAGCATGCCCCCTTGGCTATTATGCATAATGTGGCAATGAATACAGGTGCGCAGGTATCTTTAGGAGTTAGCGATTTCAGTCTCTTTGATTCTAACGCGTAGGAGGGGGATTGTCAGAGGATGCGGTTATCTACTTTGGAAGTATTTCTACTGAAGCAATCCGTACCCCCAATATGAATCTCGAACCCATGACCCTGAGATCAAGAGTCACACACTCTTCTGATTGAGCCAGCCAGGTGCCCCTAAGTTGAATTTTTTGAGAAAACTTGATACTGTTTTCCATTGTGGCTGCACCCATTTACAGTCCCGCCAACAGAGCGCAGGGTTCCCTTTCCTCCACATTTTGGCCAACGCTTGTTATTTCTGCTCTTTTGGGTACTAGCCATTCTGACAGGTGTCAGGTGCCACCTCTTTGGGTTTTGAGCTGTATTTCCCTGATGATCCGTGGTGTGTGAATTTGTTTTCTTGGAAAAAATGTCTATTCTGAAGTCTGCTGATTTTATAACTGCTATTTGTTTTGTGTTATTGAGTTGTATGAGTTCTTCAATAGTTTGGATGTTAACCCTTCATCAGTTAGGTAGTTCGCAAATATTTCCTTCCGTTAAGTATGTTGTCTTTTCACTGTGCTGATAATCGGTGACACTCACAAGTGTCTGCACTTGGCCCTACCTGTTTGTTTTTCTAGATCACAGTGCCCTACATTCTGAGAAAGTAGACCCCAACCACAAAACATATTCTTCTCTGGCCTGACCATAACCTACATCTGGGACAGAGCACCTCAAATAACCTGCCACCTCCTGCTCTACCTGGCCAAGACTCAACCCCCTCCCCTCACCCCTCAATGGGCACAGCTGCAACCCTCTCACATCCTTAAAAACTCCTTGAAAGGCCCAGCCTGACAGAAACTCGGGGCTGACCTTCCTCTTGGTGTTTGGCCCTCTCTTCCCTTGGAGAGTGAATCAATTCTGCCCTGTTTGTGGCTCTACGCTTTGTGCAATTCTTTGCCACCCGCGTCACCGGCCACCCTCACCCTAACATCAGAATATATTACATCTTTCAAAATTGGAGAAAAATGATATTGGTTGTTAAATCTGTTTAGAGTTTGTTCTTTCCTCTTAATTCCCACCTGATCCCTCTTCAGGTCTTTATGACTTCCTGCCCAAGCATCCAAGAGGTTCCCCATAGTTTGGCCTCTCTATGCTCTAGTTCCTCCTGCATCACGTGGCTCCACCCACAGCTCCTCCTTCCTCCCTTCCACCCCTCCTAATGACCCCGGTGGTCCTCCTTGTCATTCGCATAAGACTTCCCTCCCTCCAGCAGGCAGTGCTCTCAACACTGCCCCCCAGAGCTTGCGTCCTGGAATTGCCCTGTGTGGGTAAATACTTCTGCTCTCTAAACCCCTCCCTTACCTGCACAACTGGGGCAGTGACTCTCCATCTAGTCTTTCCCACTGTGTCCACGCAGAAGCCCTCAGCCCCCTTCAGGGGACGGCAGCACGCTGTCATGGTTGCAAGGGGCAGCTCAGCTTTCACCGCCTGGGCCACTGCTGTGAGGCACACACTGTACAAGTCCTCAACTCTTGAAACCTCACTTTTCTCACCTAGAAGATGGAGAAATTAATGTCTATGTTGTAAGAATGGATGACAATAAAGTAGAACGATCTGTGACTCAGTGAGACTAGTATGCCTGGTCTACGTTAAACAATAATTTTAGAGCAACTTGAATCAAACAAGAGTGTGGATCAGATGAGCCTAGGTTCAAGCCTCCACACAGCTGGCCATCAGTTCGTCACATATCCCCAAGCTAGTTTCTTAACTTGGTAGATCTCAATTTCCTCACTGAAAAAATGGGTGTAGGTATGATAATCCATTTATTCTTGTATTCTTACGAACAACACCAGATTGTGTGGTACCATACATCAGGCACTGGGCTACAAGGTGGGAATGCAAAGACACGAAAGGAGCACGCCCAGCATTGGGACCACTGAGCCCCCTAGAACACAGGCAGTCGGATTGCAGTCCTGGCTAAATACTGGAGTTCCCTGAGCAGGTTACACAATCCTGATGCCAGGGATTCTGAGCAGGAGGGCTTGAGGTGTGGCTTTAGGAGGGATTCAGAGCTTCCCCACAGACGCCAGTAGGCAGCACACATGGAAAACTACCACTTTCGTCACTCTCAGAGAATTCCATTACACCTGATTTGTTGCAGAACGTTTCCCTCAGAGACCGTTTCAAGTACTGAAAACACAGAGGTGGGGTGGTCCTCAATGCTGGGACACGGTGTCCCAACTCCCACACACTTTATGTCAGCTCAAAGGGAGTCAGAAGTTCCACTGGAGGTCTGGTGGGTTGGTTGGCTCCAATCTTATCTGTTTACAACTGATAACAAGAAAGAACCTTCTCCAGAGCCGGGGATCCACTACCCCTCACCAGGCTTCTGGCCATTCTCAGGCAGCCCCCTCCAGCTGGGCCTTGTTCACCAAGCAAACCTGGGCTCCTCTGCCATGAAATGCAAACCTCCTTTCTACAATACATGTGGGTAAATGAGAGCAAGTGACAGAAAGCTGAAAAATAGGTATCAGCAGCTTTCTCACCGCTAGGCCATCAGCCCTTTCCCTCCCTGGAGCTGTCTAAGCAAATAGCCAGAGATGGGACATTCCATCCCTCTTTCTGGACTCTCAATCCTGTCTTGCTGGCAAGACATTTCCTTTGCTTTCCCTACAGTTTCCTTATAAAGTGTGTATTTTTGGAATCTTCTTTGACAGAGACATTATAATGATTTCTGAGATTTGCTTTCGAAGACTCCAGAAAAAAAATGGGGGGTGGGTGCAGAATAAATAAGATTGACAAAGGTTAATACTTAATCTATGAACCCCAGTTTAATGAATCATTATCCTGGCTCTTGTGTCTATTCAAAAGTGTCCACAATACAAAATATAATGAAAGACAGTCTGGGGGGGGACATTCGATTTTGGATGCTACTCCCAGAACGGTAATGTCATCAGAACAGTTTGGATTTGATATCATCATGTAAACTGAAGGTTTAAAACTTCTTATTCAAAGAAATAGAGTCCTTTAGATTATACATGGTTTTATTTTAGTGTACAATCCATTTTGCTCCAAAAAGTTTCTATTGATTTGGAGTCATATACTTTTATATCTAACGAAACTCTGTAGTTAACCAGCAATAACCATTAAGTTTAAAGGTATATTTGTCGGGGCGCCTGGGTGGTTCAGTTGGGTGCCTGGGTGGCTCAGTCGTTAAGCATCTGCCTTTGGCCCAGGGCGTGATCCTGAAGTTCAGCGATCGAGCCCCACGTCAGGCTCCTCCGCTGGGAGCCTACTTCTTCCTCTCCCACGCCCCCTGCTTGTGTTCCCTCTCTAGCTGGCTGTGTCTCTCTCTCTGTCAAATGAATAAATTAAAAAATCTTTAAAAAAATAAATAAAGGTATATTTGTCATGACTACAGTTACAGATGTTTCCCTGAAGGTGTGAGGGGTCTTCCTCCACAGAGTTTTCCCAAGCAGGTCTGCTGGTGCCCACGTGGTCCTGGCAGCTCACAGAACTAGTCCTTGGGAGGCCCATGGCAGCAAGGCTCACCAATTCCCTTTGCTTTATTGCTTTATGTAACAGCCTCTTTCATAAACCTCACATTTAAAGGTTTTAAGAATTAAATCAGTATCAAAAAGACTATTTCATCCTTGGAGGAAGCATGCTATTTCTAGAAAGCTGTTTTTATGTTAAAATCACAGAACCATTTGCCCCAGAGTTGCAAAGTGCCCTCTTCAGTGGTGATAAAAGGGCCCCAGCCCTTATTTTGGCAATCACTCCCCTCTTGGATCCAGAGCTTAACATCAAACAATGACTGGGGCACTCACCTCTGTGCTCCGTGGTCTTCACAAACTGAGCACATGGTAGGCTTCTTCTCATAAAATTTGTACATTACATACTGTTTAAAGATCTAACTGCCACAGGGACTAAGCCTCTGTTGCCTCTCCTTTTACATGGGGGATAATAAAAATGCTGCCCCCGAGGCATGCTGTCTTAACTGGCTAACGTATGTGACACAGTCACCACCGAGCTAGGCACAGAGAAAATGCTCAGTCTGTGGAAGGATCGATACATCCTCAGAAAGCAGGTGGTGAAATGTCTTCCTTTATATTCATGTTCCCTAGTCAAGACTTTTGGGACCCATGCCTGCTGCAAAGTCCCACACAATGGCTCCCTTCTCTAGCTGGGCCCTCACCACCATACAAGGATATGCAATATAAAATTTCCATTTTCCTGTTAAAACTTCATTTCATGGTGAGGTTTTAAATTTTTTTGTTTTTTCTTTTGTTTTTTTTCGGTGAGTAAAAGGCTTGTTGCCTTAGCCACCAATGTTTACATCAGGGGTTGACTATCCTGGGGCTGTCAGCACTGTTAACACTACTGAGAGAATCAGCCCAAGCCTCCAGCCCCCACCCCGCCCCCACCGGGTCTCTTTGAGGGGACAGTCCTGGAGGCTCAGCATGCGCCCTGCCAGTCACAGCAGCTCACTGGCTAATGGGCTTCAATAGCAGAACCCAGAGATCTCATTGCTGTTTCTCACGGCCTAGAGGAGGGTAAGAAACGTCTGTATCTTTTTTCCTTATCCATCTTATGTCCTAATGCAGTTCTTCCAGGACCTGGAGTAAAGATACCTTCAAATACAAAATCCGGTAAGACTCGACTTCCTTGGAAACCGATCCTCAGTGTATTGGTGAGAGAAGGAGACGCTCACACCAGACGCGTGTCGGTGGGAAATGACCCGGAGACACCCCGTTAGGTAAGGATGCACATCATCGAGATCTGAGGGCCAGGAGGGGCATTTAAAAGCCTCCAGAATACGGTGCAGTGCATGCACAGTTGTTCCTTCTCATTAACGGACATGGACGTTTCCGTGGTCTCAAAATTTCTAAGTCATGACAACAGTAAGTGACATCTACAAGTTACAAAATGATGGCATAATATTTATTGTGCATTAAATATTGTATAGACTTCTGTTTATAGATACTGCTTTACATCTTAAGCATGTGTACATTTCTACTTTTCATACTTTAAACTTCAATAGTTTTCTTTAAACTTTCTAGGCTTCTGTTTTTTATCAGTTTGGCATTACACATCATCCACTTGGGAAACAACAGTAAGAAGCATTTTATTTATAGTCTCTTTTTATTGTATATTTATTTCTTAATCATCATTAGTCTCATATTTTCAATGTTTTTAAAAGGTTATCAAAGAGAGAAACATAAAGGTAACAGACAAGAAATCAACAATGCTACAGCCCAGAAGCTCCAGCAGAAAACACTCAGCTGGACCCTGAATAACGTTGGGGAGGGGAATGGAAGCATGGATGCCTGGCGGCCCCAGAATTCAAGTTCCTACTTCAGGGCTTTCCAAGGTCCCAAGGCGCTTTGTCCCCAAATACCTTTGTGGTCATCTCCATCACTGGCCTCCCAGTTTAGGAACTGAGAACAACCTGGAATAAATTAAGGATAAAATGAGAAACCCAAGAGAGCACATTTTATCATCTTCGCATGGTGATAAAGTGAAAAATAGGTCCTAGTTGAGCCGCTCTTTTGCTGTGAAAACAAGTTTTACTCTTTCATTGGTACAATGCAGCTCAGGTCTAGAGGCGTGTGACTTAAATATATTCAAAGCAACTACTCCAACCCAAGTTAAAAGCGGACCCTTGCTTGGTTTATTGCAGACTCTCAGGCTCCAGACCCCGTGTCACTGGCTGAGGGGGGGGGGGGGGGTAGCTGTCCCTCTGGCGGCGACAAGGGGTTGAGTGGGTTTTCTGGAGTCATCCTACCTGTGGGTGGTCCCTGCCCTGAAGGCCTGTTTTTAATCACTGTCCCAGGAAGTCACAGTCTGACTTTAACATATGAAAGGAAGGAAGAGAGAAAATCCTACTTGCAGGAGCCAGGGTTTCTCTTTGGGTCCTTGAGCTGCTTGCTGACCTCCCAGTACCCCTGGCAGTTTGTTTTTAATCCTTAAATTAACGAGTAGGGTTTACCTGAGCAAACACACTCGGCAGGGAGTTAAATTTTATGGCCTCTCTGGGCAATCTCATGAAGCCCTGTCCGGGGCAGTCTAACGCTGGGGCCAGGAGGCCGGCATACGCTAACATCCAGGGGTTCCCCCCAACAGGTGCGTCCCCGCGACTGCGCTGCTGCAGGAATGGCGGCACCTGCGTGCTGGGCAGCTTCTGCGTATGCCCCGCCCGCTTCACCGGCCGCTACTGCGAGCATGACCAGAGGCACAGGTGGGCGCGTGCAGAAGCGGGCTGCGAGTTGGGCGGGGGCATGAGAGCCGGCGCGGGGAGAAGCTGGGCTTGACAGTGCAGAGGGGAGCGGGGCCGGACAGGGGGCGCCGGGGAGGGCGTGGGGGAGGGGAGCGGGGAGTGAAGAGAGCGGGGGCGAAGGACGCGCGGGGCGGGGCGTGGAGGGGAGCAGACACGGAGGGCGGGGAGGGCAGGCGGGGCGGGGCATGGGTGGGCGTGGGCGTGGGTAGCGCAGGCGCGCGGGCCCGGCTGACGCTGTCTCTCTGTCCGCTCAGCGAATGCGGCGCACTAATGCATGGAGCTTGGACTTTCCACCGCTGCCGTCTTTGCAGGTGTGTCTTCGCAGCCCTGCACTGTCTCCCCCAGCAGACACCGGGCCGCTGCGGTAAGAGGATCCGCGTCCTGCGCACACAGTCCACGCTCGCAGGACATTGCTCCTTTGTACCTAGGAATCCATAGAGATGTAGCTGTGCCAGGCGAGACAGAAATGAGAAGCTGGGTTGATTCATCACTTAGGAAAGTCACATTCGTTGTGAATCACATAGCATATTATCATTATTATTTAAAATGATTCCTAAGTTTCCTGTGCCCCCATTGCTGGGTTTAAATGTGATTTCCAAACAGTGTCCTTAAGTGTCCTTTCGGTGAGCCGACTTTGGGGAGCACACAAGCTGGTAAGCAGAGCCAAGCCTGGCAGAGAGGTTACCGACTAAATCTCCAGTGATTTCCCTCCACCACGGCAATCCCATCTCTTCAGGTGCGAAATGAGGAGGGCACTGGAGCAGGACAGGAACAGTCAGGGATGGCCAGGGGCCGCCCTTCAGAGCCAGCCAGGGAGGGCTCCCAGAGAAGGAAGGTACATTGTAACGTCAACTCAGGCCTGCCACGCATATTAAAAGCCAGGAGGGTGTGGAGAACACAGCGGGTGAACATCATTTGTGAGAATTGTGAGCAGTGAGCAAACTCAACGCAAATGTTTCGCTTGTAAAACTCAGTAAGGAACATGAATTTCCTTACTGAGTCAGAAAACAGATGTAACACTCTGCTGTTGACCTTGGGCAGGGCCCAAGGGGCACAGGTAAAGAAGGCACAGCATTTCAGTCCCACATCCTGCATCCTCTCCCCTCTTGAGTGTGCTCTGCGTGGACTCCAGTGAGAAGCACAGTGAATGAAGGCACACCCCTTCAGCCTCGTCATTAGCCCTGGGGGCCTTGGCTGTGCAGTGAGCACAGCTCCTAAACCCCCTTTTCTGTTCCTCCGTGCACCTTCTTCATCTCTGGCCAAATCCCACAGTTGAAGGGTACACTCACTGATATCACAGCCCTTCAAGGCCACTTCCCACCCCTTTGCCCACTGTCAGGGCTGCAGTGGGGGGGCAGCACCACTGGTGGGGCCACCAGTGGAGGAGCACACTTAATGAATGCTCAGCTTCCGGTCCACCTTCCCGCTCCTCCCCCCCTCTTGTGCAACCTTGGGTAGGCTGAGCTGTCAAGAGATGCTTAATGAGGGTACAGCCCATCAACCCCACCTTCTGCCCCTCCCTTCTCATCCTGCTGTGGATGGTGTGGGCAGTGCCGGTAGGGAGAGAGTGATTAGAGTACAGTATTGCAAAATGTTGCAGGTTGTCCTCTTTCTCTCATGCCCCCCAGGTTTCCCAAAGCCCTCCCTCTCCTTCCATTTGCTGGGCTTATGCCGCTGATTCACTGGCTGTCCCGTTTGTGCCCCAGAGAAAGAGGGACACAAATTAGGGAGCAGGTATTAGAATTGCAAGTGGGACCTGTGTAGTCCCACAGGTGAAGTCATTTCCTACATGCCATTGGTGCTCCCAGCAGTAAGGTGGGGAAGGGGCTAGCTGTGGTCATTTCCAGTCTCCTGTGCAAGGCCAGCTTGGGTTCAGAAGCAACAGGGCAGGGACTAGATTCCAGACTATCTGCTTACTGTTTTCTATCCTTGGAAACATCCAAGGCTGGGAATGCTGTCTGCCAAGGACAGCGACCATGGCTCCTACACGTGACTTCTGCTCATTTAACAAAACAGTAATTTGTCAGGTGCCAAAAGGACAGGAACACTCTTGTCCTGTTTGACCCATTGATCCTTCCTCAGGGCAGATGACTGTGGCAGCTTTCTGACAGAGGTTATGATGACATGAGGGATGATGATGAGAATGATGATGGCTCTCAGTATATTTCAGGCACTTTATGCACTTTATCCCATTTGATTCTGTTAAGCCCATGAAATAGGTATTATTATACGTTTTATATTTGAGGAAACCGAGGCTTAGAGGAGTTAACTCCTACAGCTAATAAACAGGTCTGATATGTTTTTCTTAAGAGATTATCACAAAAGGCTAATTGTCAATTTAGAAATAATATATTTTATAGCATTTAATTATTTAAAAATACTGCAAATAAACGTACCATAGCATATGATATAATTACTATTAGTCTGTGAATAGTAACAATATTAATCTATGAATAAAATTGCTACCATTTATGTCCATGAGGACATCCCGGAACTTTGTCAAGAACTTTTTTTTAATTGCGATACAATTTGCATATAACATTATATTAGTTTCAGGTGTCCAACGTAAGATTCGATATTTCTGTACATTGTGAAATGATCACCACACTAAGTGTAGTTAACACCCATCCCCTCACATAGTTACAGTTTTCTTTCTTGTGATGAGAATGTTTAAGATCTACCCTCTTAACAACTTTCAAATATAGATTTATTAACTATAGCCACCATGCTATACATTGCATCCCCATGAGTTATTTATTTTACAACTGGAAATTTGTACCTTTTGATCTTTGATCTTCACCCACTTTGCCCACCTACCAACCCCCACCTTTGACAGTCACCAAACTTCTTGTATCTATGAGTTCTGTTTTTTTTATTTAAGATTCCACATATAAATGAGAGCATATGGTATTTGTCTTTCTCTATTTGATTTATCTAATTGAGCATAATGCCCTCAAGGTCCATCCCTGTTGTCACAAATGGCAAGATTTCCTTCTTTTATATGGCTGACAAATATTCCATTGCGTGTGTTTGTGTTATCTATCATATATTTTCTTTCATCCATATTTATATCATCTTCATTTCATTTATATCGTATTTATACATTTTTACATCATATGTGATCTTTGTCCATTCATCCATCAGTGTTCACTTAGGTTGCTTCCATATTTTGGCTATTGTAAATACTATGCAGTGGACACGGAGGTGCATATATATTTTTGAGTTAGTATGTTTGTTTCCTTTGGATAAATGCCCAGAGGTGGAATTGCTGGATCATATGGAGTTCTACGGTTAATTTTTTGAAGAGCCCCCATACCCGTTCCTATAGTGGCTGCACCAGTTTATATTCTCACCAACAGTGCATAAAGGTTCAGGATGTGAATCTTAACTACTGAGCCTTTTCTGTACTCTTCCTATAAGAATAATTATCAATACAAACTAAATATATTTTTGATAGTGTTATTTAGAATATTGAAAATATTGCCATATTCTAAATCTAAAAGCAGAGTAATAGGTAAGTGAATGTTTTAAATCCTTTAATGGGATGTTATGAGGATTTCGAAAAACATATGGAAGGCGGAACGGTAAATTATGTTTATAATATAATGAAAAAGATGTGAATCAAGGATACATGTGGATGGGTGAGTTGCCAGTAGGTAACAACACACTACAAAATCTTGACCCTCTGGCACCTCCAGGGACCTGAAGGCCGAAGACCTCAAAGGGCCCTTCTTACTCTGATGCTCTGTGGGTTCAAGAATGACAGGCTTTCTTAATGCCAAATGGAATGTCTTTTCAAGGGCATGTTTTTGTATTCTAATTCAGAAGAACATTATTAGTTTCTCAACCTGCCCTCTACCCTCACATAGATGTTGAAGGATAAAATTTATGCCAAATAATCTTGTTTGTTGGTGTGAGGTATTTTGTCATTTTTCTCTTCCATAATCTAAAAAGTATTTTGTGAATAATATTCTAAATAAATATTGAATAGATGGTCTTTGACTAGTTAGTTCCAAATACAGCTCCATAGAAGAAACACCATATAAGCTGTTATCTATTATTATGTTGCAATCAAAAGAAACAATTTTTAGTATTCTAAAAACAATATGCTTGAGGCGGATTTTCCCAAAGCATGGGAAAATCCCTCCAAAATACTTGTCGAAATCCCCAGAAATACCTGTATAATGTTTATGATCTTTATGTAAGGCTGAATGTCTTGTTTGTGTTTCAGTCTCTGCAACTGCAGAATTAGGGCTGAATATTTACCCCATTGATTTGTTAAGATGAAAAGGATTTCATCTGTTATGTATGATGCACAAGATAAATTATTATTTTATTATCATCCCCATCAACAGTGTTCAAGTCAATATAATGAGGTTTAAAAAATTATTTCATAATCTGAAATTTAAATGCAAGTTTACCGAAATGTGTTTTTTAGTTTGTGAACAATATCCACTAATTGAGGCGCATTGAGTTAATTATGGTTAAAAAAAAGAGAGAGAGAGAGAGAAAGAGAGAAGCTTCCAGCTAGCAGGAAGCTTAGTGTTGAGCCAGGCCAAAAGCTCATTATACAAAGGTGGTGGTTCTTCCCACACGTAGCCTCAAAGAACTGGTATTTCATTAGCCTCAAGAACCAGTTTACTGTTCTAAAATTTAGAGTCTAAGTACTGACACAGTGAAGTAGCAAACTCAGGTACCTCGGGGGTAAACAGGGAATGTGGATGTCAGATTGAGGTCAGGTGAGGCTTCACCTCATGCTTCCAACTGAGTTTTAAAGGATGTATTTCTGGCACCAACCAACCCAAACAAGCAAACAAACTTCACAGGGCCAGAACCAGCCTGTAGGCCTGTGGGAGAGATGGCCTTCCAGCTGCAACATGCTGTGTGGGAGAGAGAGAGACCCTTTGCCCTGCCCCCTGGGGACATTCTCCCATGATAGGTGCCATTCCAATGGGTAAGATTCTCTGGGTGTCATGGAGGAGAGGAGCCATGTGGCTCCCAGAGGTATTTGCAAATTGGAGAGTTTTAGGAATGCTAAATTCTGGACCTCACATTGAAATATGACGTTATCCTCATCCAGGGTGGTCTTCAAACATTTTTCTGTTTTAATTTCCCACTGCACTCCAGTAAAAATACTTGAGTATGTCCCCCATTCAGTGGTGGTGAGACAGTTGCCATGCAGAGCATGTGCAAACTTGATTTTACTTATATCTTCTTTTTCACATATGCACAGGACTAATCCACGTGATAAAAATTTCTGCTATGTCCGACCAAGTCTAAAAAAGGCCTTTTGATAAGGATATAATAAAAATCCTAGGTTATAATAAGTCATCCACTGACAGCAGAGTTTCCTTTTTGGTATGAGGTGAGTTAATGGCAGTAGAACAATTGATTCAGTAGTTTCTAATAAGTACAGTAAATATTGTAAGGCTTAGTTGTAAATTTTCCTAAGTTCTAATATTTTCTCCCTAAGCACAGCGGGTGACGTTGGTCCTCCTGAGAGGGACACCATATGGTACTCACAGCCCCAGTTTGCGGACCCCTGCTGGCAGGGCTGACTTGGTCTAACCAAATTCCCGAAGCTGACTAAAACAACTGCCTTTGAGTTTATATACAAGAAATGACTGCCAACAGGGCCTTAATCCTTCCCTGCGGGCAGCCTGTTCGTTCCACCAGGCCAACACTGAAGCTCAGTGTGGGCCAACCCCTTTCTCACCTGAATAGCTGAGCACCTGTCTTAGCGTCAGCTTTTCTGGAGCCTTCTCTGGGCCCAGATGGTAGGTTTCCTGCTTTGTGAGATTTTGGTACAGTGGACAACCCTCTCCCAGCGTGGAGTGATATGGGGAAGTGGTACCCAGGTCTAGAGTGGGCCAGCCCTCAGTGCTATCCTGAATCTAGCCTCCTGGATGGTCCCACCACAGCCCACCTGTGAACAGGTGCCGAGTGCGTACCTGTCGCAGTTGATTGTCATCATTATTTGTTAACTTCCACTGTGGCATGCTCACCATGGGCTCTCACACTCAGAGGGCATCTCCTGGAGGGATTGTAGAGGGCAGGACCAGGCAGGCCTGTGGGGGTGGGTGGCAGGGGAGAACACCAGGTGGGCCTCTGCCAAGCAGTCCCGGGGAGAAGTTCCCTGTAGTTAGGCCCTTCCTCATCTGCATGCTTACCTGCCCAGCCCACCCCACATGTAGCTCCAGATTTACTTGTGAGCGTGCTTTAGTGCCATTGGCACCCCTGCCTGTGGGGCTTGTCAGCGTCCCGTAGTAATCACTCAGCAGGGACTTTAGCTAAGACCCCTGCTGGGCCCCACTACCCCAGGGACTCCCACCCAACACCTTTGGGGTGGGTCCCAACCATACAGAAAGCCAGACTCACAGTCCCTTCGGGCTAAGAGGAACCACATTGTGGCAGCAGGGTAGGTGAGCACCTTGGGGTGTGGCCCAGCCCCCAGAATGCTGTGAAGCTGTTCATTTTTGTAACTTCCTCTGTGGGAAGAGCAGCCATTGCTTTAGGAATGGGTGCTTTCTCCTGTTTAATAAGCAGTCCCTAGTCAGGGAGATGGTATTAGGACTCATTTGGGGAAGAGATGGACCTTCTTTGCAACACAGGGATGCAAGTTGTTTTATTTTATTGTATTTCATATCAGATCTGTTTGTCCCCGATTGCTAAATGAGCTGGTGTGGAATTCTCTGAAAGATCACCTTTGGTCAGCTCACATGCTAAATGAGGGGCTGAAGGGTTGCTTGTTAAGCCCTAAAAACATAAATTCTCTTTCAGCTCTCTAAGTTCTACAGAAATCACGTTGTTTCTGGTTGCAAGGAAAGGAATAGAAAAGCTCCAGGAAGGCACATCTTCCTTGAACTGGGGCTCCCCCAGCAGGACTTCCTTCCTCTGCCAGATGAGCCCGCTGTTGCCTGGGGTCTAGCATCCAGCCCTGCACCAGCCCCAGCAGCAAAGGCTAGTGAGGAGGCTCGGGCAGAATAAGGTGCAGACATTTCTGTTTCAGTTTGTTAAAGCCGGCCTGGGGCAGTGTGTCTCACACCCTCTGGATTTGTTTTTCAGACCTGGAAGATTTTCTTGCCGCCCGCTCTGGTGGACTGAGTGCACAACGCGTGCTGAGGGTTCTCGTCCTCCTTCCGTGCTTGCTCTTACAAAGCCTCCTCAGGGAAGGCGGAGACTGCTGACTAGGTGCTAGAGGACCGAATCCACAGTTCCATATTGGCAGCACCTTGGCCTCCCCAGCGCGGCTTGAGCCAACATGGTCCTCTGTGGGAAAGCCGGGACTGTGCAGCCTCTCATTTTCTACATTGTACGTAATAGATTGGTTTCATCTCCTATCAACTGAAGCATTAGATGAATATTTTCATTGCTTAATAAATGTTTTCATGAAAGAGACTATCTCGCTTCCCTAAGCCTTATTCAAGGTCTGTGACTTAGACACCATGAGTAAACACTTGTGCTGGGGCCTATTCAAGCCTAAATTCTCTCTGATGATTTCAGTGTAAACTAAGCACCTGGCCCCTCCCAGGTGACAACTCTTCCTTGAGCACCTCTTCATCCCCCACACACCTAAGTGCACCATGGATGTGGCAACACTTGATGTCATGCATTTGTTCACTGTTCATCTCCCCCACTACTCTCTCAGTCCTTGGGACGTAGACATAGCACCACATGGGCTGTGCTCTGGGTCTAGCAAAGAGCTGCAGCCTAAAACATGCTTCATTGCTGAGGAAAGCAAGAAAGGGGAGGGAGGGTAGGAAGGAGGGAGCCAAGACTTGAGCGTGACAGCCAGTCAACCCACCTTCTCTGAAGCTTCCTCTCCTAACCAGGGCCCTTGTGACACACTTTTCAGGGCAATTAGCACTTCCTGGGATTATCACCATCTCCTTAAAAGGGGAAGATTCTACACAGCAGAACCCATTCTAAAGGCAAGGCAGAGGGAGAATTCAGCAAAAAGAGGTTACAGCCTCAGGCTGTAGGCTAGCCCCCCTCTTTTGGAGTCCAGTCATCTCATAGTCAGCCACACAAGCACAGCTTACTTGCAGTAGGCCAGCCATCAAATCTTGTTACAGACTCAAACTTGCCCATGCACGTGATGCACCTTGCTCTTTGTTCCCAAAGCATATATATAGTGACTGGGGAAGGAGGTGAATACATGAGAGGAGGCTAATGGGTTTCTTGAAGCCTTGGGTGGGGAGGAGCCTTGAAACAACCCAAAGGTCTGTATTCTTCCAAACAACGAGGTGCCGTCCAGGATCTGGTATGATCTGGTGCATCAGATAATTTCAAGACGGATGGTATCATCTGGTCTCCATCAGGTTTCCATAATCAGTGTGCAAACAAGGGCTATAGAGTGGAAAAAGCAGGGTTAATGATTAATCATACTATGGGGCTGAGAGGAGCATAAACCATAAGTAAGGAACAGAACAACACGAAGCTAGGTTAACAATGTAACTCAATCAACTATAGTACTGCATATGCTTTCAAGACAGGTCCAGGAAGCAAGCATCCAGCCTCAATCTGAACCCCAATCTGAACTCAATCTGAATTTGCAAAAAATAAAAGGACCGAAGGGCCCATCTTTCTATCAATTGCACAGTATGTTGGAGTCCGGCATTTCCAAGGTGGCTCTGCCAACTGTATTAGCTCTCTGATAATTAATCACAGCCCTGTTTGGACAGTTACCACAACTAGAAATCGGAGGAGTGAAAACAAGAAGAAGATTACAAATTATTCAGGTAAACGAATAAGAATAAAAATGGGAGCCAGAAAAGGACTCTGGAATAGATAATACAGCCTGAGTTACTGTATTAATTGACCAAGATATTGATATTTTATAAGGCTTATGGAATTTCATTTAAAATGTGCACAGCGGGGGCCCCTGGGTGGCACAGCGGTTAAGCGTCTGCCTTCGGCTCAGGGCGTGATCCCGGCGTTATGGGATCGAGCCCCACATCAGGCTCCTCCGCTATGAGCCTGCTTCTTCCTCTACCACTCCCCCTGCTTGTGTTCCCTCTCTCGCTGGCTGTCTCTATCCTGTCGAATAAATAAATAAAATCTTTAAAAAAAAATAAAATAAAATGTGCACAGCGGAACTCAATGGAAAGGCCATCCCATGACCTCATACTGCCCTTGCAATGACGTAACACCACATTGCATGTACTGGAGTACTTTTGGGGACAGAAAAGCGCCTTCCCCCCAGACAGTTGCCACAGGGCCCAACTGTCAAATGCTGTACTGGAGGGTGGTTTTAACTCCACCTGGATGATAGAACACTACCCTTCCGTGTGTATAGAGAGTTCTTGCTGTGAACACTGAAATGGGAAGTCATGCTGAATTAACCAGGCTGCTGCTTTAGTGCTATCCATAGCATACACACATATGGAAGGATATATACGCATTCATCCATTGACAGATACTTAGGTTGCTTCCATTCTTGAGTATTGTGAATAATGCTATGATGATCGAGGGATTGCAGGTATCTCTTCAAGATACTGTTTTTATTTCCTTCACATATATACCCAGAAGTGGAATTGCTAGATCATACGGTAGTTTTGTTTTTAATTTTTTGAGGAACTTCATCCCGTTTTCCATGATGGTTGTACCAACAGTGTATAAGATTTCCCCTTTTTTCACATCCTCGTGAATACTTATTATCTCTTGTCTTTGGCATAATAGCTATCCTAACAGGTTGGATATGTCATTGTGGTTCTGATTTACATTTCACTGATGATAAGTGACATTGAGTCCCCCTATTCATATACCTGTGGACCATTTGTATGTCTTCTTGGGGAAAAAGGTCAGGTCAGTAAAGGGTTGATTTGGACTATGGTTCCTGAAAAAGTAATTACTAACGTTTTCAGACATAAATATTTTTAGGCAATTGTGATTTTTGATAGTAAAGATGTCTATTTAAATGGTTTCCAGTGCATTCTGAGCAGTACCTTCTATAGCAGCTCAATTATTCTAGAAACAAACAAATGACTACCTTTGAAAACTAATCTTCAGAACTTGATAAATACATTTATACTATGTGTAGAATATTAACAAAATGCTTTTTACACGTTTTACACTTTTATACCAATAGGAAATATGCTGAAAAACATAGGCAGATAAAAAGACACATCGTCTTACTGTCGATGACTGCACTTAGGAAATTGAACTGAGAGGACTGTCCCTCGTTTGAGAGGCTATAAATGTGGCCAAAAGGAAAAGAAAAATGTGTTCATTATGTAAGATATAAACACTCATTTACCTTTTAAGTAGAAAATTGGATCCTTCTATAGAATAATTCCTGACTATAAATAAGAAAACCAAATTAACCATTTTTTTAAAGATTTTATTTATTTATTTGACAGAGATAGAGACAGCCAGCGAGAGAGGGAACACAAGCAGGGGGAGTGGGAGAGGAAGAAGCAGGCTCATAGCAGAGAAGCCTGATGCGGGGCTTGATCCCAGAACGCTGGGATCACGCCCTGAGCCAAAGGCAGACGCTTAACCGCTGTGCCACCCAGGTGCCCCCAAATTAACCATTTTTATCTATCATCTATCTATCTATCTATCTATCATCTATCTATCTATCTATCTATCATCTATCTCCCTCCCTTCCTCTCTCCCTAAGAAACCTTTACCTACCTAACTCAGTAAAGAACATAAATTATCATCCAGTAATTGTGAAAAGTAAGCCACTATCTTCTTCTGTGGTGCATGGAGAATTTGAAGATAAAAGGTATTTTCCCTGTAAATAGCTCCCCAGGTGTCCAGAGAGATCATTAAAAAGCAGACACTTCCCAGGACACAAAAGAGGATCCTGGGCTCATGGTTAGAAACTACACATAAATGTGTCACATGTCTTCTGTCCATCCTGCCATTGGAGAGAGCACAGAGAGACAGTCTTCCTAGGCCAGGATCTCAGAGCTGCCCCATCCCAGGGGTGAGCCTTTTCACACCTCTGGTTTTGCTCACCCTGACGGCTGGTGAGGGGACCTCCTCTGGAGACAGCGATTACAAGCTCTCTCCACTGTGGATTGTTTATAGAAGCTACTCTTTCCTTGCCAGCTTTCCTTCTCACTCAGTCTAGCCTGGCATAGCTTAGGAAAGTAGGATCTGTTACCACAAGGCCATGTGGGCTCTTGCTAAGGGAGTCACTTGCGGACACTGAGAAAAGGAGCAGGGAAAGCCACAGGGATTGATGCCAGTCACGGGGTTTTAATTTCCTGACCTTTCAGAGCTTTTAACCACTTCTGAATTAGAGTTTACCTCAAACCCAAAGTGAACGCCTGCCAGGCCAGGAGCACCCTTGTACCTTTCGGCCACATCACAATCCCTCCACCCCAGCCTGGAAGCAATTGATTTCTTGGCTGGGAGCATGAAAAGGAGCTCTGAATGTGTTTCCAGTGTTTGAGGTCTGCAAAAGCCCCTCTGGCACGAGTAGCTTTATATCTCACAGGCAATAAATAGGTCCTGTGAGTGACCTTTCTATTGAATTTATCTTTGAATCTTTAAAATTAAGTTCTGTAAGCTTTATATACACAGGCTTTTTTCATTTCACCTGGACTGTCTGCTACTGGGAAGGAAAACAAGCAGTGGTGTCTCCTCCAGTTACAACTGCTGGGCCCTCCACTGATCTCCTGACCAGCAACTGGATCCCAACTAGACATTACGGAAGTTTGTGGTCAACAGAGATGGCTAAGTCCCCAGCAGTTGCATCCTGGCAAGCGGAATGGGAGATGCTTGGAAATGTCTGCAGTGCTTCCACTGGGGTTTCTACACTGGCATGCAAGTAAATGTTCTATAACCAGCTCTCCAGAAAGAACTCCATCTATAAAAAATACATGTTGTGACTTAGAACATTACTTTCTACATTTACAGATATGTTGTATATTATAAATGGTCATATCTATCAGTTTATTATAAGTAAGGTAGAATAGTTTGTCATATATAAGGTATAGAGAGCTCAGAATTTATACGTAATAATAACATATATAATATTATGTTGTAAATTCCACGTAGCCAATAAGCTGTTGTTGAGTTTTTACCAAATTTCGCATCTGAATGCAACCTATGGTTGTGATTCAACCATAATTTGACAAATGGTGCTGCGCATCCTAACTCACTCTTTCTCCAATGAATGTATTGTCATTACGTCTGATATGTGATCTACTGCGAAACTGTTTCTAATGCTCATACAGATGATGTTAATGAACTGAAACCTCTTTGAACTTTGGTACGACCTGTGTGAGGACGTCACTGCTTGTTGACATGAGTGACATCTTTGCCGTTTCAAAACGTAGCCGGGACTTGTTTTACTCAAGTATGGTAAGACATACAGGCACAGAAAAGACTGTCATGAAGGAGGAAGTTAATTCTTACAGATCCCTAGAAATAGGAGGCCTGGAACACCACACAGAGCCACGTGGGGACGCACCAGGCTCATTCAGGAGGCAGGTGGATAAGGGAAAGTGTAGGCAAAAGCCTTAAATGTGGTTTCCACAAGAAGAAATGGGCGAGGCAAGGTAAGAAGGCTTAGGATTGGCTAGTTTGAAGAATTTCAGTGACTCTGGGGTGTAGAGGCTGTCCTGGAACAGTTTCCTAATACATTCCCTCTGCCTCCTAACTGACCCTGTGCTTCCCCACGTGGCGTGGCGTGCCCTGTCCTCTTGAGATCCATGAGTATAACAAACTATCTTTGCAATGGCCTTGTCATACCTATAGAAAAATAGAGGCTACGTTTGAAGACACTGGGGGAGAGCTGTGCCTACATTAGAACTGTAGTGGACTAGGGGCGCCTGGGTGGCACAGCGGTTAAGCGCCTGCCTTCGGCTCAGGGCGTGATCCCAGCGTTCTGGGATCGAGCCCCACATCAGGCTCCTCCGCTATGAGCCTGCTTCTTCCTCTCCCACTCCCCCTGCTTGTGTTCCCTCTCTCACTGGCTGTCTCTATCTCTGTCAAATAAATAAATAAAATCTTTAAAAAAAAAAAAAGAACTGTAGTGGACTAAAGAACCGCTTAAGCATTGGCACTGGGTCATCACTGTGAAAGCTCCTGCAAATGCTGGTATGGTCAATCTATAACTTATGTTGACTGAACTCCCCCAGAGGCCCGTCCTACAGGTAAGGCCGAGAGGTCTGTTAGCAATGAGCATCCACTTGGACCCCATGCATTGTCTCAAGGGAAGCCTGGTGCTGCTTGGGCCTCAGGAGTTTATTGTACCCCAAGGGAGACCTCAATAAGCCTGGGCAGAAATGTCATCACCACCAAAGGACATGTTCACAGGGTTGTAAATGAACAGAAACCGTACTTCAGAATCTCTGTTACTGAGTCAATAATAACTTCATCTAAGAATAAACCTCACCTCTGAGCAGGCTTTTAGATTTCCCTCATGATATTCGCTCAAGCATGAGAAAAGAAAAGGCACCATGACTGTCTTTGTGTGCTATGTGAGGGAACGGAGGCTTGAGGACTAAGTAGGCACACGGCCAGCGTATGAGAAACGGGGCGCTGAAGTTTTGGTGCCTTGATTCCAAAGCCCAGGCACTTTCTTTCACATCTCTACTGCCTGGAAGGGACTGTAAATTTCGACTATGAGTTTGGCATCGACTGTGACTTTAGTCCTTGCTCGAGAGCCTCCTGTGGCGGGTGCTTGCCAGGCCCAAGCCTTCAGTAACTCAGTCCTTGCTCAGCACTCAAGTACTTTTAGCTTCCAGTGGGTATTTCCTGTACTGGTGCTTCCCTGCTTCCCCTTCCCTCACTCCCAAACTCTTTTGATTGCATGCAGTTTCAGAGTTAATCCTCCCACAATCTTCCAAGTGTGGAGTTCTGGAACAGGGCTCCTTCCTGTGGCAGTCAGGCCCTGGGGCAGCCACATCCCACACCCAGCTCTGGTAGGAATCCGAGAAAGGAGGAGCCTTCAGGCAGAGTTGGGGGAAATTCACTCCGCATTTCCGCAATTGGGATCTAATATTTCACCTCAGATAATGTTGCCAAAAGTGGAAATGCCGCTCCCCTGTGGAAACTCTGTCCTCCGTACCTGTGCAAGCCATGGTGTCTGTGTGATAAGCAAAAGACTCTATAATATAAAAAAAGAAGCAAAAAATGTTCTTCAAGGACTGAACATTAAGGTGGGCACCTGGCTTCCTTCCAAAGAGGATGAAAGAATAGGCCATTTGTTGTAAGGTGGAGGAAGAAAAGCTCAGCAATGGGAGAGGAAAAAGCACCACTTAGGTTCCTGTTGAACCGATCTGTTAAAAACGGCTCTTGCTGTCTTATGGGCACCTTTGGAGGGAAACAAACCTAGGTCGTCATTTTGAGTAAATATAAACATCAAATGAGACAAGTTACGGTTTGCATTTTCCTTTTAGATCATGTATATGTATGAAATATGTTGCATTTCAATGGACTTTGTTTGCCCTGTCAGTGTCCATATCTTCCTCCATGAAACAAAATCTGAGACTGCTGGATTGAAAAATGTCACTTACTTACCCCAGAAACTCCTAGAAATCCATAATCTCTACATTACAGTTTTCATGCCATCAACAGGGAGGCTCTAAGGATTAAGAGACAGCTACCTGGTGGGCTCCACAGATGAATGCAGCGCTGGGAGCTTAGGGCTGGACCTTATGAGGAAACAGATTTCTGAGGGCAGAAGGAAGACACTAGGCACCTCAGACCACGGGATAGATGAAGGGTCGAAGGTTTCAAGATCAGAAGACTTGGTAGAGTATCACCACCTGAGCCCGGCCATGGCTGGCTGTCCCTTCACCGATATTTGTGCTCCTCTGAGTGGGGGTGAGGCCAGATATGCCCCTGCAGCTGGCATGAGCACCATATGGGGGTCTCCCTACAAGACTGCAGTAGAGCTTCCTTCTGTTCTCTTGTCTTCTCCAACTACCTGTGTGACATGACAGGTCCTTCCTTCCATGACTTTAGCAGTTTCACTGACGGAAGTTGGCCAGAGGCAGAGAAGTGAAGTCAGGTCTCCAAAGATTGGCCGAGAAACGCATTCACACTGAAGGGCAGTTTCAAGGGCTAGGGCAGCTGCCCTAGCATGTTCTAGTACAGTGGCAGTGGGGAGGGCACGGGCTTCAGTGCAGGCATAGGCCCACAGAGATGGGAGCAGAGCCCAGCTAGCTCAGGTGGTCCTTGTTGCTCCCTTTATGGCCTGGAGGACATCTGCCGGAGTTTCTCTAAAAGGCTTTTGGAATTCTCAGGCCCAGACTCTTCCCCTGTGGGTCTTCCCACTCACAGGGACGGGAATCCTGGCTATGGGCAAGCCCTGCAAGGGCAGCAACCATGCCATCGTCATCGCCAGTCTTCAGCCCTGGGCAAAGTCAGGTGAATGCACTCCTGGACTGGGATCTGGATCAGGTGTGAAAAGGATCCGTTCGTAACTGGCTCAGGCCTGTTGGGCCCCAGGCAGAGCAGGTGCCTGCCCAGGCTCTCATCAAGGGTGGGCTTCTGAAGACAGTGAAGCGTCTTTCCGCCATGATTGTGTCTAGTCCAGGCTCTGCAGGACCATGTTCCTCACCTATTTTCGAGTGGGCTGTCTGCTGGGAACTCTTCTGGGACCTGAATGCTGACCTTCCTCTTTCAGTGTTCCCAGGGCACCTGTGTATGTGCCCAAGCCAGTGAACCGCTCTGCAAGGAAAACCAGTGGCGCTTCCTCAGCACTGGATAGAGCTGCACTATCCAGCATGGTAGCCACTAGCCAGATGAGCCTACTTCTAGATCAACAAGCCCTATTTCAAGTGTCCGTCAACTCTACGTGCCAGTGGCCACATGTTGGACAGTACAGAGAGAATATCTCCACCCTCACAGACATTGTCCTGGGCAGCTGCTTTGAGTCCAGCCCACGTTTCAGAAATGGAGAGTAGCAATCTCCATGGGATTTATTTCCTCTTTCAGTCTCTTTTTAATTCTCTCTCTTTTCTTAGTTATAAGCTCGTTTTGTAGCTCTTCCCCATTCCCTCTTTCACGACTCTCACCCTGAAGGACCTGGTCTCATCCAGGCAGCTAAGGCCATTGGATCTTCAGTGTCCATAAGATCTCTTTGCAGCCCCTCGCACCCACTTTCCTGGCACTGCCCTGGTTTCTGAATGCCAAGTTGCGCCCTAACATGTTGAGCAAGGCTGAACGCCAAGATAGTGGGGCTGGGAGTCAGAAAAGCTGGGCCCACCCTGCTGGAGTGGTCGCAGGAGTGCTGGCTGTTCCCCGTGCACTCCCTACACAGGAAGTTTCCTGCCTTGGGTGGCTCTGGACATGCACAATTGTTTTCTTCCTCCCAGCTCTCAGTTTCATTCCAGCAGAAGTCCGCTTCCAGAAACTCTCTTGCCATGGACTCAAGAGAAGGGATTGAGGAAGTAAAAAGACATGATAAAGTAGAGGAACTGGGCCTGTGGAACAGGTGCATAGATGAAGCAGAGACGGCAAATAAGTTCACATATACTTTGTTGCTTTCCTATGTTTTTATTATCACCGCAAAAGGGGCAGGCAAGGTTTGGTGATTGTGCTAGAAAGAAAAATCCTTATTTGGGCAAAAGGGGAGCACTCCAGGAAACTGCCCAATTTTGGGGTGCAGATCTCATGACAGGACTGTCTTGAGTGGAAGGGTGGGGGGAAAGAAAGGGTCATCTTTCCACTCCTGCTCCATGAGACCTGAAACAACCGGTTCCTCCCTAGGCCCAGGTCTGTGGGACTCGGACGGTTCCTCCTTTCCTTTGCATTATCTCCCTGTCCAGGGGACCTGACCCTTGAAAGCTGCCCTGCCCGTCACGCAGGTGACATGGCTCTGTGTGCTGACAGATCACACCCTCAGCACAGAGCAGCAAACAGGCCTCAGTAGCTTGTGCAGCCGACCCATGGGCATTCGAGGGGTCAAGGTCATCTTCCCAGGGCCCGAGAGACACATCCACACACCCACCCTGCTGAGCCCCTCTTCCATCCATGACCGTGACCCCTGTGGATTCCTGCTCATCGGAGCCCTCAGCCTGTGCCTCAGAGGGGCTGGAGCTTGCCCACTGCTGGGGGCTTCAATCAGCCATGAGGCCAACAGCAGAGCTGTCTCTCGGCTCCTCCCTGAACAGTCCTCTCTCCCACGTCAGCTAATGTAGTGCCAGTTGTTTCCTTCCTGAATCGGGTGGACTTAGAATGAGTTGGTGAATATTCTTTACATCTAACGTTGGAAATTTTATATTTTTTAATTTAAAATCAATTAATTATACTGATATATTAAGCAATATTTACCACCAGTTGTTTAAAAAATACGTTTACCTAAAATAAAAAGCATCCCGAACCAAGAAAGCTCTTACATTAGTATGAGGCGATCACGCTAGCGACTGCCATTAGGGTCATTCTCCCTCGCATAGACTCTGAGTCATGCAAAGTCATCGCAGATCTAGTGTTTACCGTCTGTCCTTACATTCTTTCCAGGCATTTCTTGTCCTAAGTTTGGTCATCCCTCTTCAAGGGGTCATGGGAACAATATTGACCAAGTTCTTGCACGATGACTTGAATGCCAAGACTTTTGTTCTTTATAAATCAGGTTTTCTAGCTGTGAGATCGGTGGCTCACAGTTTTGTCGCTCCCGTGTCTTTCAGTACACTACTCCAGTTTCTTCTGACACAAACTATGGCACTCAGAAATGTGGGTGACATTCTAATTTCCTTTCCTTCATATGTCATTCGCTTTTTTTTTTCCTAGATGCCCAAGGATTTCCTTTTCCTTTAAATTTTAAGTAAATTTCATATTTTCATTTTAATTTGACTTTTCTCCCAATGATTTTACTAGACTATGTCCTGCCATTTGTCATTCTGAATCAGTGCTCAGAGTGCTCTGTTAATACACAGTTTGAAAGCATTTTTTTGTTTCCAGGAAAATTTCTGAATTATGACTTTTAGCATTTTTGTGTCTTTGGTTTTCGGCCAGGCACTCCAATTATTCATTTTTTTCTCCTTATCCTCACATTTTGACCTTTTCTCTCAGATCTTGTAATCTCTTGCTTGGTTTCCTTTTTAGCATTTTCCTCTTCTCACCTTGCATTTCTCATATAGCACTGTCTGCTGCCTTGCTTTGGCTACTTGACATTTCATTTATGCAGTGATGTTTCAATGTGCTGCTGCTTCTTCCCTGAGGCCTGTCCTTTCATTGCTGAGCTTGTCTAATTCTAACTTACGGTGTCATTTAATACCCTGTATCGTTCTCTTAATGCCTTTCACTTCATTTTTGAAAACAGCACATTAAAGTAGATGAAGTCTGTCAAGAAAAAATGCTTTCATTTTCTGCAGTGGAGTTAGTCTCAAGTTATTCTCCTTTTCCTCTACAGCCCTATTGCCTGGGATTCAACAGCACTATTTTTCTGTCACTAAACTTGTTTTCCTGCATTTGTAGAAAGCAGACATTCTGTAGAAATAGACATTCTGGCCTCACAGAGCTCTCTCTTCTAGTGTTGCTGTGAAATGCTCAAAACCATGGCAGCTTGCTTCTGGAGTTTTTCTAGCTGTGTCCCCCCAACCCCTCGTTCACAGGGGTCTGCTCTCTTGCTACTTCTACTGCAACTGTCCTTCTCTATTTCGGTTCTGTTCTTTAATGTAGCGGGAAGCCTATACCACTTAGAAGGGACAGCTGCCTCCATCTTCCCCAAATCTACAGCCACTCCTTTACATGGATATCTATTTTCAGATTCGTTTAACTTTAAAGTGATTTTCAATTATATACGTGTTTTTAAATTATTTCGTTCTGGAGTTTCTTTTAGGTTTATTTTAAATAAACACTTTATTCTTATACTTACTAATTTTTAGTATTTTATTTATTTTAGTCATGGATTTTCTTTGATTTTTGTTACTTATATTTGAGTCTTTTGATTTTAGATTTGTCAATTTTCATTTCATTTCTTTTATTTTAAAAAGTAGACTAGATTAAATTATTTAACAAATAAAATCTTCTCTGCTAGGTTTTTGGGGAAGAAAAAACAGATAACGATCCCAGCTCAAAGAAGCTTACGGTCTTAGGCAAACCTTTATATGCTACGATGTCAAAAGTGTTGTTAAAAAGTATGGAGTTCTCTGGAGATGACACTTCCTGCGGAAGCTGATGAAGATTTCATGTAAGGGGCAGCCAGGGGTTCTCCAAAAGAGAAGAAAGGGAAGGACATTTGACGCATGTGCAAAGTCTGAATGTTATCATTTTATTTGTTTTAGATTTGGCTATTTTCAGAAGGAAATGGTTCTTATTACAGCAATTTGTTTTTAGTGCTTAAGTGGCTGTTATTTGATTCTAGTGCTCTTAGATTCCTAGTCACGTAAGTTCAGAATCAAGTGCGTCATCAGCAATGGCTTTGGCGACTATCGGCACAGGCTCTAGGCAAGCCCGTCGGATCCTGTGTATGTCACAGAGCCAACAAGTATTATCTTAAACACTAGTCCATACAGCATCAAAAAGTATTGTTTTGGAAATAATCCCGGAAAAGAAAGAACCCTTTTACTTCTTCCGTTTTTTTATGTTTTACCCTGTAAGTGCACATAAAAACCACGTCAGCCACAGTGTGCCATAAGTCTAAATACTCAGCATCTTGAAAACAGACATGCAAAGTAGGATTATGTGGCCCGCAGACAAAAATGTGGGTCCCGTAAGTATGAATGAGCTCGTGTTTCTGAAGTTCAGAAATACGCTCACAGACTGACGTGCCCCGGGGTGTTCTGCTGCTCACTGCCAGTGCTGGAAGTCTGGAACCAGGGCCACAGCTGCCTCTGAAATGCCTTCTCGAGACATCTCTCTTCACTAAAGGATGAGAGCTCATCACCCAAGGCCCCTTCAAACCTTGATCACACAGAAGTCCTGCCCCAGAAGCTTCCAGTAAAGTTTGCCTCGATTCACGGATGACAGAGTATGTGACACGTGGATGAGCACTGGGTCAGGGTGACTGTGTCCCATGGGCAACTGTGAGTGTATTTTTCTCTTCTCTGGGCCTAGGCAGGGCTCACGGGTAAAAACCTTTGGTCTAAGTCACTTCCAGGCTAGTGGGAACTCACATCATTAAGCAATGGGCGTGTTCTGCACGCCCCTCTGGGGTGGGCAGAGGCCTTGATTGCCCCATGGGTAGGCAGAACCAGAGACAAGAATTTCAAATCCTTGACTTCTCTGTGTAGAGAGAATGGAGGAGAAGAGATAAGAGGGGATTTGTAACCATGGCATTGGGTGGCATGCGTCAGGGGAGGAGTGATGACAGCCACATTTCCACCCAGGCGGAGTCGCGTGAAGTGGCAAGAGAAGGGCTATGGTACAGAAGGCTATCAAATGCGCAGCCCGTTGACTATGGGATCCGGGTCTTTCCCCAATCATCAAGGAAAGCAGCAAGTAGGACAGACAGGTGGGCAGGCCCAGCTTCATGCGCATGTGCACAGGAATTTTTATCTTTGCTTTTTTTTTCTTTTATAGCCAACATTTATTATTCTTGTATTTTGAAAAAGTAGTTTAAAAAAAAGAGCAAACAAAAAATTACTATTAAAAATTTCTAGCAGAATTGTCTTTTTTTTCCACCTCAGACCCAACTAATCATTAGGTATCTTGTGGCATCAAAGTGCCTAGCAATAGCGATTGGGATCAGTCAGACTTTTTCTATATATTTATAGAAATATATATATATATATATATATATATGTATGTATATTTCAACTATTTCAACCTCTGCGTGGCTGGTAGTGCAGATGGAACTGGGAAAGCTGCCACCATTGGCTTAAAACTTCATATAGAATTATTTTTTAAAAGATTTTATTTATTTAGTTAGTTAGTTATTAGAGGGCTTGTGCAGATGCAAGCAGGAGGAGGGGCAGAGGGGGAGGGAGAGCATCTCAAGCCGACTCCATGCTGAACATGGAGCCCCACGTGGGGCTCAGTCCCACAACCCTGAGATTATGACCTGAGCCAAAATCAAGAGTTGGATGCTTAACCAACAGAGCCACCTGATGCCCCTAGAATTCTTTTTTTTATTATAATAATATTTTTTATTATATTATGTTAGTCACCATACAGTACATCCCTGGTTTTTGATGTAAAGTTCCATGATTCATTAGTCGCGTATAACACCCAGTGCACCATGCAATACATGCCCTCCTTACTACCCATCACCAGCCTATCCCATTCCCCCACCCTCCTCCGTCCATGTTGCAGCAAATGTTGAGAACTCGTTCTTTCTGATAGCTGAGTAATATTCCATTGTATATATGGACCACATATTCTTAATCCAGTCATCTGTTGAAGGGCATCTCGGCTCCTTCCATCGAGGAATTTTTTATCTTTGAACTTGTGTTTTATAGCAGAGTGTGTGCACAAGGACAGGAGAGGAGGTGCTCCAGGTGGGCACACACACCTGGGGGCTCAGACGTGTGGGCACAGCAGGCCATGGGAAGTGTGCAATATAGCAGTTGCCCTGATCCAATTCAATTCAAGCTCCTTTTGGGGATTGGTTTTTGAAGTCAATGTTTGTGATTTGATCTGACTCCAGGAGGGCTTTTCTTAGCTGTTTCTTGCCCTGGTTCTTTCCAGTAAACCAGCTGGCCTGCAGTGTAACTTCTATCTCTAATTAATCTGCCTGTCTTTTCAATTGCTTTTTGCCACAAAATCCATGACTTTTGATGAAGCCCTTCAGTTTGAATTTTCCTACATTCCATTGCAAATAAAGTCAGTTCCTTTGGGAAAAGCTTCAGATCTCTTTGTTGTATGACCTGCTTCTCTCTCTGGGCACAATCTCTGAGCCAGAGCTGGAGCTGAGGGCGGGGAGAAGCATACTCCTCTGTCACCCTGCATTAGGAGGTAGATGCCCCATGATACGGGGAAAGAAGGTGGCAGTCTCAACCATCTTGTCTTGCCCATCTGAGCATTAGATACTTTGCATTGCAGGCCAGGGCAAGGACAGGTGGGGTTCTAGTATTTTCAGTGCCCCACACGCAAGGGAGAGCTTCTCCAGAGTAGGGGCTGGGCGGTAGACAGTGCCCAATCTCTTGGCCACACTTGCCAGGAACGTCCCCTTGACAACAGGTAGCTGGGGTCAGGATGAGGAAGATTGGCATACTGACTCTCCTGAGAGGATGCTGCAACCTTCGAACTGGGGGAAAGGAGCCCTGTGTCCTTGGCCGCAGCCATCTGGAGTGGCCTTGGTCTCATGCTGAGCTGGGAATGGTGAAGGGAGGAAGTAGGTCATGGTTCAAGTGTCACAGACTCTTACAATTCTTAGTAAGTTTTTGTAGGTTTTCTTGAATAAATTTTTCTTCATTGGCTATATGTCCATAGGAACATTTCTGGACCTGTTCATTTTTATAAATAATCTTCACCACTTTCACTGGAGTCTTGGTCCAGAGAGCCATGCTGAAAATCACACCCTAACTTGGTAGTTTTGAGGTCATTGGTTATTCAGTAAATGATAATAGGTACAATGGCAATGAGTAGAGATATTTAAAAGCTAACAGCCACAAGGAAGTGAGTAGAGGTATATGTAATGTTTGACATTAGCGAAGCCTGAAATCTTTGTCCCTTTCAGCTTTTTCTTATATCTTCTGGTTCTTATTTAATGAGCTTTGTTTCCTTTCATGGTTGGTTCTGTTTGACCATATGCTGGTTTTTATTCTTGGAAAAAACTGATTATTGTGATTTCCTTATACCAAGAATGAATGTCCCTCCCTTAGAGCAGCTCAGCATTTGCTTCTGCCAGGAGGCTGGAGCCCCATCAGTCATAGGCCACCTCAAACCACATTCATAGCTTGGTGTTGGTTGATAGACCCCTAGCTAGTCAAACTGCAAGGGCACATCTATCTGTTCCTTTGCTTTCTCCTTTCAACTCAGTGCCAACGGGGCCTTCCCTGCAGGTTCCTGGGCTTGAGGAGTCAGTGTGTCTTATCTTGTTAGGCTCCTTGGGGTCCCAGTGTAATACAGAGAGAATTTCTCATAAAATTCTTGGGATGGCTAATTTTATGGATCGACTTGGTTTGTCTCACAGTGTCCAGACATTTGGTCCAGCATTATCCTAGATATTTCTGTGAGAGAGTGTTTTTTGGGTGTGATTAATACTTAAATCAGTGGACTTTGAGTAAAACATATGTCTTTCCATAATGTGGGTGGGCCTCACCTCAACAGGCAAAGGCCTAACTAGAACAAAAGACTAACTGTCCCAGAGGAAGAAGGTTATTATGCCAGCAGACCACTCCAAAGTTGAACTGAAATATTCTCTCTTCCTGGGTCTCCAGCATAATAACCTCTGGACATTGTGTTAAAAGACCTGTGGGATTTTAACTTATGGAGGTGACTGTGTGATGACACAAAGATGCAATGGCATTGAGGAATTTTTTTACTTACACTTCCCAAGAAGAGGGGTTATACTACTACACACAGGGCTACGTGATGAAATACCAGTTTGGTCAGGAGACAAGCAGGAGTGAGGTAAAAGCATAGTCCAGAGCCCTTACTGCGGTTTCCATGAACGAAGTAAGGCAGAGAGGGGGGAAATAGCTTAGGATTGGCCAGTTTGAATAATGTCAACTGGCTCTAGGCTATAAAGGGTGGTTTCTAGTTATCTGTCTTTGCAGTGATTTAGAATTGGAAAACTATTGGTTTAGCGTGTGAGAGTGAGATAAAGGAGGTATTGGTGCAAGGTCTAGGGATTGGTTGGTTTGCATGTGAAAGGTATGTTACCCGTTGATTATTATCTCCAAAAATAGAACAGCCTCTCCTTGGCCAACCTCCACTAAGATGTCTAGTCACCATAAAATACAGAAAATGAAAAATATGATTACTATAGCCTTGAATTGTAATATCAGCTCTTCCAGGGTCTGAGTCTGACAGCCCGCCCTGTAGATTTTGGATTGCTACTTTCCATAATCATCAGCCAATTCCTAAAATCAATCTCTCTCTGTCTCTCATTCTCTCTGAAGCTATATAGATATAGATCCTATATATACACATATGGATATCCAATTGGTTTTCTGGATAACTCTGAGTAATACGGCTTCTTTTCTGTGGTCTCCTGAAGCCCAGTTAATGAGCTTTAAGAATATCCTTGCAGCAAAAACAACTTTGGGAATCAGATATTCTGATTACAATCCAGTTGCATGCTTTCTCTCAGAATTTGGCCTGGCAGATCCCTACTCTCTCTTTTTACCTCTAAAATGTCTTAATGAAGATTTTTTTAAGACTTTATTTTATTTTTTCTTTTTTGTGTGTTTTTATTGAAATTCTAGTTAGTTAACATACAGTGCAATATTAGTTTCAGGTGTACAATATAATGATTCAACACTTCAATACCACACCCTGTGCTTATCACAATAAGTGCCATCTTTAATCCCTATCATCTATTGAACCCATGACCCACCTCCCCTCTGATAACCATCTATAATGGTTTGTTCTCTGTAATTTTGTTTGTCCTCTATAATTGAGCATTGGCTTCTAGGATTGCCTCTCTATATAAGATTTTATTTTTTTAAGTAAACTGTACACCTCATGTGGGGCTCAAATTCACAATCCCAAGATCAAGCGTTGTATACTGAAAGGAGTGTCCGAGATGGGGGAGTGGCAGGAGACCTTAATTTCTTCTGGTCCCAGGAATTCAGCTAGATAGCTATCTAATCATTTGAACACCTGTGAACTTAACCAGAGATCTAAGAAATGAATAGCTGCAATTTTATGAATAGAAAAGTGACCACTTTCTGCAAGGTAGGAGGTGTGGAGGAGTAAATCCGAGGCGATATAGGGGAAGATAGACCACAGGGAGGACGAAGCCTCCGTCAGATGGTTATCAGTAAGAAATTATAGCAGTGGAGCACAAAATCCAAACTTTGAAGAGTCTGCCCTGGTGAAGGATTTCACTCAGGCTGCTAATTGGGGGCAGAACCCTAGTTAGGACAGTGTGGTCTCAGTATCCTTGGGGTCACAGGGAGACCAGGGGTGCCTCAGTAGGGCAGAGATCCCAAAGATTGGAGTGGAAAACCTGGCTGCAAATGTGAACCCAGGAGTGGGCTCTCACCTTGGGGTTGCCATAAATCGCATACTGCTGCACAGTCGGGCCAGTGCCGAACAAGCAGCAGAACTGGCAAGTCCTCCCTTTCTTCCCTGGGAGGAGCAGTGCAGGAGGGCACCACAAGAGTCTGTAGGGTTTGGAGACTTGGAATCCGGTCGTGTGCCTGAGATAGAAACTTGGTCTCAGGCTGGTGAGCACTGAGACCAGCTGGAGACCAGGAAGATAGGAGTGACTGACTGCTTTTCTCTGAAGGCTCACTGAGGAGTGGGGCCCCAAGGTTTGGCTCTGGGGCTGGAGATTGGGAGGGCGCCATTTTCATTCTCATTTTATAAAGCTGAGTGGAAAGCCTTCAGGAACAAAAGCCCCACAGAGCAAACTGGAGCAGATTACTTAGCCTGGCCCCCTGGCAAGAGTGGTACAATTCCCCCTGGGGCAAAGACACTTGAGAATCAATGCAACAGGCCCCTCTCCCAGAAGATCAGCAAGAACATCCCCCCAAGAACAAGTTTATTGATGATTGAGAACTGCAAAACTCCAGCGCTAGGGTAATACAACACAGAGAATTCATGGCTTCTTTCTCATAGTTCCTTAGTCTTTCAACTTTAATTTTTTCTTAATTTCTTTCCTTTTTCAACCAATTTCTCATTTTATCAACTTTTTTTTTTTTTTGGTGGGCAGCAAAGCCAGCTTTATTGAGTGAAAGCAAAGTGATAGTACAAAACTCCCAAAAAGTGTGGGGACCTGAAAGGGTTGCCCTTATTAACACCTTCTTAAAATCTTTTTTAATTTTCATTTTTACAGTTACACTCTATCCCTTCATTGTATTTAATCTTGTGTGTGTGTGTGTGTGTGTGTGTGTGTGTGTGTGTGTATAAAGTTTTTCTTTCTTTACAATTTTGGGATGTAGTTTCTTCATCCTGCATCTTGGGATGCAGACCAAAATACACCCAAGATCTAGTGTATGGCTCTGTTCTAGTCACATGTCTGATCATATTTTCTTTTTTGTTGTTGTTTTACTTTTTTTTCTTTTTCTTCTTCCCTTTTTTTTCCTTTTTTTGGGGGGGTTTTGTTTGTTTTGTTAAAGTCTTTTTTAATGTTCATCTATACAGTTACATTTTATCCCTTCAATTATTTAATTTTATTTTTGTATATATAAGTTTTTCTTTCTTTACAATTTCGAGATATAGTTTCTTCTAACAAACTGACCAAAATACACTCAGGAGATAGTGTATTCCTCTGTTCTGTTCACCTGTTTATATCCCTTTTGTTGTTGTTGTTGTTGTTTTATTTTTTGTTTTTTCTTGTCTTAATTAATTTCCATTTTTACAGTTATATTCTATCCTTTCATTGTATTTAACTTAATTTTTATACGTACATAAGTTTTTCTTTCTTTACAATTTTGGGATCTAGTTTTATACACACAGAATCCAGTGTATTGCTCTGTTCTGCTCACTTGTCTGATTATAGTCTCTCTTTTTTTTTTCTTTTCCCCGGTTTTGGGTCTCCTCTCATTTGTTTAGTGTATATTTCTCTGGGGTCGTTGTCGCCATTTTAGTATTTTGTTCTCATTCATCTATTCTTCTCTGGACAGAACGACAGGATGGAAAAGCTCACCTGTAAAAGAGGCAGTACTGACTGCCAGAGACCTAATCTGTTTAGACATAAGTAAGATGTTGGAACCAGAATTCAGAATAATGATTATAAAGATACTAGCTGGGCTTGAAAAAAGCACAGAAGACACTAGCAAATCCATTTCTGGAGAAATAAAAGAACTAAAATCTAACCAAGTAGAAATCAAAAAGGCTATTAATGAGATGCAATAAAAAATGCAGGCTCTAACTGCTAGGATTAATAAGACAGAAGAGAGAATTAGTGATATGGAAGACCAAATGATGGAGATAAAGAAGCTGAGAAGAAGAAAAATAAACAACTACTGGATCATGAGGGGGAGAATTTGAGGGATAAGTGATACCGTAAAATGAAACAATATTAGAATAATTGGGATACCAGAAGAAGAGGAAAGGGGGGGCAGAAGGTGTATTGGAAAAAATTATAGTGGAGAACTTCCCTAATTTGGGGGAGGAAACAGGCATCAAAATCCGAAGCACAGAGAACCCCCTCAATATCAATAAAAATAGGTCAATGCCCCGACATATGATAGTGAAACTTAAAAATCTCAGAGACAAAGAGAAAATCATAAAAGCAGCTTGGAACAAGAGGTTGGTAGCCTACAAAGGTAGAAACATTAGATTCCAGCAGACCTATCAACAGAGACCTGGCAGGCCAGAAAGGACTGGCATGATATATTCAGGGTGTTAAATGAGAAAAATGTGAAGCCAAAAATACTTTATCCAGCTAGTATGTCATTCAAAATAGAAGAAGTGATAAAAAGCTTCCAGGACAAACAGAAACTTAAAGAATTTGTGATCACCAAACTAGACCTACAAGAAATATTAAAAGGGATCCACTAAGCAAAGAGAGAGCCCAAAAGTAACACAGACCAGAAAGGAACAGAGACAATATAGAGTAACAGTCACTTTACAGGCAATACAATGGCACTAAATTCATATCTCTCAAATAGTTACTCTGAATGTAAATGTGCTAAATGCCCCAATCAAAGGACACAAACACCCCCCTCACTGCAATAGACAAATCATCTAAGCAGAAGATCAACAAGGAAATAAGGGCTTTGAATGACACAATGGACCAGATGGACTTCAAGGATATATTCAGAACATTCCACCCTAAAGCAACAGAATAGACATTCTTCTAGAGTGCACATGGAACGTTCTCCAGAAAAGATCACATTCTGGGTCACAAATCAGGTCTGAACCGGTACCAAAAGACTGGGATCAGTCCCTGTATATTTGACCACAACACTTTGAAACTGGAACTCAATCACAAAAAGAAATTTGGAAAAAGCACAAATACATGGAGGCTAAAGAGCATCCTACTAATGAATGAATGGGTCAACCGGGAAATTAAAGAAGAATTTAAAAAATTCATGGAAACAAATGAAAATGAAAACACAACTGTTCAAAATCTTTGGGATGCAGCAAAGGTGGTCCTAAGCAGGAAGTATATCACAATACAAGCCTTTCTCAAGAAACAAGAAAAGTCTCAAATACACAACCTAGTCTTACACCTAAAGGAACTGGAGAAAGAACAGCAAATAAAGCCTACACCCAGGAGAAGTAGAGAAATAGTAAAGAGTAGAGTAGAAATCAATGAAATAGAAACCAAAAGAACAGTAGAACAGATCAACGAAACCAGAGCTCATTCTTTGAAAGAATTAATAAGACTGATAAACCCCTGGCCAGACTCACCAAAAAGAAAAGAGAAAGGACCCAAATAAATAAAATCGTGAATGAAGAAGTAGAGATCATAACCAACACTGAAGAAATACAAACAATTATAAGAATATATTATGAGCAACTATATGCCAACAAATTAGGCAATCTGGAAGAAATGCATGCATTCCCAGAGATGCATGAGCTACCAAAACTGAACCAGGAAGAAATAGAAAACCTGAACAGACCCAGAACCAGCAAGGAAATTGAAGCAGTAATCAAAAATCTCCCAACAAACAAGAGTCCAGGGCCTGATGGCTTCCCAGGGGAATTCTACCTAACATTTAAAGAAGAAATAATACCTAATCTTCTGAAGCTGTTTCAAAAAATAAAAATGGAAGGAAAACTTCCAAACTCTTCCTATGTGGCCAGCATTACCTTTTTTTAAAAAAAGATTTTATTTATTTATTTGAGAGAAAGAGAATGAAAGAGAGAGAGAGCACAAGATGGGGGAGGGTCAGAGGGAGAAGCAAACTCCCTGCTGAGCAGGGAACCTGATACAGGACTCGATCCTGTGACTCCAGGATCATGACCTGAGCCAAAGGCAGATGGTTAACTGACAAAGCCACCCAGGCACCCCTGTGCCCAGCATTACCTTGATCCCAAAACCAGACAAAGACCCCACCAAAAAGGAAAACTATAGACTAACATCCCTGATGAACATGGATGCAAAACTTCTAACCAAAATACTAGCCAATAGGATCCAAAACTACATTAAATGGATTATTCACCACAACCAAATGGGATTTTTTCCTGGGCTGCAAGGGTGCTTTAACATCTGCAGATCAATCAATGTGATACATTACATAAATAAAAGAAAGGACAAGAACAATAAGATCCTCTCAATAAAGGCAGAAAAAACATTTGACAAAGTACAGCATTCTTTCTCAATTAAAACTCTTCACAGTGTAGGGATAGAAGGAATATACCTCAATATCATAAAAGCCATATATGAAGTCCACAGCAAATATCATTCGCATTGGGGAAAAACTGAGAGCTTTTCCACTGAGGTAAGGAACACGGCAGGGATGTCCACTATCACCACTGTTGTTCTACATAGTACTAGAAGTTGTAGCCTCTGCAATCAGACAACAAAAAGAAATAAAAGGCACCTGAATCAGCAAAGAAGTCAAACTCTAACTCTTTGCAGGTGACATGATACTCTATGTGGAAAACCCAAAAGACTCCACCCCAAAATTGCTAGAACTCAACAGGAATTCAGCAAAGTGGCAGCATATAAAATCAATGCACAGAAATTAGTTGCATTCCTATACACTAACAATGTGACAGAAAAAAGAGAAATGAAGGAATCAATCCCATTTACAATTACACCCAAAACCATAAGATACCTAGGAATGAGCCTGATGAGAGAGACAAAGGATCTGTACTCAGAAAACTATAGAACACCTATGAAAGAAATTGAGGAAGACACAAAGAAATTGAAAAACATTCCATGTTCATGGATTGGAAGAACAAATACTGTTAAAATGTCTATGCTACCCAGAGCAATCTACACATTCAATGCAATCCCTATCAAAACACCATCAATTTTTTTCACAGAGCTGGAACAAATAATCCTAAAATTTGTATGGAACCAGAAAAGACCCCAAATAGCCAAAGGAATGTTGAAAAAGAAAATCGAAACTGGTGGCATCACAATTCCGGACTTCAAGCTCTATTACAAAGCTGTAATCATCAAGACACTATGGTACTAGCAAAAAACAGACACATAGACCAATGGAACAGAATAGAAAACCCAGAAATGGACCCTCAAGTCTATGGTCAACTAATCTTGGACAAAGAAGGAAAGAATATCCAATGGAAATAAGACAGTCTCTTCAATAAATGGTGCTGGGAAAATTGGACAGCTATATGCAAAAGAATGAAACTTGACCACTCTCTCACACCATACACAAAGATAAACTCCAAATGGATGAAAGACCTCAATGTGAGACAGGAATCCATCAAAATTATAGAGGAGAACATAGGCAGCAACCTCTTTGACCTTGGCCACAGCAACTTCTTGCTAGACACATCTCCAAAGGCAAGGGAAACAAAGGCAAAAATGAAATAACTGGACTTCATCAAGATAAAAATCTTTTACAGAGCAAAGGAAACAGTTGACAAAACCAAAAGACAATTGACAGAATGGGAGAAGATATTTACAAATGCCTTATCAGATAAAGGGCTAGTATCCAAAATCTATAAAGAACTTATCAAACTCAACACCCAAAGAAAAAATAATCCAATCAAGAAATGGGCTGAAGACATGAACAGACATTTCTCCCAAGAAGACATACAAATGACCAATAGACACATGAAAAAATGCTCAACATCACTCGGCATCAGAGAAATACAAATCAAAACCACAGAGAGATACCACCTCACACCAGTCAGAATGGCTAAAATTAACAAGACAGGAAATGACAGATGTTGCCGAGGATGTGGAGAAAGGGGAATGCTCTTACACTGTTGGTAGGAATGCAAGCTGGTGCAGCCACTCTGGAAAACAGTGTGGAGGTCCCTCAAAAAGTTGAAAATAGAGCCCAGCAATTCCGCTACTGGATATTTACAGCAGATAAAAATGAGTGATCTGAAGGGGCACCTGAACCCCACTGTTTATAACAACAATATCCACGATAGCCAAACTATGGAAAGAGTCTGGATGTCCATCAGCAGATGAATGGATAATGACATTGTGGTATATAGATACGTGTGTGTGTGTGTGTGTGTGTGTGTGTGTGTGTGTGTGTGTCTATATATACACATACAATGGAATATTACGCAGCCTTCAAAAAATTGAAATCTTGCCATTTGCAATGACATGGATGGAACTAGAGGGTATTATGCTAAGTGAAATAAGTCAGTCAGAGAAAGACAAGCATCATATGATCTCACTGATATGTGGAATTTAAGAAACAAAATGGAGGATTATGGGGAAAGAGGAAAACATAAATAAGATGAAACCAGAGAGAGAGACAAACCATAATAGTCTCTTAATCATAGGAAACTAACTGACAGTTACTGGAGGGGAGGGGTATGAAGGGATGAAGTAACTGGTGATGGACATTAAGGAGTGCATGTGATGTTATGAGCAGTGAGTAATATACAAGACTGATGAATCACAGTTCTCTACCAATACTAAAACCAATAATACATTATATGTTCATTAATTTAATTTAAGTTAAAAAAATGTTTAAAAAAGTGTTTTATACTCCACTGACTGAGCCAGCCAGGTGTCCCATGAAGATTTTCTTAATTAATTAATGAAAACTTTTAATTTCTTTTTTTAAGCATTAGAGTGGGATCTAGTGATCTAGACCCCCTATAGCAGTTACCTCCTGTCGGTCCCTCAAGGCAAACCCATCCCACCCCTTCTGTGGGGTGGAAGAGGGAAGTAGAAAGGCCTGACAGGCTCCTGTGCTCTCTGGCTGCATGGGTTCAGCCAGTGGGGAGCCTCAGCTAAAGATCTGAGGAAGGGACTAAAGTGGTCACATGGTTTATTTCCATGAAAACCGTATTTGTGAGGTTTCCACACTTAGTTGTATCCCTCAGCTGCTGGTCCCTGCTCTAATTCTCCCTCTCCTGTCCCTAAAGGCTGGCAGTGGTGGGGACAGTGCTGGGGGTGGGGGGTGAAAAGGGCAGGGTGTGTGTCTAACAAAAGCTCTGTTGCTGCTCCTTATGCCAGGCTCCTGCACCAGCCTCCGCTTCTCCATATACCCCAACCACACCTTGGCAATTAGTTCCTTGGTAAAGAATCTCCACAAATTATCCTACCATAAGTCTGCCAACTCCAGAGTCCATAGTTCAAAATATCCACAGAAAGTAGCAATTGCACGCCTCCTTGATCTGTGTTTATCCTGTTATTTATCCAATCTACTGTGCCCTCTAATTCAACCATTATATTTTTTCATATGCAATATTTTGACTAGGTTCTTTCCTGTGGTTGTCTTGGGTCTTATTGCTAATGATATTTTCCTAAATTCAGAAGGATATTTATTGTGTTTATTAATTTTCTGGAGTCTGTCTTTTCCAATAATTCTATTTCAAATAATATGTAATCTTCAATCTGTTGTATTTCTTATGTGGCAACCATAAATCAGAGATGTACAGTTATTTTCACATGTGTTCTCATATTCCCCATGGGTTAGCAGCTAACTCTGTCACTGTTTGGTACTCTGCACTGGAGAAAGACAGAAGTCCTGACGAATTCAAGGGGAAGGGAGGGTGACCCCAGACATCAAAAAGCCACTCTTAGCCTCTCCTTCGTACTGCCACCTGCCAGGCAACTCCTACAACCAGGGTTTCAATTTTAAAGTCCTTAGAAGAAATTACAATGGAAGGACTAAGTCTCCCCGGGTAGTGCTCCCCCTGCGAAGTTGGGGGGGGGGCACAGAAGTAGAGGCATGGAGGGCGTGTACTCAAGCTAGCTGTCTGGACCTACACACTAGTTGACATGGCCACCCTGCAACACACTGGCACCTGAGAAATATTAGGCAGCATTTGTCACAGGGTATGGGATAGGTAAAGAGCAGAACATGAAAAAAGCCTTCTTCAAGCCCATTCTCTCATCGCCCTACCCTCTTCCCCCAGCTACAAGCCACTTCAGGATCACCTTTTATTTTTCCAAGTTTTCTCATTGATTCCACATTTTCTTCTTACCTCCCCTGCTCACCCACGGTTTCTTTGGGGATGTGAGCCAGCAGCCCTTTGAGAGCTCCTAAAGGCAGGCCTGGTGAAACCTACTGCAGTGGCACTCTCAGCCTGTCCCCCAGCTGCAGACTCACTGACCCTGCAAACCTGCTCTGCACCCTGACATCAGTCTTGTTACTTGGCATCTTTTCTTGCCATTGACCAGGGCCACATTTGGGACGGTCAGCCCAAGCTTCTTATCATACTTCTCACAGGGATCCTGAGAAAGGAAGTCACACAGGGCCTTGAGGTGCCTGAGAATGGCCTGCATTAGAGGGAATATCTCTGAGCTCCTTGAAGAGATCTGGGTTGGAATTTCTGTTCCACTCTTTACTGTTCACATGACCTCAGACAAGTTGCTTGACTGTGCTAAGTCTCAGGCCCGGATCTATAAAAAGAGATCAACCCTGGATAATAACACTGAGTGTTGAAGCTGGCTGTGGGTAACAGGGAAGCAGGCTGTGGGAGAGCTGTGGTGTAGCAGATCCGCAGAGTGGACTGGAAATGAATTTGCATCTATGAGTTGGGGCCAAGACACTTCATGGAGGAGCAAGCAGTCACACCATTCCATGCTTCACACAGAAACATAGCTATTGACGGATGAAACAGGAGTCTCTGTTTGAGAGAAGCCCAATACAGTCACCATGAGTTGAGGAAAGTGGCAGTTCCAGGGGCAGCAAGCAGGTAGCTAGTGCTCCAAATCTGAACCAAGTGCTGACCCCCACATCAGGGCCCAGCAACCCAGACATGGAACCTCATAGTGGAGTCTACTAACAGGAGGGAATGGTGTTTGTGCTCACTTTCAGATCCTGCTGAGCTGGGAAGGAAACCTCTGCATGAGTAGCAGAGGGCTTAAAACCAGCAAGATACTGGTGACCATGTGCATGTGACTTGACCTGTTCCCACCTGCTGGTGAGAGACTAGGCTGTTTGAGGGACAAGAGTGGAAAGATTTTGCACAGAACACCTGCTGGCACTTTGGATGCAGCGGGCATGCAATGGTTAGGGGCTACTCCCTGATCAGCAAGTATTCAGGTTGGGGGCCTGTGGTTGTGAGACCCTTCTGAGCATTCTGCTAACTAGTTAATAAGTTTCTGTGACCCAGACATGTTCGTAGGGGGCAGCTCAGGACATGGCTTTGAGCTCAGTGCTGGCCCAGCAGGTCCAGGATCAGCCAAAGCACAAGCTATGTCAAGTCCCTAGGAGATGGTGGGCTGGGCCTTGAGAGACTGGGGAAAGACAGAGCTGTGGGTACAAGGAGACTTAGACTGACAGCTAACCTCTCAGGGTTAGAGTGGAGCACTGAGGGCAGCTTACTTGAGAATTTAGACTTTCACAGTCTACTTCATATAGAGTCTTTCCAACAGAGCCTATGTGACCTGTGGGCCTGGAATATCCTTCATGCCCAACTCCTGGCAAATTATCCACCTCTAGGAGAACCCACCCCCATTGCACAGGCCATTAGTTCTCTGTGGGACCTAGGGCATGCTACTTCCTACATGGGGTGAGACCCTGGCCCCTAAGCCATGATAGTTCTTCTGGAAGACTCCCCAAGGCTAGTGGCTCAGCTCTGGATGGTCAGCAAACCCCTGAGTGTCCCGGCCCTTCCCCACCCTAAGCCAGGGAGGAGGGAGGTCTTCCTGTGCTGAGGAGCTTGAAGGACAGTAGCGTGGGGGTGGAAGGTAGCTCAGCAGGTCCGAAACAGGAGCAGGAAGCTTCTTTAATTATTTTTATTTGGTCAGGCCTGGAGCAGGCCTCAGATGGACAAGAGAGCTCAGAGATGGACACAATTAAGAAGAATGCAGAGCCTGTGGGCACTAACACAGACAAGCTTGTGGGGGGGGGCAGGAGGGGCACCATGGGGTCTGTCACAGAGTCCTTAGGGAAATCAGCAGCAGGAGGAAGGTCTGTGAGGACACAAGGGTTATGCAGGTGCTGGGCTTGTGGACCATGCCCAGAGAAGTGAAGTCACTCAAAATAGGAGGTTTTTCCTGAGGAGGAGCAAAAGAAGGATCGGGATTGGGCGAGGTGCTCCGCTTCTCACTAATCCAGTTGGAGAAGTAGGTGAGCCTGGTGAAGACGCTGGGGCTTATGGGGTAGTGGCAGGCCAGACTCCAGCTAGACAGCCCCATCAGAAACCAAGTACTACTGTTCAGCTTGCAGACCAGGGGGCCCCCAGAATCTCCCTGAGGAAAAAGGCAGCATGAGTTGTGGGAACCAAGATAGAGGGGGACACATATGATTTAGGCAGTGTGAAGAAGGTGCCCTTGTCCTCCACCAGAGTAGAATTTGGGAAGCCTCATGTCAAGTGGGCTGTGAGGGGTTCTCATCAGAATCACCTGAAGGATTTGGGAAGTCCAGATACAGGGTCCCATTCCAGACCTCTTCAATCAAAATCTCAAGGGTATGTTCTGGAGCTCAATTCACAAAGCCCTGGAGGTGTCCTGAGCAGCCCTCTAGGCTGGAAGTCACAGACCTATGAGAATGTACAGGGGGCTCCAAGTGTTGGATGCCAGCCCTTTGTGCTCTTAGCTCTATGTGAGAGAAGGTACCACCTGATGTCCCATGGGGCCTGCAGGCCTCTGGCTGAATCCTCAGCCCCATACTACATCCCACCTGAGCCTTTGTCTTTGGACTTATTAAGGTGTCTATTTTACCTCCATTTCTTTGTTTAGGTTCTTTAGAAAATGCAAACAGTTGGATGTGTCAGAGGAAAAAAAAAGTGATGCCTGAGTCCAGAGTGGCAGGTAGTCAGAATGGCAGGGAGCCCAAGGGGTCCCAGAAGAATGCTGGGGACTTGGAGCTCAGGACTTCAAGGCAGAAAGGCACCTGCTGCTTTGGGGCGTAATGCTTCCATCTCATGGTCTAAGAAGTAGGGACCAAGGAAACACAGCATCCTTCCAGCCTTCTGTTGAATAAACATGACTGAGCCCCCTCTGTGTGCAGGAGACATTGATGTGACATGGACAATGAACATAGACAGTAGATCACACACATTTGCAGATGCAAGATGTGGAACAGAGGTGCCCAGGGTGAGATGAGTGCCAAGAAGGGTGGCTCTGCCTGGGCCATCAGAAAGCCTCTGAGCTAAGATAGGAGGGATGAACAAGGCTTGACCTGGAAGATGCAGGCACAGGTAGGCAGCCTGCTTGGAACAGATGAGGCCAAGGAGCGGCAGGGCCAGGCCGCAGCCCTTATCAGCTGGGAGGACAGGGGTGAAGGGACATAGAAGGACACTCAGCAGGGAAGTAATGTGACCTGGTCCAGATTCTAGAAGGATACTAGGATGTCCTGGGGCTGGGTGAAGCACAGCCAGTGGCAGGGCAGAAATCAGCACAGGGAGCCCAGTCAGGACATTACTGCGAGCAGAAAGAGTATGACAAAGACAGGAAAGCAATGGTAAGGCACAGGATTTGTCCTATTTGACCCTTTCCCTCCATCTAAGGTAAAAATGGAGCAAGGCAAGAAAAGCAGGATAGGGCTGAGTGGTGAGTCCTTGGTGCACGGAGTTCAGAAAGAGGTCAAAGAGAGCAGGAGACAGAGGAGGGGCTGCCCTCTGAGTGTGATGGGAGATGTTGCAGGTGCATGGCTGAGCACCAGGTGGGAGGAAGTCAGAGGTGAGACCTAGGCATCTGGCTATCTTGATGGGAGCACTGTGGAGAAAAGGCAAGCACAAAAGTCTGATGGAATGGGCTGAGGCAAGAAAGAGAAGGGAGCAGGCAGGAGAGGGCATGTGCAGACACCCTTGGGGTAAGCCCTGCTGGGAAGGCAGGCTGAGAATCAGGGCAAGAGGAGAATCTCTCCTCCCTTTGGAGGAGGGGAAAAGGTACGTGTAGGGTGTTTGAAGATGAGAATCATAACAGTATGTTTCTGAGCTGGTGGGAGATGGCCAAGGAGAGAGACAACGAGCTAGCAAGAAGGAACAGGAGAGGGAGGGGCACTATAGGAGGAAGCCCATGGGGGGGGCGCAGAGCTCCAGAGGAGGGCATCGGTTTTCTAGGTTTGACTATCATGCTACCTCACCTTGGGCTACCCACTTTCCTCTCTGTGTCTCAGTTTTCCCACTATAAAACAGAAGGATTCCACAGAGTAGAAGACATTCTTAACACCTATATCCAATAATATACTCATGTCCTACAATTCAGTAAGAAAGGCACACAACCCCTTAGAAATAATGGCAAAAAACGTGAATAGACATTCTTTAAAAGAGGCAATGTACATCTGAAAAAGTGCTATCTCCAGAGAAATAAAATTGAAAATCACATGCAATCGTTAAATTGAAAATGGCAGGCAACATGCAGTACTGGAGACAAGATGAAGCAATGACAACTCTCAGCCACTGCTGGTGGGGGTGCAAATTGGTACCAAGCAGGTTAGAAAGCTGCTCTCCAGGGGCGCCTGTGTGGCTCAGTCGTTAAGCATCTGCCTTCGGCTCAGGTCATGATCCCGGGGTCCTGGGATCGAGCCCCACGTCAGGCTCCCTGCTCGGTGGGAAAGCCTGCTTCTTCCTCTCCCACTCCCCCTGCTTGTGTTCCCTCTTTTGCTGTGTCTCTCTCTGTCAAATAAATAAAATCTTAAAAAAAAAGAAAAAAAAGAAAGCTGCTCTCCGTATCTATGAGCAATGAAACTGCATACTTTATGGCACATTCTACTCCCAGGGTTATACCCAACTCAAATATGAACCAATGTGCGCTAAAACATATGCGCTAGGATGTTCATAGCAAATCTATCTGTAATGGTCTCAAGTGGAAACTATCCAAATGCCACCAAGACTAGAATGGATAGATAAAATGATAGTATATTCACACAGTGGTTTACCATATAGCAGTAAACGAACAATGTAAACTACACTTAAGATAGATAAATCTTGCAAACATAATATTGCCTGGAAGAGACCAGATGAAAACGCATCCTGTATAATTCCATGTATGTAAGTCTCAACACTAATCCACAGTGCTTCAGAAGCCAGAGCTACTCTCAGGGAGTTAGTGACAGGAAGGTGGTATGAGGAGGACTCTTAGGGTGCCTGTTACAGGAGTGTGCTAATTTCTAAAATATATCAAACAGCGCATTTGTAAATTATGCCCTTTTCTATGTACACTATACTTCAACAATTTTTTTTTAAGAAGACATGTATGGTATGAAGAAGTACTCTTTGGGGGCTTCTGACCTTCAGCTCTGACACTTCAGACTGGGGTAGGCTTAGGAGGAAGAAGTCAGGGGCTAGGACAGGGTTCAGAGAAGACACACGGGGACAGACACCACAGGAGAAGAGAGGCAGCCTGAGTTCCAACTGGATAAACAAAGCCAATCTCACTTACTCGGCAGATGGACTTTCCTGTCATGAGGTCCCCAGCACAAAACATATCCTCATGTATAGAATATTCGCTGCTGCTGGATTCTGGCGATTGGAAATACATTTTACAGACCTCACTGTCAATAATGCCAACCTCTCCTTCCTGCAGCTGGAATGGTGAAGCCAGGAAATCTGCAGGGGGTTAGGGGTAGGGGAGAGGTCAGATGTGGGGTGGAGCCTGGGAAGGAGGCTAGTTCCCTCTCCAATCTGCCTGCTAATGGACATGCTGCCAGTTCTAGCTGACAGAATTGGGAAGTCTCTCAGAGGATTGCAAAGATGAGGGGACAAGACTTTCAGGACAGACAAGAGAGTGGAAGTGGGAAGGGCCAGGAGAGAGGTCTATGTGGCTGCAGTGGGGTGGGAGTGGGGGTTGAAAAAGACGAGGCAAGGTCATAGCAGGGTCCAGAGCAAGCAGGGCCTCTTTCCCAGGACGTGGAGTTCAGATTTCATTCTAAGCACACTGGGAAACCACTGAAGGGTCTCCTTCTGTTTTGAAAACAATGTGGCAGCTATGCAGAGCGAGAAGTAGAAGCACAGAGGGTGGAAGCTGGGAGTCTGGGCTTGATGTGCCTACTAGATGCCAGGTGGGGTGAGGTAATAAGACCAGTAAGACATGGCCCGGCCTCAAGGAGCAACTGGTCTGTGGATGCTTCCCATGTGGATTCTATTTCCACACATTGCTCACAGATCTGACTGGTGTTTGCATGTGGCAGCACAGTGTCACAGTGACAGCTCCCTCCTGAGGAGTGCTTGCCATGTGTAGCTGTCATATATCCTCAGGGCAGGCCAGGCCCAGCAGCTATGGTCAGGGGAGGGCATGGAGGAAGGAGAGCTGCAGGCTCTGTCTGCTCCTTCTCTCCTGCTCTAGCCTGTGACTTCCCCTCATGTCGCAACTCCTACCCTCCTACCTGTCTTGCAGAATCCACCTTGCTCTGCTGGTGGTTCTTAATGAGCAATAGTCCATCCCAGGAGGGTGTCTCTGGAAATACTGGAGAGTTGGCTGTTCTCATGATGAGACTGAGACTGACATGTAGTGGCCAGGAGCACAGCAAAACAAGTCTTGCCCCAAATGCCTCCAGTGAAATACTCTGCCAGATCATGGCAGAACTATGACCCTCCCTACAAATCATGACAAATTGACATTCTAGTTTCTTCACTCAACATTATATTTTCCTAAGTCAAAAGTATTCACCATTGTGTAAAAAGGCCCACCATTTCTCTTGTCTCAGCCTAAAAATAGACAAGCCCCTCAAGCTGGCAAAACGGGCAGTTTTACTTGAGTTAATGGATGAGGGGAAGTGAGAGTCACAGAGGAAAATGTTCTTAAGCCATAAACACCCCAACTTTGCCTCCCAGGCAGCAAGCTAGCCTGCTTTTACTTCCTTACTGCTGCCCCAAGTACCTTCCATGGCAGGGGAAGCCCAAGAGGTGTTTGGTGAAGACTTGGAGGGGCCTGACATGGTCCTAAGCAGGACTTGGGAGTCAGGGAGGAATCCTGAATGGTTTGGAGTCAAGGAGTCCAAGTTCCTGATTCCAAAAGTTAGAGATGCTCAGACTTTTTGATCCATCGGCAGAAGGAAACTTAAAACTTGAGATGGACAAGTTATCAGGGCTGGAAGGGCCCTACAATGGGCATCGCACCCCCCTCCTCTTTGGCCCTTGCCCTCCCTGCCTGCCCTACCCCTACTCACCATCCTCGGTGACCATCCCCCAGCCAGTTACCCAGCAGCTGCTGTGAGGGGGCAGCTTCGTGGTCGGCCCTGGGAGGCAGGCAGGGAGAATGTGGGAAGTGAAGTTCACAGGCAGATGCAGTTGCAACAGGGCAATGTCACTGCCCATGAAGTAGCGCTTGTTAAATTCATCATGAACAATGAGTCGATACACTGTCATCTGCTGGCTATGCTCAGTGGGATGCTGGAGCTGATGGTACCCGAGCAGGATCCGGTAGTCAGATGGTTCATGGGACCTGTCATGAGAGGCTGCATAATCACCTGTCTCCTCTGTGTGCTGGGCCAGCACCCTCGCACCCTCACCTGACTGTTTACCCCCAACTTCACCCACTGTCTTAAGCAACCAAACACAACCATTATTCCAGAGGTTGCTGTCTTCTCCCTTCCTAATATTCTTGTCAGTTGGTTTAGATGCCTGTCTATAGCTTCAGGACATCAGTCCTTTGAAAGTGTCTGATGGCCTTCCCAATATGCCCCCAAATCAAAGGAGCAGAGTGTCTCAGTGCTGGAAAGAAACGGCGGAACACATCACACTATGCCCCTTCATTTTAGAGGAGATAAGCCTTGGCTTGTTCCCAGCTCTGACCAGAACCCTTGGAACGTCCCATTGCTTGAAGTAGTTCTCAAAGACCCCATTTCCCAGCCCAGAATGATCCATTCCCTCTTCCCAGTCTTCACACACACATACTTCTCCAAGGCTGGTCCCCATCTGGACACAGGCACTCAGTGAGTCTGTATGGAGCAAATAGGGGAACGCATATAACTGAACTTCTCTTTGTTTCTGGAACATGAGCAACTTTCCAATACAAATGGCCTGCTTGTACTGCTACTTGGCCAAATTCCACATGCCTGTGCTCTTCTCCCACAAGGCCTTGATAGCTCCAAGCCCCTCTTCTGATGGGACTCATGGCATCTCCCCTGACACTGGCTCAAAATCCATCCTCTTGCATATTCTGGCCTCTCCATCCTGCATCACAGTAGTTGGGTTTATGTCTCCCTTCCCTGATAGTATGAGAAGCTTTAAGGTCTGCATCTCCACATCCTCCACAGTGAGCCTCCTATGGGACCTGGCACCGATGGGTGCTAAATAAACAAATAGAACCCAGGTGGGGTCTCAAAACCAGTTGCAGCCAATGGCTCTGACCTCCTCTGACTTGGAGTGTGATGTTCTCTCCACTCCCTCTGGGCACAGAGTAAGTTCAGCCCATTCTCCTGACTGCATTCAGTCTCCCAGGACAGAGACTATTTGCCTCCCTCTGGCCTATAGGGACAATACTGACCACAGGATCTCTTAGATACATAGTTCTACAGCAGTGGCAGGAATTTCTGCGTGCTGGTTAAACTGGCTGTGTCCTGGGATGCCTCCAGAGAGAAATGTGCTAGAATGTGCCGGTGGTTAGGACCTAGGAAAGTCTCTGCAGTTGTGCTCATGATGACTTTGAACAGCCTGACTGAAAGAGTACAAAATAATTGTCATTTTGTCCAGGCCCTGACTGATGCTCCCCCAGTCCTGGGAAGTGCAGGCCCTGGAACTACTGTTGTGACTTAAAGCCTAAAGCCTGTGCCATATGTTCAGCCAGGGACAACACATCCACTACCATTTGCAGAAGAGGAAACTGAAACCCACTGAGATCTTGTTGGGCTGTCTAGAGCTGGGCAAGATGCAGAAACCAGAGTCTACTGTGAGTGAGAACAGGACTTAGAATCCTAAAGTTTAAGGAAGACAGAGTGGGCTGGAGGCAATTCTTTTGGAACTAAAGTCTGTTTTCCAGTATTTACTGATAATCACAGTTAGAGTTGATTTCCATTCAGCTATTTACAAGTAATGTACATGTAGCTGAGATAACTATACCATCTTGGTACGTATTACCAAAGTGAGGAGGGGGACAGATGGGGATATCCCCAGAGGGAGACATGAGCTAAATGGCCTTTGTCCTGGGAGATGCGAACTCAGATGTCAGGAGACTGGAATCAGATGGTAAGTAGGGATGGCATTCCAAGTAGAGGGGACTGCTGGGTCAAAGGCAGGGGCAACAGCCCTTCCCTAGGGAAAAAGGGCTGGGACACACTCAACCCCTTCTGTTCTGCCCATCTTGTGCTCCCTCCCCAATCCCACCCCAGCAGCTGGGCCCATTGGGAACACGTACTTTTGAAAGCAGTGGGCAGCTGAGATCACCCAGTAGGCATCTATGAGGGCAGCTCCGCAGATGTGCTTGCCAAGATAGAGCAGGCTGGCCTGCCATGGCCACCGTTGGTCAGGCGCATTCTGGCCACCAAAGATCTTCCCACTTACTGCTGGTTTCCCACACACTGTGGAGACAATCCTACCCATGAAGCACCTGTATTATGGATGTCAGTCTTGGTGCCTCTAAATGTCAGCATCAACAGGCTCAGGACCACCACGGACCCTCCTCACTTTCCAGCTGGGACATCCAAGGCCCATGGCTCATGTAACAAAGGGCCATCTGGCTTTGCTGGTGATGGTCGTGCTAAGGAAGCAGTCTATGGGTCTAGGTAAGAAGCGGGGAGGGCAGTCATCAAAGGGGAGGGAAGCAGGCAGCCGCAGAGACACACATCGGCACTCACTGGGGTGCAGAGGTCCAGGCCCAGAGGTGGTGCTGCTCCAGGCCTTCCCCAGACCTTATTTAACTTAACTAGCACACCACTGTTTGAAGTCCCCAAAACTGAGGACTTACTGAGGGATGCTGTTTGCTCAGGGCTATTGATGATTAAGTGGTTGCATCCCTCCCCCCTCAGCCTAATGTTCTAGGGAAACTGAGAGCAAACGGGACACATTCTGCTTGACAATTCTCCTTCTGAAGCACTGCATCTCCTTCTTCATTCTTAAAATGAAGAGGGTATGGGGGCCCACAGTGACAGGTCAGTGCCAGACCTCTGCCCTTGAACTGAAGATGTTTGAGACCCAGTGGGAAAGACCCTGATCTCCTCGGACTCGGCCCTCCCTGACCCAAGGAGGGACCTACCAGGGACCCTGAGACTCTAGAGCCCCACTTAGTCAGGTAGAGGTCCTCCTGGCTGGTGGGGTTTGGGAGGGCCACTTGAGAGGTCGGCGAGCCTGACGCCCACTCACTCACCATCTGTGGTGTTTCCGTTGGGCTCAGCGTGCAGCAGCGGTGGGCGCAGCCAGAACAGTGCTGCGGCCAGCACGCAGGCCCCCTGCCAGCCTGGGCCTGAGCCCTTAGCCTGGGCGCTTGTCATCCGGCCAGTCCACGTCCGCCTCCTGGATGAGTGGACTGCACCGCACGGGGCTGCGGGGGCCGCCGGGAAACCGCCTTCCTCTGTAGGGAGTGTCCCCCTCCCAGCCTGCCCTGCGGCCTCCTTGGGTAGCCAGAGAAGGCAGTGGACCAAACGTGCCTTGAGCCCGGAGCCCCCAGGCTGATAGGGGAAGCAGAGGACACATAGGGTCTTCTGCCCAGGGACCCCAGTTTGATGGCAGAGATATCAGGGCAGTTATGGTGTATGCCCAGGAATATGTATTAATGGTCAGAGGCTAAGGACTTCTATAATATCACCAAATATTTCCAACTGGCTTTCGAGATCCAATTCACTCATTTCCGCCCCTCCCCCCATTTACATAATTAGATCAGATCCGCTATCGATAATATCCCTTTCTTAAACTCACTTGTGCAAAGTAGCATGGCATAATCATGGGTGTATTTCAGCAGGAGGGCATTATTCAAGGGTATGGGTTGCATGGGGAGTCCAGCCTCTGGCTGCTAACCACTCATGTTCTTCCCCAAAGCAAAATCATTCACTATATCCCAACGATTCCAAGGGTCTCATCCCATTACTGTATCAACTCAAAATTCAGTCTCGTCTGTTAAAGGAGGTCACTAAGAGGACATGACCACAGGTTGATCTTACAGCTGGATTCAGGCAATTGGAGGCTCTACATTCTCTTCCCTGGCCTTGGAATGTATGCTCTGCCTAACAAGTGGGGGCTGCTCCAAGGACACAGCCTTGAGAGAGTAAGGTGTTGTTGAGACCATCTGGACCAAAATATGTGACCGAGTCCAGTAAAGGCTTCTTCTTCTTCTTCTTCTTCTTTTTTAAAGATTTAACTTATTTATTTGACAGAGAGAGAGTGTGTGTGCACAAGCACAGGGAATGGCAGGCAGAGGGAAAGGGAGCAAGGAGCCCGATATGGGGCTGGATCCCAGGACCCTGAGATCATGACCTGAGCCAAAGGCAGATGCTTAACCTACTGAGCCACCCGGGCGCCCCTCCCCCAAAGGCTTCTATATAAACTTTAATATCATGGCCTGCCAGTGTAGGGATCCAGTCATCTTGTGATCCCCCAAGACAAGCCTCATACCGAAGTTCCCTTGCGAATTAAACCTACCAGCTACCAATCTGCAGCAGCCTGACTCTCTCTAGTCTCTCTTTGCCCTCCGTGTCCAGGGGCCAGTCTGTGAGCCAACCTCATCTCACTGTAAACATCGGTATCTCATCAGCTCAAAGTCTAAAATCTCATTGCTGAAATCCTTTAAGTTAGGTGAGGATGAAGTTCCAAGCTTTAATGCATTACACGTAGTTCTTAAACACAGTTCTTCTTCCATTTGTGGATCTAGAAAACTAAAGAAACTACCTACTCAACATTCTCAACATACAACGGTGGGACAGGCCGAGGATAACAATCACAGACATTGCCATTCAAAGAGGGAGGAGAAGAGATGGAAAGTAAAAAGGAGTTACTTGTCCATCCATAAGTTTATATATCCTACTGGGCAAGGTCTCAAGGCCTTAGGAAAAAATTCTCTGTGACTCCTGGTGCTGCCCTTTGGACTCTTGGTCATCCTTCTTTTTAAATTTTTTTTTAAATTTTAATACTTGCTTCTTTTATACTCTCTGAAGTGTTTTGTTTTTCTTTCCCTCTTCCTTACTTTTCCTTGTCCTTTAATATTTCCTTAAACTTAACAGGAAATATTCAAAATCTATAAAAGAACATTTGTAGTGCTTTAGAGATTTACCTGAATGAAGTTCTAAATTTTTCTGTATGAGTCATGTAGTCCTTAATTGATAATTTCATGAATTATAGCTGCAATATCAATGACTATATTTTAAAGAAGAGCTTTAAAATACTGCTCTAAATTCACCTGAAATAACAGAGACTCACTGTAAAAATCACAAAGAAAATAATAATTGGGAACACTCACCGTGTCCTTTTTGGGGGGAGGGAGCACACAGTTGCACAAAATTTGCACCTGAATAGCTCTGTCAGCTTGCTTCCTCATAGTGGACATCTGAGGGTCCAACTTTCATTTTATGCTTCCTCTGATCCCTGTTAGTACCAGACTTCCATACTCCTGCTGACATCAACTCTGGAATCTTGTGGTTCTTGTGTGGATTTCACTGGGTTTCACACTATTAGACAAAGCCACATCCACACATATTTTTGAGATGACTCCTTCTCTAAATTGGCTTCCCGTCGAGAAGTTATGTATATTCCCTCCACCCCTGCGTGCCCCCCCCCACAAATGCTAAAAACACTAATATAGTCAGAGACATAGAAGACAAGACTGAGAGTTTTGAAGGGAAGCTGGAGGAATGGAACAGAATGGGGAGGGCGGGAAAGCATTATGACCTGGCTTCAAAGGAGGTATCAGGAATGGTGGAATGAAGGCGTAGCAGGCGCTAGGAGTGACGACTGGGCAGGAGCCAGGGCACACAAGGCAGGTGTGTCTGAGGACAAAGGCAGCCTCCCAATGGGAAGCCACAGGAAAACTGTTTCCAGGGAATGTGGGAGGTGAGGGGGATTTTGGAGAGGATGAGGTACCGGAGCTTGCTGCTCACCATCTGGGCTGCTTCTGAAGTGCTCGGAGGAGGAGAGGACATGTCTGGCACTCTGATACATGCCTTCCCCACCGCCCACATGTTATGTCCACAACTAAGTACATGGGCAGTTTGCCGGTGAGGAAACTGAATCCGAGGAAAACGAACAATTATACAGGAAACACAGGGCCAGGATTCAACCCCAGTCTGCCGATGCCCACCTATGTCCTGCTTCTAGTCAGTCAGAACCCTAACCTTTTCTCCACTTGTCCCAACTCCATTTTGTTTCCAAGGGAATGCAGAAGATAGGCTTAGGATAGGGCTGCCACCATAGTGAGCTGGGCGGGTCTGAAGAAGTGCAGGGTGCGCTATGAGCAGGGGCAGACTGGACCTATGCAGAGGAGCAGGCGCTGTGAGGTCACACAGCCCCTGGGGGAAGGGACTGTCCTCATTCCTGCTCACACATGAGTCCTGGAATCACCCCAGAATCCTGGAGAGGCAGAGTGACGTGCAGGCAGGGTCAGTGCCAGAACTAACCCAGCTAGCAGCCTCTAGAACCCATGGCCGTGGGCACAGTTACACACAGCCTCTCTACACGTTCCACTGCAGCGACTACCTACAAGTGCTGGGACAGGACAACATCTTCCCTTCTAGCATTTTCATGCCCGGTCAGGTTTTTCCACTTTCTCTTTCCTCCAGTAGTAAGTGCCTCTGAGCCTTGCCACAAGGTGGCAGCATTAAACTGTTTGAGATTGCTTTAACGAGCTTCTACCTTCAGGCCTAGGACCTAAAACCCTGGCATCCATCCTCTTAGGTACACTGATTCTCTGGTAGCTACTCTTTCCACCATCCCTAGCTTCAGTGTATCCATGTCCCTCCAACCTCCCCACCATCTGCACCATCCCAGACCCCCTAATGGCTCCCCTTGTGTCCTTCCCCACCAAGTGGAAGCTCACTCTCTCTAGGAATTCCCTTGGCACTTTGTGGGGAGTCTTAAAAACATTGTCTTCCTCAGTTCTGTCCTGTGGGTGTGCTGTCCCCCTTTCCCACCCTCCTGCTGCACTACAAGCTCCCTCGAGGCAGAGGCTGCATTCTTGTGTGTGTGACACAGCCTCATTGTGGAGTGAGGACTCGCAGCTGGGATATGGCACCTGAGGCCTGGGATAGCCTTCCCTCCCCAGCCATAGAAGGCAGGACCAGGAAGGGGGTGATCCACCAGCACCCTGAGCATGTTTTCCCCTCTCTGTGACCTCTGGATGTCTTCAGTTCATGGCAGGTGCTCAGATCTCAGATGTGAGTCTGTGCACAGCGGTACTATCCATTTCCTAAATGAAGGGTACTCCATGCCACCTACATGTTGCCTGCAAAAGGAAAATTTTGTCGAATAGTGTGATTCCTCATGGTCAAGCAGTAGTACTTCTAGAGAAACATCATATATGTACATACAGACTCCTCATGACTGCTCTGCTTGTAATACTGGAAATACTATACATGTCCATCAATAGATAAAGGGTGAAGTGTGATGGTGCGGTCAGAGAATGAAATGCTGTAAGGCATTTCCATAGAATGAACTAGATGTGTGTGGGAAAAACACTGGCCTGCAAAGTATATTGTTGAGTAAAAAATGCAAGAGCAGAATTAAACCACAGTACAATATCAAACATGAATATCAATACTATATATGCTTTGGGAACCATATATTGGCAGTGAAAGTTCAAACACATGGGCAGGAGGAATATAGACCAAATTCAGATTGGATGCTGCTCCCTGGGTAAGTAAGAAAGGGGAAAGGCCAGAGGATAGTGACAAAGGGGGCTGTAAAACATGTGTGAAATATTTTGTTATATTTATATGCCATATACGTATATATCACATATAAAACATATAATATTTTATATATCTACTATATGTAATAGGAAAATGATATATAAAATTATCAGAAGCAAATACGGTAAACCATGAACATTTGTTAATTTTGGATAGTAGGTCCAGGAGCACTTGTTAATTCCTCTCTGCATTTTTAAATCTATTTAAAATAACTCACAATGATGATAAAAGAACGGAGTGTCGTATATTAACCTTCAGAATTAAATAAATGGACAAACTAACTCCCAAGTGTGATCCAAGTGGGCAGGAAGCAGCAGGGTGATGTGATGGAGAGGACTGAGTCTGCAGAAGACGGGCAGGAGCAGCCTCTAGAGCGGAGGCGGGAGCACGCTGAAGGGCCTCGCCATGGAGGAGCGTGCCAGGCCGAGGACTTGGTGGGAACGGACTGGGCTGAGAGAGCGATGGGTAGCTGCCATGTAGGGAGGAGCGTTCACGGGCTTCTTCAGCTGGAACAGAGTGAGGATGATTTTCCAGGCTTTATGGGGTCTATTGGGGTCTTTAACTACAGGCAGAGTTAGAGGCTTTTCAAATGTGTCCCCTGTATGCTAAAATCCAATAAAATAAACTTTACTTACTGCCTCAGTGAGTGCATGCATAAAAAGTTCCTCTGACTACAGAGAGGCTGATGGACAACCCTAATATGTGTAGGAGGTGAGTTGTGGGCCAGCCCTGAGGAGCAGGAGACACTCAGGTTTGCATATGGGCAATGAAGACCAAACACTATGGTCTTCCTGTCCCAGCTGCCCCCGCCAGGCTCCAGGTGCTATCATCCATTTACATATTATCCCAGGATTTACCAGGTAGGAGTGCTGAGCCAGCAAAACCATCCGAAGGGGGAACGGGGCCTGGAGGTAAACAAGCTGCAGCCCTGCCCTCGAGGAGCTCAGTGTGGTAGAGAGCCACGTCAACAACTGAACACAGGAGATGGAGAGAGAAGTAAGGGCTACGGGAGCTCTCAGGATTTTATCTTTCATCCATATATATTATTTAATTATTTTAAAAATCTGGGCTTACCCAGGAGATGCAAATGACATTCCAATATTCTTTGATTATGAATTAAAAATCTGCTAATTCTTTTTTTTTTTAAGATTTTATTTATTTATTTGACAGAGAGAGAGAGACAGCCAGCGAGAGAGGGAACACAGGCAGGGGAAGTGGAAGAGGAAGAAGCAGGCTCCCAGCGAAGGAGCCTGATGTGGGGCTCGATCCCAGAATGCCGGGATCACACCCTTAGCCAAAGGCAGATGCTTAACAACTGCGCCACCTGGGCACCCCAAAATCTGCTAATTCTGAAGGTGTCAATATGATGGAGAGCTCCAATATCTCCAGGACAGTTCTTGAGAAGAGGCATATCTCCCGATGGAAAGGTCAACTCAGGACCTGTCTTTGGAGGAGGATCATTCGTCTTCTACACATGTGGTCCATCACAAAGAAACCTCACTGCCTCCAGGCCTCCTCCAGCCCGTTGTCCACCTGGATGTCAGCTCTGTCCTAACAGAAGGTAAGTTTGTCTTGTGCTCTGCAGTATAAATGCCCCCCACTGCTCCGTCCTGCCACAGCCAGCGTGGCTCACAGGCAGTGCGCTGGCAGTGCTAGGTCCTTCACCGTCCCAGCTCTGCTCAAACTGAGTCCCTCACTTGGAATTTCTACCCCACCTCTTTTCCTTGTCTAAGCCACTGGCTTTAAGGACAAGCCATTTAAGCCTCAGCCTGACATTTACATGATCCCTTTCTGTGACAGGCACTGAGGGTGTGCTGGTGAGCAGGACCCGGTTCTTGGAGCTGATTCTGATAACAACGTTAGACATGACTCACACAAGGAAACACTAAGACAAATTGTGGTAAACAGTATAAAAGAAATAAGGGCACTATATGAGGATAAAGGAGGTAGCTGTGGTCCATTCCAGGGGTCAGGCGATATTTGCCAGAAGAGTCCTTCAAACTGACAGCTTGCAGATAAGGAAAGAGGGTAGCAGTGTTCCCAGGCAGCAAGGGCATGTGTTCTTTAAGGAACAGAAAAGAGACAAGTGAGCTGGAGCAGAAAGACTGAAGAGGGAGGGGAGGAGGGACAAGGGGTAGGCTGTACTCAGTCTCATGTATTCCGACAAAGATCTCAGTCTTTGTCTTTAGAGCAATGAGAAACCAGTGGAGAGTTTTATTTAATATAGGAGAAACAGGCTGATGAGGTGGTAGTGATCACAGAGATGTGAGAAAGGTGAGGAGGAGGAAGATTATGGTGACAGTGACGATGGTAATGATCGTGGTGATGAGGAGGATGGCAAAGATGATGCAGGGATGACAGTGATGAAATAAGGATGAGAGTGTTGGGATGGACAGTGATGCTGACACGGTGATAATAATGGTGATCATGAAGACATGTAGATTGAAAATGAATAAACAAACAAACAGGAAGCAGAAGCAGACCTACAAATGCAGAGAACAAACTGATGGCTGTCAGAGAGAAGGGGGCAGAGGGATGATTGAATGGGTAAAGGGGAGAGGAAGGTACTGGCTTCCAGCTATGGCATGAATAAGTTACGGGGCTGAAAGGCAAAGCCAGGGAACACAGTCAGTGGTGTTGTGACAGCGCTATGTGGTGACAGCATGACATATAGACTTGTTGAATCACTATGTTGTACACCTGAAACTAATGTAACACTGTCTGTCAACTATACTCAAAAACCAAACAATAAATTAAAAAATTTAAAACAAATGTGTGGACTGAAATGCTGATGGAAATGATGATGGTGATGAAGAGTCCAGCACCAATGCTGGCTAGGAAGGCAGAGGCAGGACGCCAGTCTGGGACACTGATGGAGAGAGGATGGAAACAACACATGATCTGGGGTGAGACACACTTACGCTCTGCTGTCTATTTTCTGGGTGTCTTTGAGAAAATGCCTTGACTTAGCATGTGCCTCAGTTTCCTCACCCTCTAAAGGGTTCCTAAAGGTGAAATGATGTCTATAAAAGTGCCTGGCACCCAGTAGGTGCACTGTCAGTTTCCTTTGCTTCTCCTTGACACACAAGTATGCAGCCAGGCATGTGAAGAGGAGGGCCTGGAGGTGGAGGTTCTCTCCACTGCCTCATTCCTGCAGCCTGGTGAGGTGACATGGCCTGTTGCTGAGGGATATTGCATTGCTGCTAGGAACCCAAGAGCTCCCGTTTAGATCATTCCCTCCAACTTGATAGTCCTGGCTGCTGGCTGCCTGTGGGCACAGCAGTGTGAGCAGGGGGTTCTGCTCAGGGTGGTTCTGCTCAGCCACTGCCCACTATCCACCCCTGACATTCCTGGGCTTCACTCTGATACCACAGTGAGTAATTCCTGTTCACTGCCAACTCTGGGGGACACAGCAGTGGGGCCTCTGCATGTCTTGGGAAAGACAGCTTCTTACTTGTCCTGAGCCTTCTCACAATGTGACTCTAGACAAGGCGTTTAACCTCCTTTGGCCTCAGTTTCCCACCTGGAATCTGTGTTGCTCGCTCCAGGAATAATGTGGGGTTCCCGTGTCATGGTGTGGCAGTGACTGTATGCAGTAGATGCCCCACAATGAGGATGTGTGCAGTCACTGTTAGCTTCTCTCTCCTTTCGGGGGCAGAGCTTAAGGACCCGTCCACTTGGTGGTTTGAATTTGTTTGCATCAAGCTTGTCCATAGTTTCAGTTTATCTCCAGCTTCCTGGAGGGTGCCTTCTGGCTGGCGCTGGACAGGGACAGTCTTAGCATTCCGAGGCTTTTGAAATGCCACACATGGTGAAGACTTTGTTTCCAAAGTGACATGTAGATCCATTAACCTGTGCTGCTCATTTCCCCTGTATCAGTATGTGGTCTCCTGTAGTACCCACAATGTGTGCAGACAGGAGTATTCTGACCCCGAGTGGGAGCAGAGAATGGAATGGGACAGAGCAGTTACAGGTGGTGGGGTCACTAAGCAGGAGGGGTCTGTGCTAGCTCACCCCACAGCAGTCAGCACATAGTGACCTTCAAGGAAGGCTGACCCCACGACCCCACATCCTCTTTGTCTGCATGTTCCCAGGCAGGGCAGCGCAGGTGGTACCCTGGACAGGTGAAACCGAACGGTTTAAAGAGACTGCTTTATGTACTTTGTAGGTCATCAAATGATTCTCAACAGCAAGGTAGGCTTTTTATTACACTTACCAGCTCATTCATCATGAGACTTACTCACTGTCCATTTCCCTGAAGCTGATGCCTCTCACCAGCTATCAGAGGATTAAGCTCTCAGCTAAGTTTTTATTGAGGGGTGTCGTTTAACAGATTCCCCTCACCCAGAGAATCTGTAATCTAAGACAAGCACCGGGTGAGGGCAAGACTGATAGCCAGGGGATGGGAAGGGCATTCTGCTGGGCTGACAGCAGGGTCAGCCTAACCTCCAGCCCAGCTCTAGGCACGCTGGCTGCCCCTAAAAGTACACCTACAGGGCAGGGATCTGCTCCCTCTCCTGGCCCAAGGCCAGTGGAAGTAGGAGGGGACACCCTCTGGGGGGGACAGGCCGTGGTAGAGGAGACAGGGAGGCCGGGTCAGCCCTTCCAGCATTGCAGTTTCTCTGGAGGACAGAGATGTGCTTTCTCAGAGCAACCTTTAGATTCTTTACCATATTCTTTTTTTTTAATAATATTTTTTTATTATATTACGTTAGACACCATACAGTACATCCCTAGTTTTGATGTAAAGTTCCATGATTCATTACTTGCATATAACACCCAGTGCACCATGCAATACGTGCCCTCCTTAATACCCATCACCGGCCTATCCCATTCCCCCACCCCTCTCTACTCTGAAGCCCTCAGTTTGTTTCCCAGAATCCATAGTCTCTCATGCTTCATTCCCCCTTCTGATTACCCCCCCTTTCTTCTCCTACCGGTCTTCCTACTTCTTATGTTCCATAAATGAGTGAAACCATATGATAATTGTCTTTCTCTGCTTAACTTATTTCACTTAGCATTATCTCCTCCAGTGCCATCCATGTTGCAGCAAATGTTGAGAAATCATTCTTTTTGATGGCTGAGGAATATTCCATTGTATATATGGACCACAACTTCTTAATCCAGTCATCTGTTGAAGGGCATTTCAGCTCCTTCCACGATTTAGCTATTGTGGACAATGCTGCTATGAACGAAGGGGTGCATATGGCCCTTCTCTTCACTATATCTGTATCCTTGGGGTAAATACCCAGTAGTACAATTGCTGGATCATAGGGTAGCTCAATTTTTAACTTTTTAAGGGACCTCCACACTGTTTTCCAGAGTGGCTGTACCAACTTGCATTCCCACCAACAATGTAAGAAGGATCCCCTTTCTCCACATCCTCTCCAACATTTGTTGTTTCCTGCCTTGTCAATTTTTGCCATTCTAACTGGTGTGAGGTGGTATCTCAAGGTGGTTTTGATTTGAATTTCCCTGATGGCTAATGATTTTGAACATTTTTTCATGTGTCTGTTAGTCATTTGTATGTCTTCATTGGAAAAGTGTCTGTTCATATCTTCTGCCCATTTTTTATTTATTTGTTTCTCGTGTATTGAGTTTGAGAAGTTCTTTGTAGATCTTGGATACTAATCTTTTATCTGTAGTGTCTTTGCAAATATATTCTCCCATTCCGTGGGCTGCCTCTTAGTTTTTTTGACTGTTTCCTTGGCTGTGCAGAAGCTTTTTATCTTGATGAAGTCCCACAAGTTCATTTTTTCTTTTGTTTCTCTTGCCTTTGGAGATGTGTCATGAAAAAAGTTGCTGTGGCCGATGTCAAGGAGGTTGCAGCCTATGCTCTCCTCTAGGATTTTGATGGATTCTTGTCTCATGTCGAGGTCTTTCATCCTTTGGGAGTTTATCTTTGTGTATGGTGTGAGAGAGTGGTCAAGTTGTGTTCTTTTGCATGTAGCTGTCCAATTTTCCCAGCACCATTTATTAAAGAAACTGTCTTTTTTCCGCTAGATGTTTTTTCCTGCTTTATCAAACATTAGTTGCCCAAAGAGCCTAGGGTCCATTTCTGGGTTCTCTATTCTGTTCCATTGGTCTATGTGTCTTTTTTTGTGTGTGTGTGTGCTAGTACCATGCTGTCTTTGTGATCACAGCTTTGTAGTATAGCTTGAAATCTGGCAACATGATGCCCCCAGCTTTGTTTTTCCTTTTTAACAATTTCTTGGTGATTTGGGGCCTTTTCTGGTTCCACACAAATTTAAGGGCTGCTTGTTCCAGCTCTTTGAAAAATGTCATTGGTATTTTGATCACGATGGCATTGAAAGTGTAGATTGCTCTGGGTAGCATGGACATTTTAATTATGTTAATTCTTCTGATCCATGAGCAAGGAATATTTTTCCATCTTTTTGTGTCTTCTTCAATGTCTTTCAAGAGTGATTTGTAGTTTCTAGAATATAGATCCTTTACGTCTCTGGGTAAGTTAATTCCAAGATAATGTATGATTTTTGGTGCTATTGTAAATGGAATGGATTCTTTCTTCAGTCTCATTGTTCATGTATAGAAATGCAACTGATTTCTGAGCATTGATTTTGTATCCCGCCACAATACTGAATTGCTCTATAACTTTTAGTAGTTTGGGGGTGGAGTCTTTTGGGTTTTCCACGTAGAGTATCATGTCATCTGTGAAGAGAGTTTGACTTCTTCTTTGCCAATTTCGATACCTTTTATCCCTTTTTGTTGTCTGAGTGCTGTTGCAAGGACTTCTAGTACTATGTTGAATAATAATGGCGAGAGTGGGCATCCTTGTCGTGTTCCTGATCTTGAGGGAAGGGCTTCCAGCTTTTCCCCATTGAGATTGATATTTGTTGTAGGCTTTTCATAGATGGTTTTTATGAAATTGAGGAATGTACCCTCTATACCTACACTCTGAAGGGTTTTAATCAGGAAACGATGCTGTATTTTGTCAAATGCTTTTTCTGCATCAATTGAGTGGCTCATATGGTTCCTGAGTCTTTTCTTGTTGATATAATCCATCACACTGATTGATTTGTGAATGTTGAACCACCCTTGCATCCCAGGGATGAATCCCACTTGGTCATGATGGATAATCCTTTTAATGTACTCTTGGATCCTATTAGCTAGGATCTTGTTGAGAATTTTGGCATCCATATTCATCAGGAATATCGTCTTTACCATATTCTGCCAACAGGAGGCAGCCCCTCCCGAAGACGCTGTAACAAACCCTCCAGAAGGGCATGGTGCCTGAGCTGGTGAGCCAGGGGTCTCTCCAGGGAGCAGGGCCTTTTGCCAGCTCTGAAGTGTGGAATGACACTCATGCTCCAGTGGGAAGAATGAGTCTGTGGTCCAACTCCTGAGTTACCATGCCAGATGTCCTATCTCTCCCAGTATGATAGCCCCCAGGCTACTCAGTCTCCCTATGTCTCACCACCTTACCTGCACCCCAGATATGTGGCCATGGCAGAGCTCAGTCTATGGGGCACACTTAGGAAAGAGGCTGCTTGGCAGTGAGTGTCAGCACTTTTGTAACTGGATGTAGGGCTCCAAGACAGATGTATTGTCATCATGGGTCCTCAGCGGGGCCACGGAAACGCAGAGGGGCAAAATAATTTAGCCAAGACCACAGTTAATGACAAGAGGGAAAGCCAGGTTTCCTCTGAAGTCTTCAGCTTCTGACACTGCTGAGAAAGGAAAGGGAAGCAAAAGGTGAGTGCCTGTGTAGTCAGAGGGCCCGTGGCTGAGGGATGAGGGAGGGTTCTGATCTGTCACCTGCCAGATCTGTTCCAGGTGGCATTTACGACATGCGGCTGGGCCTCTTATGGCTCAATGTCTAAAATTTTTGTTTGTCTCTGATCCTACGAACATTCTGCCTGTGATCAGGAGAGAGGCTGGAGAGGGGCTGGAGGGGTGTGGCACAGGACCCAGGTCCCCGGGGCATAGAGCATCTAGTGCATTCCTTCTGCAGTGAGGACAAGGGGGTCTGTGGAGCAGAGGACCCAAGCCTCTGGAGAATGTGGTAAGGTAAGGGCTAACATGCATTGAACATTTACCCCAGGCTACACATTGCACTATGTGACCTCTAGATTTTTGCAACATTTCCATGAGGTCTGTATGTGCAACATTCACATTTCACAGATAAGGAAACAAAAGTATAGAGCTTCCCAAAGTCTCAGCGCCAGGATCTCAAGAGCTGAAAGCCTGCTCACCTAAACCAGATGGGAGACACTTCTCAAGAGATCAGTGGCCAGTACATCATGGCAACAGGCTGATCCATTTAGGTGTGCCCATACACATGCGGCCAGGACAGCTGGCAGACGTGCATGAATGTAAGAAGCCCTGTGTGAGCAGAATTTTGCTTTGTTGTTTTATTTTTGTTAAACAGTCATTCCTAAGGCTTGCTCAAGCACAACATTTCTGCAGAGGAGGAGAACCATCAGAACCCCTGCAGGGGACATCCACACCCTGGGCAGGCACAGAACCAACCACCTGTGAGAAAGCCTGACCTTCCTGCCAGGAAGCATGGGGGATCAGTTGACACCCCACCCCCTAGACACAAGAGCCTGGCCAGCCTCCAACCAGCTCATCAGTGAGCCCCCTTGCATGCCCCAGTTAGGCAGCAACATCTCCCTGAGCCTCAGAGACCTGAGAGTACCTGCTTCCAGGCTGTGCTGGCTGTTCCTCCCATCAAGCCTGCTGGCTGTAGCCCCCTGCTGCTGGTAACCACCCTGCAGAGCCAGAGACTTTGGCAAGAGCCCCACTACCTGCTGAAGGCTAACATCCTGCTCTCAGATTTGGCCCACCTTGTCCTCCACGTGCTCATCTTCTCCAGCAACCTGGGCAGCTGGGCCCTGGGCCGCATTGCTTGTGGTGTTCTCACAGATGCCATCTTCACTTCCTATACCAGCACCATCCTGTCCTTCATGGCCACCATGTTGCACACCTACCTAGCAGTTGCTTATCCTCTGCACCATTTCTCCTTCATGTCCTATGAGGCTGCCCAGAAAGTGGTGGCCCTCATCTGGGTGGTGGCCTGCTTCTTCCCCACATCTCATTTGGCTTAGCAAGTGGCAGGATGCCAGGTTAGAGCAAGGGGCCTCATGCATCCGGCAGCTGAGCCTGGGCACTGAGCCAGGCCATGGTCCCTGGTCATTGTCACCCACACCTTCATTTTATGCATTCTCTTTCTTTTTTTTTTTAAGATTTTATTTATTTATTTGACAGAGAGACAGCCAGTGAGAGAGGGAACACAAGCAGGGGGAGTGGAGGGAAGAAGCAGGCTCCCAACGGAGAAGCCTGATGCGGGGCTCAATCCCAGAATGCTGGGATCACGCCCTGAGACGCTCAACGACTGCGTTACCCAGGCGCCCCTATGCATTCTCTTTCTATGCACAGCTCTCATCACCTACTGCTTCTGGAGGGTCTATGCAGAGACCAGGACTACAGGCATCTCAGTACAGGGCTGTTCCTGGGCCAGGGGTACCCTGCTTATCCACACAGTGCTAATCTGCTGTATGTTAGCTCGGTTGTGGTGTTTTCCCTGGACATCATGCTAACCACGCACTACCTCACTGATGCCAGAACTCATGTGTGGCTCATGGCAGCCAACAGCAAGGTGCTCATGACGCTTCCTCATGCCACCTGCAGCTGCTGGGGATGGTCCAGGGCCTCTTCTCATCCAGGAGGCCCAGTGACAGCGTCTCTATTTCTTAGAGCTACAGACTTCACAGTCTAGCAGACTGAGGTTAGAAATTATATGTTGGCTGCATCAACATCCAATTATCTCCAACTTCAGAGAACTACAAAATATACTTGTGCAACAGGATCTTTAAGGTGACCTCAACTGATGGTTTTCAACATTTCAAAAGTTTTTAAGTAGAGAAAGCTCACTTCTCAGTGAAGTGAATATTTTCTGCTTGAAAATGGAAGAAAAGAAAAGTGATTCAGCAGAGCTCTGATCTAAGTGGGGGTGAGGCCCTGATTTGTGCCTTTCCGATGGCTTCCACCATATCCTCCACCACCACTGGCAAACCACAGTTGCTGACGAACACACAGAAGCCAAAACACTACTAAAAGCTTGAATCTGGAAAGTAAGCAAGCAGATCTGCTGAATCTAGGACCATGAGCCTCGATTTCGGCAGCTCCTCAGTATGTGGGAGAAAGGAGAACAACCTAGGACCCATCTGTAGTGGGAGGTGTTATGAAGACATCTATAAAGCTGGAACCCCCTTGGAGCACCTGGGTCCATTGGGTGTCTTGCCTTTGGCTCAGGCCATGGTCCCAGGGTCCTGGGATGGAGTCCCCACACCAGGCTCCCTGATCAGCAGGGAATCTGCTTCTTCCTCTCCTCCCTGCTTATGCTCTCTGTCACTATCTATGTCTCTCTCTCTCTAATAAATGAATAAAAATTTCAAATAAATAAATGAAATAAAATAAAGCTGGAACCCCAAAAGATTACCATCTTAGAACAAGGACAAATGACAACTAACAGAATAGCAAGGGGACTTTCCTGTCTTGATATTGGTGCTGTGCAGAAGAGGAAGGAAATTCCTCAACAACTCTTAGGTAGAAGCCACCCTTCAAACAGGATTAGAAATAGTTTTTAAACTATTTTTGTGGCTAATAGACCTCATTCTGTGGTTGGTGTGGCTCTTCTGGAGGATTAGAGCTTCAGCTCAAGCTTCCAAGAATTTCCATGGTAAAAAAACCTCAAAGAAAGTGAGTTGCAAATAGTCAAAATTCACAAAACCACACAAAAGAATAAGGCACTACGAATGAGAGTGAGAAGAAACAAGAGGGCAGTAGTATACTCCATCCAGCTCCTTAAACTGTCAGACACTTGACTAATACAAAAATGTTCAGTATGTTTTAAGACATGAAAAATGACATGGAAATATGAATGAGGAGCAACACATTTTTAAAATAACCAAGCAGATTAGGAAAAGAATTAAATAAAACTTCTAGAAATAAAAAATTTATACTAATTAGACTAGCAAAAATTCATATTTCATATGAATTAAAAAGTATATTAGGGGGGTGCCTGGGTGTCTCAGTTGGTTAAGCGTCTGCCTTCGGCTAAGGTCATGATCCCAGGGTCCTGGGATTGAGCCCCACGTCGGGCTCCCTGCTTAATGGAAGCCTGTTTCTCCCTCTCCTCCCCGCTCGTGCTCTCTCTCTCTCTCTCTCTCGCTATCTCTGTCACTATCTGTCTCTCTCTGTCTCAAATAAATAAAATCTTTTTTAAAAAGTATATTAGACACAACTGAAGAGGGATTTTGTAAACTAGAAGATAGGTTTAAATAAATTATCTAAAATTCAGCCTAGAAAGACAAAGAGGCAAAAATTTTAAAAGAGAGATTAAGAGATACTGAGTTTAGAATAGAAAAGACTGACATCTAATTTGAGAATACAATAGAGACAATGTGGGAAGGGAAATACTTAAAGAGATAACAGCTGACAATTTTTCAGATTTATTGAAAGATATCAAACCTCGGATTCAAGAACTCTAACCGGTTACAAATAAGATGAATGACAAATAGTCCACCTCCAGTGAATGTGAAATCGCAGGAAACTGAATACAAAGACAAGATATTTAAAACAGCCAAAGAGACAGAAGAATAACAATATAACTGAGAGCTGACTTCTCAGGGAAAAAAAAAGCACAAGTCAGACGTGATGAGGGAACAGAAGGCAAGCTGAGGACAAAGCAGAAACTGACACCCTGCAACCCCCCCCCCCATGTATGTGGCATTCCTCAGGCACTCCTGGCTGCCCTAAAGCTAAGGAAAGGAAAAACAAATGGTTAACTGACAGAGATCACAATCCTGCAAGACCTGAGTCTCCCTCGGTTTACACATGTCCTAGTGATTTACAAGGAAGAAGCTTTCTTATCAATAGCCTAACTTCCAGATTCAGTTTCCTGGAGCCCTAATGTTACCACCCCCTCCATAAAATTGAGGGAGGCTGAGGCAGAAGGAAATGCAAATAAAATGGAATTTCTTTTAAACCTGCAGCCCATTGATAAGGACACGTGATAGGAAAGTAACTTTCTCCTGGGAAGCTCCCAACTATCTTACTATTAACACATTCTACAGGGGTCAACAACCTTAACCTAACAATAGCAAAGCCTCCAGTGTCCTGCGAGTCTTCTTTAACATATGAAAGTATTCTCAACCTCTCTTTTTTCCTTATCTCCCCCAATGCCTCGGTATAGAATCAGCCACCCCTCACAACCCGGGGCAGCAGTTCTTTCTGCCCACAGGTCCTGTCCCGGTGCTTTAATAAACCACCAATTTTGCACCAAAGGCGTCTCAAGAGTTCTTTCTTGGTTGTCGGCTCTGGACTCCACCCCACTGAACCTCACCTATATCCCACAACCTCATCAAGATGTACCTGAAATAATATTGTTAATGTGATGAGAGAAAATAACTGTTGACCTGGAATTCTACCTAGGGGAAAACAACCTTTTCAGAAAGCAAAATAAAAACCATTATAGAACACAAAGCCCAAAAGACAATATTCCTAACAATACACATTAAAGAAATTTTAAAGACTATATTTCTGGCAGGAGGATAATTATTCCAGATGGAAGATTCAAAGTGCATGAAAAAAAAATGGTGAGAAATATTGAAAACTATGTAAGGGGCAGAGTTAATATGGCAGAATAGTAGGGGACCCTGAACTTGCTTCAAATACAGCTAGATTAACATTCAACTATTTTGAACAAGTAGGAAGAGGATCTGAGGATTAAGGAAACAATCTGCATAGTTGGAGGGAGAAAAAGTGGCTCATGTGAGTGATGAGGGAACAGAAGGCTGGCTGCAGACACAGCATAAGCCTAAACCTTGCAACCTCTCCCCACCCCCGCTCCTGGGTGGGATATGTAATGTTCCTCGGGGAAGTTCCCAACTATCTTCATGTTAATGTCTTGGGGGGGGCGGTAAACAACCTTAACATGACAATGGCAAGGCCTCTGGTATCCTGCGAGACTTCTTTAACATATGAAAGTACTCTCTTGAAACCTCCCTTTTTCCTTACCTCCTCCAACCCCATAGTATATAATCAGCCACCCCTCACAACCCAGGGCAGCAGCTCTTTCTGCCCACAGGTCCTGTCCCCATGCTTTAATAAACCACCATTTTGCACCGAAGACGTCTCAAGAATTCTTTCTTGGTCCTTGGCTCCAGACTCCACCCGACTGAACCTCACCGATATTCCACAACCTCATCATGAGGTTCCAATCCACGGGCTGGGGGGGAGGAAAGCTGTGGGGCCACGAAGGGGATGGACTTTTCATGGAGAAATGTCAGGCAGAGGGAGTGGGAGAGAGCCCAGCAGTTAGGGACAACACAATTAGCCACATTAAGGAGATCCCCTGGGTTTCATAGCGAGAAAGAGCTCCCCTCCCCGGAGGGCATTTAGAAGAGTGTATTTAGCCTCACCAAGGACAAAAGGCCCCTGGGAGCCCTTGAGCGGTGTGTAACAGCAGGGTCAGCGGTGCCTTTGCTGAGGACAGGAAATCTGAATAACTTCTCACTGTGAGCCACAGTAGGCTTAAACCTCTGTGTGCATTGTTGGCTAATTGAATATAACATTAAAAAATTTTTTTAAAAAGAGAAAATTAAAAAAAAAAACTCTGTGTGCAGAATGAGCAGCTGCATTTCTGTGGCAGAACTGAGCAGAAAACAGAGACAGGAGCATATTGCAGATAACCTGGCTGCAGCTTTTTGCTGTCTGCTGCAGTAGATTCAAGCCTCTGCAATGGCTTTTTGGGGGCAGAATGGACTAGGGGACTGAGTCGAGCGCAGACTGCCAATAACCTGGTTCCAGCCTTTTACGGAGCATTACAATAAATTCCAACCTCTGAGTGTGCACCGCGTGATTGATCTTCAGGTATGGGATGGTGCTGGGCATGCCCCGAGCCTCTCTTCTGGGGGATGGAAGTGGGTCCACACCTTGCCAGGCCTGTTAAAACTTGGGAGTTTTGAATCCCAGCCACTAGCCAGAGATAAAATACAGGAGATCTGTGGCTCTGAGCTTACCAATGGGCTGGGCACACACAAATTAAGGGCAGGGAACTGATGAAAGCCCAGGACATTAGAGATTGTTTGCCTTTCTTAGAAGCCCTTTGGAACAGCCAGTGGCTGGGAGGTCCACTCCCCAGGGACAAGAGCGAGGGGTGATACTGATGAGGTTTTGGGCACAGGGTACTAGAGGCCTTGCCATTGTCAAGTTAAGGTTGTTTACCCCCCCAGTAAGGCACTAACATGAAGATAGTTGGGAACTTCCTGGATTCCTGGAAGTAACTGTCTATGGTCTGCAAGTTATAAGACATTTAGTTGTATTTACATTCCCTTCAGGAAGCTAGGTTATTGATAGAAATGCTTTGTTCTTATAAACTAAGACATTTGCAAACTGGGGGAGACTCAAGTCTTGCAGGATTGTGGTGTCTATAAGTTAACTATTTCTTTGTCCTTTAGGGCAGCCAGGAGTGCCTGAGGAATGTTGCGTACATCCCATGGCGAGGGGGGGTGCTGGTTGCAGGGTGTCAGTTTCTGCTTTGTCCTCAGCTTGCCTCTGTTCCCTCATCAACAGGGATTTAAGCAATATGGATATAAGTAAAGTATCTGAACTAGAATTAAAAAAAACAATTATAAAGATACTATCTGGGCTCGAAAAAAAGCATAGAAGACACTAGAGAATCCCTTACTGTAGAAATAAAAAGACTAACATCTAACCAGTCCAAACATAAAGATGCTATTACTGAGATGCAGTAACAAATAGAGCCTTTAGCAGAGAAGAAAAATGAGGCAGGAGAGAGGGCAGTGATGTAGAAGACAAAATGATGGAAAATAAGGAAGCTGGAAAAAAGAGAGAAAGACAACTACTGGATTGTGAAGGGAGACTTCAAGAGCTCAGCAATTCCATAAATTGAAATAATACCTGGATGATAGGGGTCCTAGAAGATAAAGAGCAGGAGAGAGGGACAGAAGGTTTATTTGAACAAATTATAGTGAGAACTTTCCTAATCTGGGGAAGGAAAACAGGCATTCAAGTCCAGGAGGCACAGAAACCTCCCCCTAAAAATCAATAGAAATAGGTCAACACCCTGACATATAATACTGAAACTGGCAAATTTCAAAGATAAAGAGAAAATCCTGAAAGCATCTGGGGTCAACAGGTCCTTAAGCTACAAGAGTAGAAATGTAAGGCTGGCAGTAGACCTGTCCATGGAGACCTGGCAGTCCAGAAAGGACAGGTTTCATATATTCAATGTGCTAAATGTGAAAAATATACAAGCAAGAATACTTTATCCAGCAAGGCTGTCATTCAGAACAGAAGGAGATATAAAGACATTCTAGGACAAACAAAAACTAAAGGAAATTGTGAATACTAAAAGAGCCCTGCAAGAAAGGATCCCCTTTAGGGGATCCATTGGATGAAGAGAAAGCCCCAAAGTAAAAAAAGACCAGAAAGGAGCAGAGAAATCTACAGAAACCGGGATTTTACAGATAATACAATGGCACTAAGTTCATATCTTTCAATACTTATTCTGAATGGGAATGGAATAAATCCTCCAATCAAAAGACATGGGGTATCAGATTGAATAAAAAAACAAGACCCATCAATATGCTGTCTACATACTCATTTTATACCCAAAGACACCTCCAGATTGAAAGAGAGGGGGTGGATAATCCTTTATCATGCCAATGGACATCAAAAGAAAGCCATCCTTATATCAGTAGCCATCCTTGTATCAAACTAGATTTTAAACCAAAGACTGTAATAAGAGATGAAGAAGGACACTATATCATAATAAAAGTGTCTATCCAACAAGAAGATCCAACAATTATAAATACTCATGCCCCTAACTTGGGAACAGCCAATTATATAAACTGATTAATAACAACATTAAAGAAACACATTGATAAAAATATGATACTAGGGGACATTACCACTCCACTCACAGCAATGGATAGATCATGTAAGCAGAAGTCCAACAAGGAAACAAGGGCTTTGGATGACACACTGGACCAGATGGACTTCACAGATAAAATCAGACAATTTAATCCTAAATTAACAGAATAGACATTCTTCTCGAGTGCACATGGAACATTCTCCAGAATAGATCACATACTGGGTGACAAATCTGGTCTCAACCAGTACAAAAGACTGAGATTATACCATGCATATTTTCAGACCACAATGCTTTAAAACTTGAACTGAACCACAAGAGAAAATTTTGAGGGAACACAAATACATGGAGGTTAAAGACCACCCTACAAAATTATGAATGCGTCAACAGAAAATTAAAGAAGAGTTTTAAAAATATGTGGAAACATATGAAAATGAAAACATGACAGTTCAGAACCTTTGGGATGCAGCAAAGGTGGCCCTAAGAGGGAAGTCTATAGCAATACATGCCTTTCTCAAGAACAAGAAAAGTTCTCAAATACACAACCTAACCTTACACCTAAAGGAGCTCTGGAAAAAGAACAGCAAATAAAGTCTAAATCTATCAAGAGAAGAGAAATAGATTAGAGCAGAAATCAATGATATAGAAATTTTAAAAAACAGTAGAACACTAGATCAACGTAGCTAGGAGCTGGTTCTAGAAAAATTAGTGAGATTGACAAACCCCTGGCCAGACCTATCAAACAGAAAAGAGAAAGTACCAAAATAAATAAAATCATAAATGAAAGAGGAGAGATCACAGTCGACAACAAGGAAATACAAAGAATTGTGAGAGAATATTATAAGCAATTAAATGTCGAGAAATAAGGCAATCGGGAAGAAATGGTTGCATTCAGAGAAAGGCATAAACTACCAAAGCTAAAGCAGGAAGAAATAGAAAACCAGAACAGACTCATAACCAGCAAACAAATTGAACCAGTAATCAAAAATCTTCCAACAAACAAGAATGCATGGCCAGCTGGCCTCTAGCCAGAATTCTACCAAACATTTAAAGAAGAATTAATACTTATTCTTCTGAAGCTTTTGCAAAAAATAGAAATAGAAGGAAAACTTCCAAACTCATTCTATGAAGCCAGCATTACCTTGATCCCAAAACCAGATAAAGACCCCATCCAAAAGGAGAATTATAGACCAATACCCCTGATGAACATGGATGTAAAACTTCTTTTTTTTTAACAATATTTTTTTATTGTATTATGTTAGTCACCATACAGTATATCCCTAGTTTTTGATGTAAAGTTCCATGATTCATTACTTGCATATAACACCAGTGCACCATGCAATACGTGCCCTCCTTAGTACCCATCACCAGCCTATCCCATTCCCCCACTCCCCTCCCCTCTGAAGCCCTCAGTTTGTTTCCCAGAGTCTATAGTCTCTCGTGGTTCATTCCCCCTTCTGTTTATCGCCCCCCCTTTCTTCTTCCCTTTCATCTCCTACTGATCTTCCTACTTCTTATGTTTCATAAATGAGTGAAACCATATGATAATTGTCTTTCTCTGCTTGACTTATTTCACTTAGCATTATCTCCTCCAGTCCCGTCCATGTTGCAGCAAATGTTGAGAAATCATTCTTTTTGATGGCTGAGGAATATTCCATTGTATATATGGACCACAACTTCTTAATCCAGTCATCTGTTGAAGGGCATCTCGGCTCCTTCCACGATTTAGCTATTGTGGACAATGCTGCTATGAACGTAGGGGTGCATATGGCCCTTCTCTTCACTATGTCTGTATCTTTGGGGTAAATACCCAGTAGTGCAATTGCTGGATCATAGGGTAGAACTTCTCATCAAAATACTAGCTAATAGGATCCAACAGTCCATTAAGAGGATTATTCACCATGACCAAGTAGGATTTATTCCTAGACTACAAGAGTGATTCAACATCTGCAAAACAATCAATGTGATACACCACATTAATAAAAGAAAGGAAAATAGCTATATTACCCTCTCAATAGATGCAGAAAAAGCATCTGACAAAACACATATCCTTTCTTGGTAAAACTCTCTGTCCTGTAGGGATAGAAGGAATATACCTCAATATAAAAAACATATGCAAAGACCCACAGCAAATATCATCCTCAATGGGGAAAAACTGAGATATTTTCTCTTAAGGTCAGGAACGCGGCAGGGATGTCCACTATCACCACTGTTGTTCAAAATAGTACTGGAAGTCTTAGCCTCAACAATCAGTCAAGAAAAAGAAATACAATGCATCCAGATTGGCAAAGAAGAAGTCAAACTTTCACTTTTGACAGATGAAATGACAGTCTATGTTGAAAACCCAAAAGACTCAACCCCAAAATTGCTAGAACTCATTCAGGAATTCAGCAAAGTGTCAGGATATAAAATCAATGCACACAAGTCAGTTGCATTTCTATACACTAACAATGAGGCAGAAGAATGAGAAATCAAGGAATCTATCCCATTTACAATTGCACCAAAAACCAGAAGACACCTAGGAATAACCCTAACCCAAGAGGCAAGGATCTGTACTCTGAAAACTATAGAACACTTATGAAAGAAGTTGAGGAAGATACAAAGAAATGGAAAAACATTCCATGTTCATGGATTGCAAGAACAAATAGTGTTAAAATGTCTACGTTACCAAAAACAAGGTACACATTCAATGCAATCCCTATGAAAATGCCATCAGCATTTTTCACAGAGTTGGAAAAAACAATCCTAAAGTTTGTATGGAACCAGAAAAGACCCTGAATAGCCGGAGGAATGTTGAAAAAGAAAACCAAAGCTGGAGGCATCACAATTCCAGACTTCAAGCTGTATTACAAGCTATAATCATCAAGACAGTATGGTCCTGGCACAAAAACAGACATATAGATCAATGGAACAGAATAGAGATCCCAGAAATGGACCCTCAACCCTATGATCTTTGACAAAGCAGGAAAGAATACCCAATGGAAAAAAGTCTCTTAAACAAATGGTGTTGTGAAAATTGGACAGCCACAGCAGGAGAATAGAACTGGTCCACTTTCTTACACCCTATACAAAAATAAACTGCAAATGGATGAAAGACCTAAATGTGAAGCAGGAATCCATCAAAATCCTAGAGGAGAACACAGGCAGCTACCTCCTTGACCTTGGCCACAGCAACTTCTTGCTAGACACATCTCCAAAGGCAAGGGAAACAAAAGCAAAAATAAACTTTTGGGACTCCTTCAAGATAAAAAGCTTTTGCACAGCAGAGGAAACTGTTGACAAAACTAAAAAATAGTCAACAGAATGGGAGAAGATATTTGCAAATGTCTTATCAGATAAGGGGCTAGTATCCAAAATCTATAACTTACCAAACTCAACACCCAAAGAACAACAAATCCACTCAAGAAATGGGCAGAAGGCATGAATAGACATGTCTCCAAAGAAGACATACAAATGGCTAACAGCCACATGAAAAAATGCTAAACATTACTCAGCATCGGAGAAATACAAATCAAAACCACAATGAGATACCACCTCATGCCAGTAAGAATGGCTAAAATTAACAAGACAGGAAACGACAGATATTGGTGAGGATGGAGAAAAAGCGGAACCCTCCTATGCTGTTGGTGGGAGTGAAAATGGGTACAGCCACTCTGGAAAACAATATTGAAGTTCCTCAAAAAGTTAAAAATACGACCTAGCAATTGTACCACTAGGTATTTACCCAATGGATACAAACATAGTGATTCGAAGAGGCACATGCACTCCAATGTTTATAGCAGCAATGTCCACAATAGCCAGACTATGGAAAGAGCCCAGATGTCCATGGACAGATGAATGGATAAGGAAGATGTGGTGTGTATGTATGTGTGTATATATATATGTATATATTATATATGTATATATATATTATATATATATAACATATATATATAATATATATTACTCAGCCACCAAAAAGAAGGAACTCTTGCCATTTGCAATGACTTGGATGGAACTGGAGGGTATTATGCTAAGTGAAATAAGTCAGTCAGAGAAAGACAAATACCATAAGATTTCACTTATTGTAGAATTTAAAAAATAAAACAGATGAATATAGGGGAAAGGAAGGAAAAATAATATAAGACAAAATTCGAGAGGGAGACAAACCATAAGAGACTCTTAATTGTAGGGAACAAACTGAGGGTTGCTGGAGGGGAGGTGGGTGCAGGGATGGGGTAACTGGGTGATAGGCATTAAGGAGGGCATTTGATGTAATGAGCAGTGGATGTTATATGCAACTGATGAATCACTAAACTCTATCTTTGAAACTAATAATACATTATATGTTAATTAAATTGATTTTAAATAAAAACAAAAACAAAAAAAGGCTCCCAACAAACAAAAGCCCAAGACCAGGTGGTTTCACTGGTGAGTTCTACCAAACACCTAAAGAAGAATAAAGGCCAAATCTTTTCAAACTCTTCCATAAAATTAGAAAGAGAGAACACTTTCAAATAAGCATAATACAAAACAAATAAATATTATACACCACATTAATAGAATGAAAATTAAAAATCATAAGGTCACCTCAATAGATGCAGAAAAAGCATCTGACAAAATTCAACATCCTTTCATGATCAGAATGATGAATAAATGGTTATAGAGGAGTATCCCACAATATAACAAAAGCCATGTATGACAAGCACACAGCTAACAGCATACTCAACAGTGAAAGGTTACTCTTACTCTTACTCTCTCCACTCCTAATTCAACATAGAACTGGAAATTTGAGGCAGAGCAATTAGGAGAGAAAAAGAAATAAAAGGAAACCAAACTGTAAAGGAAGAAGTAAAAGTGTCTTTGTTTCCAGATGATTTGATGTACATAGAAAATGCTGACTCCACCAAAACACTGTTGGAACTAATAAACAAATTTAGTAAAGTTGAAAATACAAAATCAACACAAAAATCAGTTGCACTTCTCTACACTAACAACAATCCGAAAAAAATTAAATAAAACAATTATATTTGTAATATTATCAAAAATAATACAATTATTAACAATAAATTTAACCAAGGAAGTGAAAGATCTGTACATTGAAAACTACAAGACACTGATGAAAAAAATTGAGGATGGAAATAAATGGTAAAATATCCCATGTTTGTGGAGGAAGAACTAATACTGTTCAAATGTCCATACTACTCAAAGTCATTTATAGATTTAATGCAATCTCTATCAAAACTGAAATGGTATTTTTCAGCAGAAACAGAAATAATAATCCTAAAACTCCAAAGGACCACAAAAGACTCCAAAAAGCCAAAATCCTGAGAAAGAAGAACACAGCCAAAAGCATCACACCTCCTGATTTCAAATTTTATTCCAAGCCTATAATAATCAAAATAGCATGGTACTGGTATAAAAACAGACACATAGATGAATGTCACAGAACTAAGAGGCCAGAAATAATCCCATCCATATTCAGTCAGCTAGTATTTGACAAGGGGGCTAAGAATACTCAGTGGAGGAATGAATAGTCTCTTCAATAAATGTTGTTAAGAGAACTGTATATTCACATACAGAAAATAAGATACTGGCTCTCTATCTCAGATGACTCATAAAAATTAACTCAAAATGGATTAAAGACCTGGGGTCACCTGAGTGGCTTAATCAGTTGAGTGTTGAACTCCTGATCTCAGCTCAGGTCTTAATCTCCAGGTTGTGAGTTCAAGCCCCAGGTTGGGCTCCATACTGGGTGTGGAGCCTAGTTTTTTTTTTTTTTTGAAGACCTGAAATTATAAAACTCATAGAAAGCAGAGGGTAAAAATCTCCTTGACATTGGTCTTGGCAATGATTTGTAAAATATGACACTAAAAGCACAAGCAGCAATAGCAACAATAACAAAGTGCAACTACATCAAACTAAAAATCTTCTGCAATGCCCAGCAAAATTAATAATCAACAAAATGTAAGACCACCTATGGAATGAGAAAAAATATTCAGTAACCCTCTATGTGATAAGGGGCTAATAATATCCAAAGTATATAAAGAATTCATACAACCCAATAACAAAAGAAAAAAGAAAAAACCAATTGATTAAAAAATGGGCAGAGGAATTGAACAGATATTTTTCCAAAGAAGACATCCAAATGGCCAAAAATGTGAAAACATGTTCATCATTAATTATCAGGAAAATGCATATCAAAACCACAAGACGGGGCGCCTGGGTGGCTCAGTCATTAAGCATCTGCCTTTGGCTCAGGGCATGATCCCAGGATCCTGGGATCAAGCCCCACATCGGGCTCCTGCTCTGCTGGGGGCCTGCTTCTTCCTCTTCCACTCCCCCTGCTTGTGTTCCCTCTCTCGCTGGCTATCTCTCTCTCTGTCAAATAAAAAAAATCTTTAAAAAAAAACCCACAAGATATAACCTCATACTTGTTAGAATTGCTATTATCAAAAGTACAATACACAGCAAGAGGAGAGAGGAGAGGCTGTGGAGAAAATTCAACCGTTGTATATTGTTGTGGGAACGTAAATTATTGCATCCACTATGTAAAACAGTATGGAAGTTCCTCAAAAAATTAAAAATAGAATTTCATATGATCCAGCAATTCTACCTCTGGGGTATATCCAAAGGAAATGAAACCACTATTTCAAAAAGATATCTGCACCCCCATGTTCATTTCAGCATTATTCATAATAGTCAAGACATGGAAACAAACTTAGTGTCCATCAATAGATGAATGGATAAGCAGTATGCACATCTGTGTGTGTGTATATATATATATATATACACACACATACACAAACACTATGGAATATTATTCAGCCATAAAAAGGAGGAACTTCTGCCTTTTGCGACAATGTGGATGGATCTTGGGGGCTAAGTGAAGTAAGTCAGACAAAGACAAATACTGTATCATTTCACCTGTATGTATAATCTTAAAAAGCTGAATTCATAGAAGTAGAGAGTGGAAGGGTGATTGGCAGGAGATGGGAGGGTGAGGTAAATGGGGAGATATTGGTCAAAGGATACAAACTTCCAGCTATAAGATGACTAATTTTGGGGATCTAATGCACAGTATAGTGACAATAACTGCAAATGGTGTTATACACTTGAAAGTGGCTCAGAAAGTATTCCAGTTCATTCTTCTGCATGTGGCTCTCCCATTTCCCCAACATCATTTGTTGAAAAGACTTTTTTCCACTGGATATTCTTTCCTGCTTTGTTGAAGATTCGTTGACCATAGAGTTGAGTGTCCATTTCTGGGTTCTCTCTTCTGTTCCGTTGACCTATGTGTCTATTTTTGTGCCAGTACCATGCTGTCTTGATGATGTAATCATTTAAGCTTTGTAATATAGCTTAAAGTCTGACATTATGATGTCACCAGCTTTCTTACACCAAAGACAAAAATAAACTCAAAATGGATGAAAGGAATCCACCAAAATCCTAGAGGTGAACACAGGCAGCAACCTCTTTGATCTCAACACAGCAACTTCTTACTAGACAAGTCTCCAGAGGCAAGGGAAACGAAAGCAAAAATGAACTATTGGAACTTCATCAAGATAAAATATCTTCTGCACAGAGAAGGAAACAATCAACAAAACTAAAAGGCAACCTATGGAATGATGGAAGATATTTACAAATTACTTATCAGATAAAGGGTCAATATGCAAAATCTATAAAGAACTTATCAAACTCAACACTTAAAAAACAACAAATCCAGTCAAGAAATGGGCAGAAGATATTAACAGACATTTCTCCAAAGAAGACATACAAATGGCCAGACGACACATGAAAAAGTGCTCAACATCACTTGGCATCAGGGAAATCCAAATCAAGACCACAATGAGATACCACCTCACACCAGTAAGAATGGCTAAAATTAACAAGTCAGGAAATGACAGATATTGGCAAGCATGGAGAAAAAGGGGAACTGTCCTATGCTGTTGGTGGGAGTGCAAGCTGGTGCAGCCACTCTGGAAAACAGTATGGAGGTTCCTGAAAAAGTTAAAAATAGAGCTACCCTTTGAGCTAGCAATTGCACTACTAGGTATTTATCCTAAGGATACAAACATAGTGATTTAAAGGGGCACATGCACCCCAATGTTTAGAGCAGCAACGTCCACAATAGCCAAAGTAAGGAAAGGGCCCTGATGTCCATCGACTGGTGAATGGATAAAGAAATGGTATATATATATGCAATGGAATATTACTCAGCCATCAAAAAGAAGGAACTCTTGCCATTTGCAATAACGTGGATGGAACTAAAGGATATTATGCTAAGTGAAATAAGTCAGTCAGAGAAAGATAAATATCATATGATTTCACTCATATGTGAAATTTAAGAAACAAAACAGATGAACATAGGGGAAGGGAAGGAAAAATAAAATAAGATAAAGACAGAGAGGGAGATAAATTATAAAATATTCTTAACTATAGGGAACAAACTGAGGGTTGCTGGAGGGGAGGTAGGTGGGGGGATGGGGTAATTAGGTGATGGGCATTAAGGAGAGCACTTGGGTGTTATATGCAACTGATGAACCACTAAATTTTACCCTTGAAACCAATACTACACTACTTGCTAACTTGAATTTAAATAAAATTTTGAAAGAAAAAAAAGAAAGTTGCTAAGAGAGTAAACCTTAAATGTTACTACTACACCCTAATATTGTGGGGGATATTTTGCCATACATACATGTATCAAATAATCACGTTGTACACCCTAAACTTCCATATGGATGTCAATAACATCTCAATACAGTTAGGAAAAAAAGACAATACAATTTAAAAATCTGTAAAGGACTTGAATAGACATTTCTCCAAAGAATATATACAAATGGCTGATAATTACATGAAAAATTCCTTAATATCACTAATCACCAGGGAAATGCAAATCAAAACCATGATGAGATATCACTTCATGCTCATTAGGATGACTATTGTTAAAAACAACAAAAACACAGAAAATAACAAATAATTGGTAAGGATGTAGAGAAATTGGAGCCCTTTGGCAGTGCTGTGGGAATATAAAGTGGTGTAGAAAGAAGTACGATGTAGAAAAAAGTACAACAGTTCCTCAAAAAGTTAGACATAAAATTACCATTATGATCTAACAATTCCACTCCCTGGTACATCGAAAAGCTGAACCTTGAACAGATACTCATACACCAATGTTCATAGCAGCATTATTCACAACAGGAAAATGTGGAGACAACTCAAATGTCTATCAAGGGAAGAATGGATTAAAAAATGTGGTATATACATACAGTGTAATATTAGTCAGCCTTAAAAAGGATGAAATTTTGATACATACTACAGAATGGATGAACCTTGAAAACCTGATGAACCTTGGAAACCTTATAAACCAGACACAAAAGGACAAATATTGTATGAGTCCATCTTTACAAATTACCTAGAACAGTCAATTTCACAGAGAAAGAAAGTAGAATAGTGGTAACCAGCAGCGAGGGGGAGAGATGAATGAGGAGTTTTTACTTAATTGGCAGAGTTTCTGTTTGGGTCATAAAAATATCTTAGAAATAGAGATGATGATGCATACCTATGTGAATGGACTTAATGATACTGAATTGTACACTTAAAAGATATTGGAATAGGAAATTCAATGTTATAAATATTTTACCAGAACTTTAAAAAAGAAAAAGAAACAGGGGCGCCTGGGTGGCTCAGTCATTAAGCGTCTGTCTTCACGCTCAGGGCATGATCCCAGTGTTATGGGATCGAGCCCCGCATCAGGCTCCTCCACTGGAAGCCTGCTTCTTCCTCTCCAACTCCCCCTGCTTGTGTTCTCTCTCTCTGGCTGTCTCTCTCTCTCTCTGTCAAATAAATAAATAAAAACTTTAAAAAAAAAAGAAAAGAAAAAACAAACTGTGTCAGTTTTTTTAAAGATGGAAGTTTTAAAATATAGGTAATTTTGTGCTCACTTGGGCAGGACATATACTAAAATTGGAATGATACAGAGAAGATTAGCATTGCCCCTATGCAAGGATGACATGCAAATTCATGAAGTGTTCCATATTTTTAAAACTAATTTTTTTAAAATAAAACAAAATACAGTTACTTTTGAAAGAACAAGAAACCACCCAGTCATTGCAGTAGGCCACATCTTTCTGCAGGGGAACTAGCCTGAATACTAGGGTGCCTCTTGCCACACCCATCCTTGGAGCCATCATTCCTCCTCCCTACCCAGGCACCTATTCCAAATTATGCCTTTTGAAGTCTTTCTTCTCCAAGTTGACAGTCCTGGCCTTCTCATTCTTCCTTGGGGGCATAGGATCCCACTGCCTCACCTCCTAGTCTTCTCTGAGGATCTTCTCTGAGATCTCCGAGGATCTGAGGATCCACTGAGTTTAGGCTGTAAACCTGGATTTTTGCACCCCGACTGATGCAGTTGACAGGCTACTGCCATATTTGTGCTCACAGTCAGGTGACATCCTTTGAATTTGTCGGAAAGCAAAGGTATGGCCAGAAGGTCCGAGACCCACTGGTCAATCAAGTAACCAGGGAGCAAGGGCAGAGAATCCTAAGGGCCCACGCCAGGAAAGAAAAGGGTTAGAGCCACAGCCTAAAAATGTTGTGAGTCCTGATGAGAAAACTTAGTGTATTATAAAAATAACATAAAGCAAGTTTACAATAGAACACTATTAAAAATCATTCAGTAATATCTGAACTGGAAAATCTTGGTATGAAAGATCTTTTCAGGGGTCCTTGGAGAAGACCTGGTCCCATGTCTTTGGGGAAGAAAAAAATTTATATATTATAAATTATGCATATAGTTTGTTTTGTTTCTTAAAAATTAAGGATATTTTAAAACTCTCTGAAAGGCAGAAAATAGATGGCTTAGAATAGCTCTCAATGGCCAAAGGGTGACAAGTTGGAATGGAAAAGAGGAATTATCACTCATTGGAAGAAGTTAAGCCCGTAATTATCTTCAAAAGGGGAAGAGTTTAAGAAAAATATAAAGTCCTTGCAATGCAGAAGAGGGAAAACGATAATAGAAGAAACTAATGTTTATAACTTTAACTAGTAAGGACTATGGAGTCTGTGGGAGTCCTATTCTTGATTCAGGGTATATTTGGCAATGAAACACAGACCGCCTTTGTTTCTACCTAATAGGGGAAGAATTGACTAAAGGAACTCTGATGGCCAGAAACTGACAGGAAAGGTCAGGACTACACCACCAACACCGGGAGAGGGGACATCTGGGGTCATGCATGCTGCACCAGTCAGCAGGTAGAAAGGCTGTTTAACTGCAAGAAACACAATAAGGTGGGCTCATCCGAAGGCAGTGGAAGATCCTCTGCGGGGGAGGGGACAGCAATAGAATCCTCCTGACTCTGGGGTGAGGCAATCTCAGGGTGACTGTAAAGAAGGTTGATGGGTTATGACAAAGACAGCCCAAACCGAGGTGGGACACCCTATGTCCAGGGTCTTTTTGGACGTGGGGACAGGGAGGGAGCCAATCAGGCTCAAGAAAGTCATGGCCTTTGCCATTTGCCCTAGCCCTGACCTCTTCCTGGCCTCAGTCCAAGCCTGGACTGGGCGACCCCTGTGCCCTTCCTTATTACCTCACAGCCTGCATTCACCCCTGTTGTGTGGGATCAGCCCCCCCAACCCCCACTTCTGAGGAATCAGCAGCTTCATTAGCACCAGCTGTGTGCTTCCGCCCCTTTCCACCCCACCCCTTTCTTCATGCTCTTGGCACTGCTCCCTGAGCCATCCAGGGGTTATTTAATCCATACTTCATTCCTTTCCCCCAGCATGCCGTCCCTCTGTCCTTGGCCTAGCGGGGAGACAGATCCCACAACGTTTCTGCTTTTCCCAAGACTGCAGAACAGCAGAGCAACAGCAGACCTCACAGCCCTAAAGGAAGCGCCTTGTTTTTTCCCACAAATAATATAATCCGGTCCCAAGAAGGCACTCTGTAAAGAAGGTTCTGTAAGATTCTGCCCTGCATCCTGAGATTGGTCTGACCCGTTTTCCAAGGCCGCTCTGAATCCTGCGTTAGGAGTCGCGACTAGGCCCCGTGTGACGGAGCCCTTCCGGGACGGTTGGGGTTAAATCTGCCTGGACGCTACGAGCTGCGGAGATCAGCGCACCCAAACCTATGCGTTCTAAGGCTTTCAGACCACTGCGCAGACACGCGGTGCAGAGCCAGAGGAGACCACTGCGCGGCTGTACGTCCCCGGCAGCACCCGCAGCTGGGCCTGAGGGATGCAAAACCACAGCCTCGCGGGGAGACAGGGACAGAGACCGGGAGAAATACTAACAAAGCGAGACCAACGGAAGTCCAGGTGGCACCGAGGCTGCAGATCTCCGGGAGCAGCCCCTACCCCGGTCCAACTCATTTCACCTCGCCCCCTGCTGCGCCGGGCTGCCACAGAGGCCGAAGGACTCCCGGCCCCGCCCCCACCCCGGTGCCCTCCCGCGGCTTAACCCTTGCCTGCCCGCCTCCTGCCACAGAGGCCCGCCTCTCCAAGCCGCGGCGGGCGGGCGCGGGCCCTCCTCCTCCCCCACCCCGCGGGGGCGCGCGGCGCCAGGAGCTGACCGTGGTGCTGAGCTAGGCGCGCGGCTTGGGCTCGGGCGCGGCTCCCGGCCCCGCCAAGGCCGCGTACTGCGACACTCCCGGCCACCTGCGGTAAGTCGGCAAAGGCCGAGGATTCAGGCTTGGGGAGAAAGGGAATGATTTGGGAATTTTTGTGCGTTCTTTCGCGCGATGGGCGGGCTGAGTGGAGGAAAGAGGGTCTGCACCCTTTCCTCCTCACAGTGTCCTGCGCAGATAATGCGGAGTCTGGGGTCTGGGGGCGACGACCCTTTTAAGTCTGGGCTAAGGAAGGAGAGAGAACGCTTTTGCGCGTATGCGGAGGCGGGGGGAAAAAACAGATAAGACTGGAGACCCATTTTCTTTCATCCGGGCGGCCCAGGAACACCTAGAGACACCCGTAGAGGAGGTGGGCCAGAACCTTTGCTCCCCAAAGGGCCCTTTGTCTCTCCAACGTGGGGATTGGGTAAATTGGTGATGTTCTCACTGCAGATTCTATTTCTGCTTCATTCCCCACCCCACACCCACCCCATAACACGGAGCTTTCTCTCTCCACAATAGCCTTCACTCCAAACATCCTGAAGGTTTTGTCTTAGACAAGACACCCTCTACAGAGATAAACTATTGCCCCATACATAGCTTCCCACCCTGACCCCAGTGTCCAGGAAGTCCCTTGGCAGAGATCCTCTCTGAGGCCTCTGCTTTCTTATCACCGTTCCCCTCTTTGTATTTCAAGGCTTGTGGTTTTACTAGATGTTGGGGGCGGGGCAGGGAAAAGCATGGCAAATGCCAAAACTATTAGTCAAAAATTTTTTATCTCCAAACCACTTCTATTATATATGTGTACCTGCAAGGTTTTTGTTTGCTCTGTGATAGACTCAATTTCATGTTAAAAAAGGCAAGAAGCTCACAGAAAGGAAGGGAAAAGAAAATCCTAGGCAGTCGAGCTAAAGTTATTCATCTTGTAGAAAACCAGCCAGTAGAATTACTTCATTTTCTCAATTTGCAATAAATCCATATGCAAGTGCATACTCTGTAAGGCACTGAGAAGAAAGGTTGGCATGCATAGAAAATCTCTGTCACTACTGACTCTCCACTACGCCTTTCTCTGGCTCCTAATCTGCCTTCTGGCCTCCACTCTTGAGCCTGCTTTCCATTCTCACTTACAACTAATCTATTAAAACTGAAAACTGGCCCCTGTTACTCACCCTTGATGGCTGGCTCTCCATGGTGCATAGGATAAAAGCCAAGACCCTACCCGTGACCTCAGGCCTGGTGCGGTCTGCCCCGCCCATCTCCAGGCGTCATCCTACTGGCTTGCTGCTCTGGATACCTGGGCCTGCTTTCAGAGCTTTAAATATTCTTCATCCTTTCCTCTGCAAGGCCTTTCTGAGGGATGTTCCCTTTGCCTGGAATATGCTTCTCACATCTTTTGCCTGGTTGTGTTCAGCTGTCTTTTAGATCTTGGTTTAAATACCACATCTGTGAATCAGAGTTGATTAAATATAGACAAGGTGTGGTCCCTATTCTCATGGAATTTGGAAGTTCATTTTAGAGATGCAAGACTCAGTCCAAGGTCTTGATGTCACTGAGACCTGTCTCAGAGAATGATGTGCATAAACTGTAGAATTAAAAATGCCAGAATCAACATCCTATTTAGGAAACGTAGATATAAATATATGGCCAAAATGTCTAAAAAACATAAATACTTCATTTAAATAAGCACTAGCTCACTGTCAACCACAGTTGGAGTCCTGAATCTTAGCTTTTCAATCTCACTGGGGAGTAAAAAGCTCAAACAAGCACCCAAATGAGGAGCCAGTGATCACTGAGTTCTATAGACAAGAAGGCAGGAACCAGGGAAGGGACAGGCCTACTTTTACCTTTGGGGAAGGATGTGGCACATGGTAGAGTATTCCCTCTCAGGTTTCATGCTGAGGTCCACTGGAGAAGTCTTTAGCCAGAGGGTTACGAAGCAGAATATGCATTTTTGCAGCTGGGAACCTGGACATATTTGGCCTCTGCCCTCAAGCAATGACAGTGCCAGCATGTGGCTGTCCAGATAAATTCCACTCTGTCCCTGAGAACTGTCATGGAAGGTGACTGCTCAGCTTTTCTCCACTTAGGCAGTGGGCCCTCTTACCCCCCAGGGAGTTCCCACCTATGTCACATATGGGCCCCACATTTCTAAAGAGTCAGGCTCTGATAAAATATTTTAATGTAGAATCTGGACTGAACATACACTGAATTTCACATAATTGCTCCAGTATTTTGCAAATCTCCAATCATTACTCTGAATCTTAGTGCGTATTGCCCTATCAATGTGCCGAAGCGTTAAATGAACTCAGGAAAGAGAGCTGGCAACAGTAGTGACACTGAGTCCAGCCATCTGTAGAAATGACTGTTATTTTGAGATGTCGTTTTCCAAGTTCAGAATATAGTGAAATTTCCAGTTCTTCATGATTTTAAATCAGGAAACTGAATTAAGAATTAAGAAATCAATTTTATTCATAGAGATCAATATCAGATAAACCATCATAGTTCTTGCAGTTGCAATTTCTGCATACAGTGAAGTAATATTTATCATGCTCGCTTGGAGTTATTCCTTAGAGTATGGTAATAAAAAGATTTTTCTAAAACATAGAAAAGAGATCTCATAATGAATGTATCTAAAATTTCTTGTCATAGAAATTATATTATCTTCAATTACAATTTCTCTAGATTGTGTGAGCTATACTTTTGATTTTAATCACCATTTTCATTGTGCTTTCCAAAATTCCTCATAAAAACATATTTATTATTTGATTTTTAAATTTCCCGTGAAGAGGAGTTTGGGCTATTGGTTCACAGAATGTCTGTTGAGGTTAAGAGCACATGATCAGAATCAAAGGAGCTTGGTTTCAAATCTTAGTTCTGTCACTTATCACACGTGCAACCTGTGCCAATCTATTGAATTTTCTGGATCTTAATTTCTCCTTTGTAAAATGGAAGTTACAGTAGTATGTCTCATAAGGTTATAGGCCAAGCTCTCACTTGGTTAGGTCGATGCAACCAAGACTCAAATCTGGGTTCTCCAACGCCAGAGTCCAGATAGTAATCACTATGCTGTGTAGAGTAAAACCTATCAGACCTGGGGAAGGACTTATCTAGGCCACAAAGGACTGTGGGGGAGTGAAAATGGTATCTGCAGATATAGGCTAGGAAAGGCTTGGGCACATGCCACCTCACAGGGGGCAGAAAGGCAGCTTGAAGCACTTTCTCACTGTCCAGGATGCTGCCACCAAAAGCTGAGCTAAGTCCGGCTTCTGTGGTTTTCCCTGGCTCATCTTATCCTCCAGCCGGAAGTCTCAAGTGTCCCTCTGTAGGGGAGGAAGCACCGCCCATGGGTGGGAGTAAGGTGGAGGCTGGTCAGCTTACCCCTGTGAGCCCCTGCAACAGCAGCCTTGTCACCCCTTCTCATCTTCTTTCGCTTTAATGTTATCAGCCAGACTGTGAGGCAGCCCCTCTGCTTACCTCCAGGTGAGAGCTCATGGCTAAGCATTTGAGAGCTCCAGAGCTGACCCTGGGTAGCTCCTAGCTGTCAAGCAGCTTTCTGAACGTAGCTGCAAAGCTCTGTGGGCAGTGGACCTGAAAGGCAGGCAGGCTGACAGAGCCACTTGCCTTTCCACAGGCTTCATGCCTCCCTCACAGACTGTGAACTGTGGGGAGTGAATTCTGGTGCTCCCTATGAAGCTAATCATTACGGAGAATCAAAGAAACCCCAAACTCTCTCCTTTAATTTTTCCCTGGCCAAACTGACAGGATGGACCTGCAGGTTGCTCATCACCAAGCTGCTGGAACAGGCTGAGCTGTGAGCTGGGTGCCTGTGAGGATACAGGGAGGGAGAGTCCAGGGAAGTCCACAGGTGGTGCTCTTGGGCGTCACCTTCTTTTGGTCTACTCTTATAGGTCTCCAAACTCACCCCAAAGGCAACAGGTTTAAAACTATAGAGTCTTGTTTCTCTCTCTTTCAGACCAGCTCTTAGCACAGGCCCCTTCCTTGCCTTCACTCAGTTTCTACTTCCTGTCATTTTCCCACTTCTAGGTCAGTATTTACTGTTTCCTCAGTGTTGATGACTTCTCTCTCCTTATTCAGTTGCTGGGTCCTAGCATTTCTGCCTTCGAAAGGCCCTATAACTTCACCTCTCTTTTTTGTCTTATGACTATAGCTTCCACCTGTATCTTATCTCCACACACTCAGCCCACTTTAGTTGCCTTTTGTGAATCTTCTCTGCTCAAAGCTTCTGTCCTAATTTATTCAGATGTCAGATAAATAGTCTTACTCTGCCAACTTTATTATGTCACTCTTTGTACCCACCCACTCCCTCAGAAGACTTTTATAGCTCTTCGTTGACCTCAGAGGAAGGCCACACTCCTCAGCTATGCAAAAATGGTCAAGATAACAGTCTTACTGGCTTCCCTCTCCCACCCCCAGGACAGACATCAGTAATCAATCCCAACACTCTTTCTTATTGGACTCAGACTGGGCATCCATCTGGGTGGCACTCTGGCTGGTACCCCAGGCATCAACACCTCTCAGAATGTGCACAGAAAGTGATACCTGCCTACTCTCAGTCCATCATGTGCTGTGTCTATCTAACCTGCCTGGTCCTGGCCTCATGGTGACTCCTCACTTTTGCCTTCTACCATGATGCTGTCTCTCTTCTCAGTGCTCAAGCTCAGCACACACCATTAGATGCTTGGCTGTGCCTTGCCCTGATGGCCTCTCTGTAGACTGAGTCTTGCCTCCTCAGACAGATGCAATAGCCCTGGAGGGCAGTGTATGTGGCTTCCCTTCCAACTGATGAACACCTGTGTCCATCCCAGAAGGCAGGCTTGGGTTTCCCTTTGAGCTTTGTCTCTTAGATGAAGGCAGGAACTTACTTATTGAACCCTCTGCTCCACCACTCAGAAAGGCCGTGATACTTTCCCTGTAAGGATGTGGTGCTAAATCGAGTGCCTGGGCCTGGAAATAGGAGTCTGACTTGGCCAGATAAACTCTGAGAGGATGCTTGGTTGAGTTGAGAGATCACAGACACAAGAGCACCAGACCTCAGTCTACTCTCGATTTGGCTACTACTGTGTGACTTTAAGTATGTGACTTAACCTCTCTAACATCAGTTTTCTGTGGAGCAGTGGGCAGCCCTGGAGCAGTGAGCATGGGTGAGGCCATTCTCATCTCCCTCTCCCTACCGCTGTGGAGGATCCAAGTTTAGATGTCAGAGATCAGCTCCAAAGCCACTGTGTGAGCAGAGTTAGGCAGAGGTCTTCTAGAGCCATAGGCCTCCATCTTGGATACTAAGTGCGTCCTACTTTCCTTCACAGAAGCTTGGGGCACTGGCAGCATGGAGCTGAAGAGAGGAAAGACCTTCATCAAATCCAGCCTGCAGATTTCCCATGAGAAATCCCCAGATCCAGCAGCCACCACTCTGGCCAGGGAGGATGCAAGTCCCTGGTCAGTCTCACCAGGAGGGCAACAGCAGCCCCACAGTGAAAGGGCCCTGCAGGTTAGTCCCAGCGCCCAAGGATATGACAGATGCTCCAACAAGGGGGCAGAGCCAGAACCCGAGGTGGGGGCTGCAGCCTTCTGTGGGGCCACCTTCAAACTGGTACGAAAGAGCAAGACTCATGACAATGTGCCCGGGGCTGGCAGGGCAAGCACAGCCGCAGGGCAGCTGGTGGGCAGCACAAGCTTCCCAGGGCCCTCCAGCAACCAGCGCATGATTGATTACCGCCACTTTGTGCCCCAGATGCCCTTTGTGCCAGCGGTGGCCAAGAGCATCCCAAGGAAGAGGATCTCCCTGAAACGACCTAAGAAGTGCTTTCGGAACCTATTCCACATTCGCAGAAACAAGACTGAGAACTTGGCCTCGCTGGTGACCAAGGGGGACAGCCTGTCTTCCCCCGGGGGTCCATCAGAGGCTGGTGGGAAGCCAGGCAAAGCGTTCTTCCCCTTAGGTGAGGGACTAGGGCCAGACAGCCTGTGCCAGGACCTATCTGACAGTGAGCTCCTGCCTGACTCTTCCTTTGACCTCTGCAGGGCCCTGTGTGAGGATGTAGCCTCACTCAAGAGCTTTGACTCTCTCACGGGCTGTGGGGAGATCTTTGCAGATGAAAGCTCAGTGCCATCCCTGGAACTGAACGAGGGCCTGGAGAGCCCAGCCCAGGTATCACAGGCCCTTGAAAGCAAGGTTCTTAGGGGCCCCTTCCAGGGCAGTGTGGAACAGCTGGCATCACCTGCCCAAAACGAGATGTCTGACTTTGCCAAGTTCTGGGACAGTGTGAATCATTCTGTGAGGCAGCAGCACCGTGCCCTCCTGGGGCCATGGCTGGGGGGTCCCCAGGGGACAGACACAGACCGGCCCAGGCTGGATGCAGCTGGGCTTGCTGAGCTCCCCCTGTGTCCCTGCAGAGACCCTCACAGTGGCTCCAAAGCCAGCTCCATAGACACAGGTACCCCTAAAAGCGAACAGCCAGAATCCGTGTCCACGAGTGATGAGGGCTACTATGACTCCTTCTCACCTGGGCTTGAGGAGGACAAGAAGGAGGCTTCAAGCCCAGGCACACCTGCAGCTGCCTTCCCCCGGGACAGTTACAGTGGAGATGCCCTCTATGAGCTCTTCTATGACCCCAGCGAAGGCCCTGTTGGCCCAAGTCTGGATGATGACCTAAGTGTGTCTGAGAGTCTGTCAGGGCCAGCACTAGGAGCACCACTGTCCATGTGCAGCTTCCATGTAGGGGCAGAGGAGAACTTGGCCCCAGCACCAGGCCCAGACCTGCTCAGCCAGGGCTTTTTGCAAAGCTCCTGGAAGGGTAAGGAGTGCCTGTTAAAGCTCTGTGACACTGAGCTTGCCATCACCATGGGCATTATCAACTGGCTTCGCCGTGGCCCTGAACTCCGCACCCCACCTGCTTCAGCCCCTAGAGAAACTGCAACCTCACCCAGGGGAGAGGCAGAGAAGCTGGTTGCTGGCTCCAAGAAAAAGGGCCCAGATCCAGTGAAGCTGGAGGGCAGGGGGGCTGGGGCTTCAGATGCAGGTAGGACCACTATGGGCTCAGCACCCAGCAGGCGGGAGCTGTGGGCACATTTGGGTCCCAAGGGCCTCCCCCCTGGAGAGAGCAAGGTCCTAGGAGGGCCCGAGCAGGGAACCAGCACTCTCTCCAGGGACCCATCTCTGGAGTGTGTGCAGGTTTCTGGGGAAGGAGGGACACAAGGCTGCCATGAAAACTTGTTCTCCTCTTTGGGGTCTGCAGCCTCTGCAACAACAGACACTTCCAGCAAAAATAAGGTCCCAAACCATTGGCCTGGCTTCCAGGACCCCACACCTCCTGGGAATCAGGAGTGTTTCCAAGGTCCCTGGAGGCCAGGTCCTGGCGGAAGCACCCTCAATGTAGAGCCCACCCTGACAGGCTGTGTGGCCCAGGTTGCAGGCCTGCACATCCACCCAGACTACGAGCCCTCTACTACACAGTCCCCAAGGCAAGACATAAACAGTGGGCTCTGTAGGCAGCCTCAGGCCAGGGGCCCTGATATTCTCCAACAAAAAGAACCTAACAGCTTCCCTAGCGTGCCGGTTGTGTGTGGCCTGCCCTCCCTGGCTAGTCCACCCCACAGCCCACAGGACAAGAGGTACCCGGGCCACATCCTGGACCTTAGCCGGCTCAAGGTGGAGCCCACCAGAATGGATGCCCAGGCTCATCGTGCTTCTGTGGATGACCAGCCCCTGCAGCTCAGTTCAAGGGCTGTGGAGCAGGCAGCACATAAGGGCCAACTGGACTCATAGCCCCTCTTGGCCCTACTACCCAGCTGAGCCCCTGGGGCCAACTGCCAGAAATCCTGGACCTCACTTCCATCATCCAGTACAAACTAGCCCCCTCTGCAAGTGTCCCAGAAAGTTGCTACAGTTTCCTGGCCCATGAGGGCCTCCTCTGCAACAAGCTGGAAGTAGGGGCCCCCAGACCAGCCATGGCTGAGCCTCACCTGTAGCATGGGCCCTCACTCACCAGACACTGTGTCTTTGTGGCCACATTCAAGAGAACCTAACACCCAAATCTCCATCCTTTGTCCCTGATGTAACGACTGCTGGGGGGTGGGGGTAGCAGGACACAGGCAAGTGGAGCAGAACATTTTAGTGTGGAGGCATCCATTCCTGAACCAGCTCAGCTAGACCAGGTACTGGGCAGCCTAAGGCCAAGGATAGCTGCACAGCTGCCATTGCTCTCAAAGTGTGCCTCATTGATTTCCCCACAAAGAAATGAAGACTGGAATCCCAGTTGGTTGTGAAGTGGCCACAACTGGCTTCTCCTCATACAGCATGTTAGAGGGAGGAGCTCAGGCTTAAAACTGATGGGAAGATAACAGTACATCTTATAAATGGGAAGTAGAGGGTGCCAAGAAGTCTGCATAGTGGTTGAGAAAAATAAATGTGTGGTTTAAGGCTTAGGGGTGGGAGGCAGAGTGAGAGAGAGGCAGGGTAGGGTGCTGTGGATGAACTCAGGAATGTCCACTGGCCCCACACCAGTCTGCTCTCTACCCCCAGGACTAGTAGTCACAGTGTACTGGGGCCCTGAAGGACTTCTCGTGAGAATGAGAAGGAGGACCAGCCTCATCTCGTTAAGACCTCGAATCAGCAGACAACATATGTTACTGTGCAAACCTGCTAGGGCTAGACCGTGCAGATCCTAGTCAATGGGTGTTGGCAAATTCTTTATTACAAATCAGACCAACAATTTCCCACAACTTCTCTAAATGAAGCCAAGGATGGCAAAATGTTCTTAGGGAAGAAGCTGATTGATTGTCCACTGCCATTCTCTCCCCTCCAAACTGTCAGCATCTTTGCCTCCCCTTTCAGGAAAACTTACCTCAAAATGGAGCTGTAAGTCTCATCTTCCTGAAAGCCACAACAGCATGCACAGTACCAAATGTTCAAACTCATGGAGGGAAAAGGTGGCCCACATCCTCAGGAAGGGCAAGTGTCAGGACATCAGGTACAGTGACAGACCATGCATCAAGCTCCTCTATGATTAGATCCTACCTCACCCGACATGTTGCAGTGAGACGCCAAGGATAGGATGCCACAGACATGAACTGTTTCTGGAGGAAAGATCATCATAGAAAGGGGTAGGTCAGGTGGTGGGGGAGAAATTCCAGCCAGCGGGATGCAGTCTGACCGCTGACCACAGGCTGCTGCCTGTCATGATTGTCTGAGGCTTCATTTCAGACTAGAAAATGCTCTGTAGCCCTTGTTAACAACAGTTTACTGGGGCCTACTGTGTGCTCCCATAGGATCTTGACCCAGGCCCACCCCTGGGACACTGAGGAAGGTCAGCGCCAGTCTCCTGGAAAACCACATGTGATCCCCCCCAGGACCTCCACAAACGATTAGCATTATTGAGCTGTGCCAGGAGCAGGTTACACATGGAGTAGTTTACCTCATCCCTGCACCAACCTGAATGCAGTTGTCTTCATTTTCAGATATGGAAACCAAGGCGCAGAGTGCTGGTGTGACTTGCCCATGAACACATGCAGCTAGTGTGTGGGGTCGATGGGGTTTGAGTCCCACCCATTCACTCCTAAGGCCCAGTTCTTCACGAGGCTCTAGAACTTCTCTTGCTGAGTTCCTGCAAAGAACTCCTCTTTCAAAGCCTTCGCTCCTCCCTTCCTCCAGGGCACCCTCTGGGTGCCAGCTGTGTGTCTCCCTGTAAGCAGCCTGAACGCTTGGGGGCATGGGGCATCCCTAATTCAGTCATGGCCCTTATCACTTTGTACTGAACCTGAGCAGAGCAAGTGCTCAGTACATATTTACTTGTTGAAAGAATGAAATATCAAAAAGTTGCTCATGGTTTTCTGATTTCTAATTGAATGTGAGCCTGTGTCTAAAGAGTAACAGAGTTAAGATTTTACCTTGCAGGAGTTCGGAGGCCATGTTTCCTTGACGTGACATGGTGACTAGTGGTGATGGGGAGAATCCAGCCAGTTCCAAGAGTGCTGGTAAAGGCAGAAAGCAAGGAGGTCCAGGACCCAGAGGTTATGGTGAGGGTGGTCTGCAGTGACCCAGCAACAGAGCAGCAGAGAAAAGGAACTGAGGCCATGCCTACCTGAGAGGAACCACCAGCCCAGCGGCTTTCACTCTGGGAAGCATCTTAAGCAATCCTGACACCCTAGAAATATTCATTCTCTGTAATGTTGTGGGAGACCACAGCAGTGGCCTACAAGGCACCTTGCTGAGAGAACAGAGTGCCTTCCCTTTCTCTTGTATCCAGTAGGTCTGAGGAAACCTCAGATCATCTCTTTCCATATCCCACCTCTTGAGCTGCCCTCTCCTGCAAGAGGGGTGCAGGCAGTGCCAGTCTGATGGGGCTCTGCAGGCCTCAAGCATGTTCTCCAGGTGACCCACTGAGAGGAAAAAATGGAACTGCTGGTCCAGATCCTGGGATAAGTGCCTAGCCCAGTGCTGGGGGTAGCAGAGACCTAGGGGCATTTTCAGAATTCTGGTCATTTCTAACCCTCTCATTCATACTTGGCTGTAGAAGTGATGGGAGGTTTTTTCTCCCATATAAAGTAAAATCCCAGCTCATAGATGTCCCACAGAGTGTGAGTGACTCCCCAGGGTCACACAGTGACCAGCAGAGGACTGCGGTACACCCTGCAGCCTGTGCACTGTGCCTTTCAACCTTCCAGCCTTCCAAGGTTGCACTGGATACTGGGAGGTGCTGGGAGGGGACCAGGCAGCCTCCCAGCCTGCCCTAATGGTGGGGGTGGCCTGGGTCTATAGCAGGGTGCCCTGGGGTGCACCAGGAAGGCTGGACAGAGATCAGGAGGGAGGTAAAGGCCAGCACATGCTGAGGAAGACCCAGTGAACAACATCGGGGGTACATCTTACCTTTCCTGGTTTCTTATTTAATTTAATTTTATTTTTTATGGAATGGGGATAAATATCAGATACAAAACTCAAAAGACACAGAAAACAATAAAAAGTGAGTCTCCTTCCTTCTTTTATCTTTCTGTTGTTTTGATTACAAAACTAATTCCCATTTACTACAACCAATCCAAACTGTGTGAAGAGCTGAGCCTCCACTTCCCTGACGTTCTTGAACACTAGATGTGTCCTCAGACCCTTTTTACGTCCATGACATAAATACACATGAACTTTAATCTTTTTTACTGCACAGTGCATCACAGACATCTTTTTTATTTAAAATCGATTAACATATAACGTAACATTAGTTTCAGAGGTAGAGTTTAGTGATTCATGAGTTGCATGTAACACCCACTACTTATTACATTACGTGCCCTCCTAATGCCCATCACCCAGTTACCCCATCTCCCCACCCATCTCCCCTCCAGAACCCTCAGTTTGTTCTCTATATTTAAGTCTCTTACGGTTTGCTACCCCCCCTTTTTTACCTTATTTTATTTTTCCTTCCCTTCCCCTGTGTTCATCTGCTCATCTGCTTTGTTTCTTAAATTCCACATATGAGTGAAATCATATAGTATTTGTCTTTCTCTGACTTATTTTGCTTAAGCGCCTGCCTTCAGCTCAGGTCATGATCCCATGGTCCAGATGGAGGTGGCATCTGGCTCACTGCTCACTGGGGAGTCTGTTTCTCCCTCTCCCTCTGCCCCTCTCTCTTCCCCTCCTGCCTGTTGTCATACTCTCTCTCTCTCCCTCTCAAGACATCTTCTTAGCAGGTACCAGCAGCAAGCTCCATTATCTTGAACAGGTCCACCGCAGTCTCCTTTAGGTAGCAATTAATTTAAACATTCTCTTATTGACGGATATTCAAGTTATTTTGATTTTTGCTGTTACAAAGAATGCTGTGCTCACTTCTTTATTCTCCTAAATCTTCTTTATTAAAGTTCTCTTAAAAACTGTAAAAATGAAACTTAAGAATGAAAAGATGCATTTTAAAAATGAACAACACACCCTGTTTCCTGTACCCACCCCAAGGCCCAGCTGTCCTGAGGCCCTGATGTTAATGCCTTAAGCTCCATGGTGATAGGGACATACCACACACACCCATATTGGGAAGGGGAAAGGTGGTTTTTTTTGTTATTACATGTTAGACCTTGAAAACTGTCATTCCTATCCTTACAACAAGAAAAATCTGGACAAACAAAATCAATGACTTTTCTTGGCCCATCAGAAAACAGGGCAAATAACTTCCTTGAAACATGGAGAAACAGGTGCATTCAGAGAAATACAACAACCAAGACCTGGAGCAGGAATTGCAAAATGACAAAAACTGGTAGGAAGAGTTAAAAAGTAATTTTTAACTTGCAGGGTGAGTAAGAAGCTGGACAGTAAAAGGGAAGCATATGCTTTCATAGCCCTTTGCTCTAAGAACCACATCAAGTTTTCAGGGTGAGGATAGAGAAAGATCCCCTCATGGTCATGGCAGAGGGAATGGTAAAGTAGCTACTGTGAAACCGTCCAGACCCTTCTCCCAGCATGTCTACCTCACAGGGAGGGGACTTCTCCAGAAGGCTATTCTAAAACTTTTCCAAGCTGTAGGAAAGGAGCTCCACCCCACTCCAGTCCTCTCCAACCTTCCTGTCTCATGTAAGAATAAGTGAATAAGTAAATAAGTAAATAAATACATAAAGTAAGGTATAGTCTATTGGGAGGGGACTGCAAGAAAATAGACTGAAAACAGTAGGAGAGAAGGGATTAAGTCTTCTGAAGGTTTAACCCCACCCCTGAGGCACAAGCCCAGAAAGGACTCAGACTTACTTTGAAGCTTAGGGGGTAAAGGAATATCCCTTCCCTTCCCACCTCCCTGCTCATCCTAACACAACACTAATAAGCATCCAGTAATAATAATAGTGGGTTACAACTAAAAGAGCCGCAAGACAAAGATTCTATCTAAGGACCAGAACAAAGGGAAGCCAGAAGGAGAAGGAAAAGGAGGAAGACGAGGAGAAGGATAAGAAGGTGAAGAAGGAAGAGGAGGAGGAAAACAAGAAGACAGTGACAATGGAGAAGGAAAAGGAGGGGGGAGGAGAAGGAGGAGGAGAAAAAGAAGTAGGAGGAGGGAGGAAGAAATAAGCCCACTAGAGTAATATGAAGCCTCTGTGCCTTTAGCTATGATAAATATAAAACAGACTAACTCTTAGCCAGATTAATGTAAATCCTTACACTAAAAGTCTATTTGCCTAAGTACCTATTACCCTATACCACGTGTCCAGCTTTCAATAAAAATTTATAAAGCTGGCTAAAGTCAAGAAGAAACAAAGTCTGAAGGACAAAGCTATCATCAGAACCGGACTCAAAGGTTACCAGATAAGTATTATAAAATAAGCATTATTAACATGTTAAGAGCTCTAATGAGAAAATAATAGACAAGATGTATCACCCATGGTACAAACTTAAAGAATTGTAAGAAAGAAATAAAAAAGATGATAGAAATAAAAAAGTACTGTAACAGAGATGAAGAATTCCCTAGATGGGCTCTTTGGCAGATTCAACATGGCTGAGTAAAGAGTCAGGAAGCTTTATTAGAACATATTTTGAAATAAGTAAAAATGGAACTCCACATACGAAAACTTTTGGGATGCAGAGAAAGCAGTATACGAGAGAGATTTATATATCTGTAATCCATACATTAAAAAGGAAGAAAGATCTCAAATCAATAACCTGATTTTACACCTTAAGAAATTAGAAAAAGAAGTGAAAACTAACTCAATGTCAGCAGAAGGAAGGAACTAAAAAGCTTAAAATAGATATAAATAAAATGGAGAATAGAAAAATAATAGAAAAAGTCAACAAAATGAAAATTTGGTTCTTTGAAAAGATTAACCAAATTGACAAATCTCTAGCTAGATTGGAAACAAAAAGAATACTCAAAGTACTAAAATCAGAAATGAAAGTAAGATAGAAGGAACATACCTCAACATCACAAAGGCCATATATGAAAGACTCACAGCTAATATGATCCTGAATGGACAAAAACTGAGAGTTTTTCCCCTGAGATCAGGAACATGACAGGGATGTACCTCTCACCACTGTTGTTCAACATAGTTCTGGAAGTTCTGGTCTCAGCAATCAGAAAACAAAAAGAAATAAATGATATCCAAATTGGCAATGAAGAAGTCAAATGTCTCTCTTCACAGATGATATGATACTCTGTGTAGAAAACCTGAAAGACTCCACCAAAAAATTGCTAGAATGGATACAGGAATTTAGCAAAGTGGCAAGATATAAAATCGACATACAGAAATCTATTGCATTTATATATACCAGTAATGAAGCAACAGAAAGAGAAACCAAGGAATCTATCTAATTTATAATTGCACCAAAAATCATAAGATACCTAGGAATAAACCTAACCAAAGACGTAAAGGATCTGTAGTCTGAAAACTATAAAACACTTATGAAAGAAGTTGAGGAAGACACAAAAAAATGGAAAAACATTCCATGTTCATGGATGGGAAGAACAAATGTTAAAATGTCTATGCTACCCAAAACAATCTACACATTCAATACAATCCCTATCAAAATACCATCTGCATTTTTCACAGAGCTGGAACAATTCTAAAGTTTGTATAGAACCAGAAAAGACCCCAAATAGCCAAAGGAATGTTGAAAAAGAAAACCAAAACTGGAGGCATCACAATTCCAGACTTCGAGCTGTATTACCGAACTGTAATCAACAAGACAGTATGGTCCTGGCATGAAACAGACACATAGACCAATGGAACAAATGGTGTTGGGAAAACTGAACAGCGACAGGCAGAAGAATGAGACTGGACCATTTTCTTACACCCTACACAAAAGTAAACTCAAAATGGATGAAAGACCTAACTGTGAGACAGAAATCCATCAAAATTGAGGAGGAGAAAGCAGGCAGCAACCTCTTTGACCTTGGCCACATCAACTTCTTACTAGACATGTCATCAGAGGCAAGGGACACAGAAACAAAAATGAACTACTGGGACTTCTTCAGGATAAAAAAGCTTCCGCACAGAGAAGGAACTAATCAACAAAACTAAAAGGCAGTCTACAGAATGGGAGAAGATATTTGTAAATGACATGTCAGATAAAGGACAGTCCAAAATCTATAAAGAACTTATCAAACTCAACACCCAAAAAACCAATAATCTAGTTAAGAAATGATCAGAAGACATGAATCGACAGTTTTCCAAGGAAGACATCCAGACGACTAACAGACACATGAAAAGACGCTCAACATAACTCAGCATCAGGGAAATACAAATCAAACCACAATGAGAAACCACCTCACACCTGTCAGAGTGGCTAAAATGAACAACTCAGGAAACAACAGATGTTGGCGAGGATGTAGAGAAAGGGAAACACTCTTACGCTGTTGGTGGGAATGTAAACTGGTGCAGCCACTCTGGAAAACAGTATGGAGGTTCCTGAAAAAGTTAAAAATGGGGCTACCCTATGACCCAGCAATTGTGCTACTAGGTATTTATCCAAAGAATGCAAAGATAGTGTTTCAAAGGGGCACATGCACTCCAATATTTATAGCAGCAATGTCCACAATAGCCAAAACATGGGAAGAGCCCAATGTCCATCAACTGATGAATGGATAAAGAAGGTGTGGCATATATATATACAGTGGAATATTACTTGGTGATCAAAAAGCATGAAATCTTGCCATTTGCAAGAATGTGGATGGAACAAGGGTATTATGCTAAGAGAAAAAAGTCAGTTAGAGAAAGACAAATACCATAGGATTTCACTCATATGTGGAATTTAAGAAACAAAACACATGAATATAGAAAGGAAGGAAAAATAAAATAAGATAAAAACAGAGAGGGAGGCAAACCGTAAGAGACTTAAATATAGAGAACAAACTGAGGGTTGCTGGAGGAGGGTCGGTGGGCGATGGGCTAAATGGATGATGGTCATTAAGGAGGGCACTTGTTGGGATGATTGCTGGGTATTATGTGCAAGTGATGAATCACTAAATTGTACTCCAGAAATCAATACTACAATATATGTTAACAAACAAATTGAAAATTTAAAAAAGAAGAGAGAAAGAAAATTTTCTCTGATTAAAAAATAAGAGAGACAGAAACGAAAGTAGGGATATTACTGCCATTTTACAAAAATAAAAAAGTTTATGAAAGAATGCTATGAACATTTATATATCAACAAATTGGACAACCTAAATGAAATGGACAAATTCCCACAAACATACATCTACCAAAACCAAGTCATAAAGAGACCAAAAAGCCCAATAAGGCAGATCAATGAAACCAGCAGTTGGTTCTTTGAAAACATCAATGAAAATTGTTAAACCTTTAGAAAGACTCACCCCCAAAAAAGTGAAGATTCAATAAATAAAATCAGAAATAAAGGAGAAATGGGGTGCCTGGGTGGCACAGCGGTTAAGCGTCTGCCTTCGGCTCAGGGCGTGATCCCGGCGTTCTGGGATCGAGCCCCACATCAGGCTCCTCCGCTATGAGCCTGCTTCTTCCTCTCCCACTCCCCCTGCTTGTGTTCCCTCTCTCGCTGGCTGTCTCTATCTCTGTCAAATAAATAAATAAAATCTTTTAAAAAAAAAAGAAATAAAGGAGAAATAACTGACACCACAGAAACACAAAGGATTATAAGAGAATAATATGAAAAATTATATGCTAACAAACTGGACAACCTAGAAGAAATGGATAAATTCCTAGAAACTTACATCTTTCCAAAACTGAGTCAGGAAGAAATAGAAAATTTGAAAAGGCCGATTATTAGCAATGAAATTGAATTAGTAATAAAAAAACAAAACCCAACAAAACAAAACAAAATAAAACCCTCTGAACAAATAAAAATCCAGGACCAGATAGCTTCACAAATGAATTCTACCAAACATTTAAAGAAGAATTAATACCTATTCTTTTCAAACTATGCAAAAGAGGGAAAAGGAAAGAAAGCTTCCAAATTTATTCTGTGAGGCCAACATTACCCTGATACCGAAACCAGATAAAAACACTGCAAAAAAGAATACTATAGGCCAATGTCTCTGATAAGCATAAATGCAAAAATCCTCAACAAAATATTAGCAAACCAAATCCAACAATACGTTTAAAAAATCATCACCACGATCAAGTGGAATTTATTCTAGAGATGCAAAGGTGGTTCAATATTCACAAATCAATCAGTCAGAAATCATCACATCAAGAGAAAGGTTAAAAACCATGTGATCATATCAATAGATGCAGAAAAATCATTTGACAAAATACAACATTCAGTCATGATAAAAACTCTCAAAAAGCAGGTTTAGAGGGCACATACCACAATATAATAAAGGACACATGTGAAAAACCCACAGATAACATCATACTCAATGGTGAAAAACTGAGAGCTTTTCTTCTAAGATGAGGAATAAAACAAGGATGTCTACTCTCACAACTTTTTAAAAAAGATTTTGTCTATTTATTTTAGACAGAGAGAGGCAAGCAGGGGGAGAAGCAGAGAGAGAGGGACAAGCAGACGCTGAATTGAGCACAGAGCCTGACACGGGGCTCAAAGCCATGATGCTAACACCCTGACCTGAGCTGAAACCAAGAGTTAGATGCTCAACCAACCAAGCCACCCAAGCACCCCTCTCACAACTTGTATTCAACATAGTAATTCAACAAATCCTAGTCACAGCAATCAGACAAGAAAAAGAAATAAAAGGCATCCAACCGGTAAGGAAAAAGTAAAACTGTCACTATCTGTGCATGACATGATACTATACATAGAAAACCCTAAAGATTCCACCAAAACTACTAGAACTCATAAATGAGCTCAGTAAAGTTGCAGGATACAAGACCAATGTACAAAAAACAGTTGCATTTCTATATACTAATAATGAAGTAGCAGAAAGAGAAATTAAGAAAACTATCCTATTCACAACTCCACCAAAAATATTAAAATGCCTATGAATAACCTTAACTAAGGAGGTGACAGAATTGCATTCAAAAACTATAGAACCTTGATGTAAGAAATTAAAGATAACACAAACAAATGGAGAGATATTCCATGCTCATAGATTGGAAAAACCAGTATTGTTAAAATGTACATACCGTCCAAATCAATCTACAGATTTAATGCAATCCCTATCAAACAGCAATAGCATTTTTCACAGAACTAGAAGACATAATCCTAAAATTTTTATGGAACCATGAAAGACCCCAAGTAGCTAAAGCAATCTTGAAAAAGAAGAACAAAGCTGGAGATATCACAATCCCAGATTTCAAGGTATAATAAGCTATAGTAATCAAAACACTATGGGACCAGCACAAAAGTAGACACATGTATCAATAGAACAGAATAGAGAGCCCAGAAATAAACCCATACTTTTATGGTCAATTAATCTACAACAAAGGAAGCAAGAATATACAACGGCAAAAAGACTGTCTCTTCAACAAATGGTGTTGGGAAAATTGGGCAGCTATGTGCAAAAGAATGAAACCAGACCACTTTCTTATACCATACACAAAAATAAGCTCAAAATATATTAAAGATCTAAATATGAGACCTGAAACCATAAAATTCTCAGGGGAAAACATAGGCACTAATTTCTTTGACATCAGCCAAAGAAATATTTTTCTAGATATGTCTCCTCTGACAAGGGAAGCAAAAGAAAAATTAAACTATTGAGACTACACCAAAAAAATTAAAATCCTTTGCACAATGAAAGAAACCATCAACAAAACAAAAAGTCAACTTAAAGAATAGAAGATGTTTGAAATAATATATCCAATAATGTGTTAATATCCAAAATATATAAAGAACTTATACAACTCAACACCAAAAAACCCAAATAATCCAATTAAAAAGTGGGCAGAAAACCTGAATAAACATTTTCCCAAAGAAGACATACAGATGGCTAATACACATGTGAAAAGATGTTCAACATCACTCATCACCAGGAAAATGCAAATTAAAACCACAACGAGATATCACTTTATACATGTCAGAATGACTAACATTAAAAACACAAGAAATAACAAGTGTTAGCAAGGATGTGGAGAAAAAAGGAATCTGCATGCACTGTTGGGGGGAATGTAAATTGGGGCAGCCATTGTGGAAAACAATATGGAGTTTTCTCAAAAAATTAAAAATAAAATTGCTGTATGATCCAGTAATTCCACTAGTAGGTATTTACCCAAAGAAAATGAAAACACTAGTTTGAAAAGACACATGCACCCCTATGTTTATTGCAGCATTATTTACAAAAGCCAAGATATGGAAGCAACCCAAGCGTCCATGGATAGATGAATGGATAAAGAAGATGTGGTACACACACACACACACACACACACACACACACATTGGAATATTATTCAGCTATAAAAAATGAAATCTTGTCATTTGCAACAACATGGATGGAACTAGAGAGTCTAATGCTAAGTGAAATAAATCAGTCAGAGAAAGACAAACACCATATGATTTCACTCATATGTAAAATTTAAGAAACAAAACAAATGAACAAAGAAAAAAGAGACAAATTAACGAACAAAAACACTCTTAAATACAGAGGACAAACTAGTGGTTGCCAGATGGGATGGATAAAATAGGGGAAGGGGATGAAGAGTACATTTATCATGATGAGCACTGAGAAATGTATAGAATTGTTGAATAGTTATACTGCATACCCAAAACTAATATAACACTGTATGTTAATTATACTTAAATTAGGAAAAAAAACAACAGAGTCATGGAGAAATAGAAAATCTGAATAGACCTATAACTAGTAAGAAAATTGAGTTAGTAATAAAAAAATTCCCAACAACAACAACGAAGCCCCAGACAAGATGATTTTACTGGTGAATTCTATCAAACATTTAAAGAAGATTTAATACCAGTCCATTTCAAACCTTGCAAAAAAAGTTGGAGGTGAGAACCCTTCATAACTCATATCATGAAGACAGCACTGCCCCAATACCAAAACCAGATACAAAAACACTAAAAGAAAACTACACACCAATATTCATTGTGAATATATAGATATAAAAATTTTCAACAAAATACTAGCAAACTGAACTCACCAGCATATTAAAAGAATTACACATCAAGACCAAATGAATTTTATTTTTAAGATGAATTTTAAAAGCACATGATCATCTCAGTTGACATAGGAAAAGCATTTGAAAAATCCAACATCCTTTCATGATAAAAAATACTCAATAAACTAGGTATAGAAAAAAACTTCCTTAATATGATAAAGAGATTTTATTAAAAACTCACAGCTAATATCACTCTCAATGGTAAAAGACTGAAAGCTTATCCCCTAATATCAGGAACAGACAAGGATGACACTTTTACCCCTTCTTCTTCTTTTTTTTTAAGATTTCTTTATTTACTCACTTGATACAGAGAGATACAGAGACAGCATGAGCAGGGGGAGAAGCCCAGGGAGAGGGAGAAGCAGACCCCCTGCTGAGCCAGGAGCCTGCCGCGGGGCTTTATTCCAGGACCTGGAGATCATGGCCTGAGCTGAAGGCAGACGCTTAACCATCTGAACCACCCAGGTGCCCCATTACCCCTTATTTTCAATGTAGTATTAGAAGACTTAGCCAGAGAAATTAGGCAAGAAACATAAATGAAATACATCCAAATTAGAAAAGAAAAATTTATTTCTGTTTATAGATGACATGATTTTATACATAGAACATTCTAAAGACTCAGAAGATAACAAAACTAATGAATTAATTCAGCAAAATTACAGAATACAAAACCAACACATGAATATCAGTCCCACCTCCATACACTAATAATGAACAATCCAAAACAGAAATTAATAAAATAATTCCATTTGCCATAGCACAAAAAATAAAATACTTAGGAAACATTTAACCAAGGAGGCAAAAGAATTGTATAGTGAAAAACTACAAAACATTGCTGAAAGAAATTTCAAAAGACATCTTTCTAGATATGTCTCTGGAGGCAAGGGAAATAAAAGTAAAAAATAAACTATCAGAACTTGATCAAAATAAAAAACTTCTGCACGGTGAAGGAAACAATCAACAAAACTGAACGGCCACCGACTGAAAGGGAAAAGATATTTGCAAATGACATAACAAATAAAGGATTATTATCCAAAATATAAAAAGAACTGATAAAATTCAACACCCCCAAAACAAATATTTCAATTAAAGAACGGGCAGAAAACATAATAGCCATTTCTCCAAAGAAGACACACAGATGGCCAACAGACTCATGAAAAGATGCTCAACATCACTTATCATCAGGGAACTGCAAATCAAAACCACAATGAGATATCTCCTGACATCTGTCAGAATGGCTAAAATCAACAACATGAGAAACAACAGGTGTTGGTGAGGATGTGGAGGAAAAGGAATCCTCTTGCACTGTTGGTGGAATGCAAACTGGTGCAGCCATACTGGAAAACAATATGGAGGTTCCTCAAAAAACTAAAAACAGAACTACCCTATGATCCAGTAATCACACTACTGAGATTTACCCCAAAAATGCAAACACTAATTCAAAGGGATACATGCAACCCCATGTTTATTGCAACATAATTTACAATAGCCAAATTATGGAAGCAGCCCAAGTGTCCATGGGTAGATGAATGGATAAAGAAAAGGTGGTATATATGGACTAGTGGACTATAATGGACTATTAGTCAGCCATAAAAAAGAATGAAGCCTTGACATTTGCAACAACATGGATGGAGCTAGAGAGTATTATGCTAAGTGAAATAAGTCAGTCAGAGAGAGACGAATGCCGTATTTTTCACTCACATGTGGAATTTGAGAAACAAATGAGCAAAGAAAAAATAAGACAGAGAAAGAGAGAGAAGCAAACCAAGAAACAGACTCTTAATTATAGAAAACAGATGGTTACCAGACAGGAGGTGGGAGGGGGGCTGGGTGAAATAGGTGTTGGGGATCCAGAGTACACTTACCGTGATGAGCACTGAGTGATACCTGGATTCATAGAATCACTATATTGAACACCTGAAACTAATATAACATTGTATGTTAACTATACTGGAATTAAAATTAAAAACTTAACAAAAGATTTAAAAATGAACAGCTATGGCATGGATGGGACTAGGGTGTATTATGCTAAGCAAAATAAGTCAGTCAGAGAAAGAAATATCATATGATTTCACTCATATGTGCAATTTAAGAAACAAAATGGATTAACATAGGGGAAGGAAAGGAAAAATAAAATAAGATAAAAACAGAGAGAGGCAAGCCATAAGAGATTTCTTAGCTCTAGGGAACAAACTGAGGGTTGCTAGAGGGGAGGTGGATAGGGAATGGGGTAATTGGGTGGTGGGCATTAAGGAGTGCACTTGATGTAATGAGCACTGGGTGTTATATGCAACTGATGAATCACTAAACTCTACCCTGAACCTAATAACACACTATATGTTAAATAAGTTTAACTTAAGTTTTAAAAAAAAGTAAAAAAAATGTATAAGATCTTCTTTAATTTACATTGTTTCTTTTCTCCTTGAATTTATTTTTCCACTCCATGTCCTTGACAGAATTTTGTTCTACAGTCCTGTCTTTTTACTGATATCCCTGTCATAGGCATTCTCAGGCAGATTAGTTTTACAATAGAGGTGTGTGGAAATTAAGAATCTGGGCCCACCAGGGTGAAGACTGAGAACCCAGGTGTGACTCACACCAATTTGAACTGGTCAGCTTTCCCAAGTCAGGAGCAACAGGGCAGGTAGGGGCTCCCTAGGTGGGAATCAATAAGTCAGGGAGGGCAGAAAAAAGCCAAATGTGGCTGGTTTCAGCTAAAAATAAGCCTGGGGAAAAGGCAGAGGAGGCTAGAATGAAGGTGAAGACTCAGATGGGCAGGTGTGTGGAAGCCTGGGCATAGTAGGCCCAGGTCAGAGCCACAATAGGACGTGGGGTGCTGGAAGGGGAGGAGACACAGGTGGTAGGAAAAGATGAGAAGAATCAGGAACCTGAGGGCTCTAAGGGCCCTTATGGAAAATGGAAGGAGGGAAGGCTCAGTTAAAGTGGCATCTGTCTGAGGCTTACATTGTGTGTTTGTGTTTCTATTAGCATGCATGTTTCAATGCATGATGGCAAATGAGGTAGAGTGTTGCATTTTCAAAATGAATCTACTATGAATGCCCATTTATTCTTAAAGTTGACAGGGGAGAAAATCCTAGAAGTATTTTACTTAAAAAGCAGGAGTATTTATACAATTTATGTTCAGAGGAAGGAAAATTATAACAAAAACAGTGAGTGATGGTAGGTTAATTATAACACAGTTGGTGAGCAAATTTAATTTCCTGAAACATATACAGTTGATAACTTGGAATGAGTTGACACAATTTTCTATAGCAAACATTCTGAGAAATGCAGTTTCCTATAATAATCATCCAGGGTCTCAAGGATACAAGTTACAGATCATGGGACCTGAATATAGGTGTAATAATCACTGTTATTACTGGCAACTCCCTTGTTCTTTGTAGAAAATGATGCAGCCGGTATATCAACTTTAACATGACAAGATGGAAAAAAAACCCCAAAACACTAAAATTGACCTTAAGTAGGTCTCTCACCCTATGAATTAATATTTGTCAATTTCTTGAACCAGTGCCTGACTTATAGTAAGTACTGCATGAGAGTTTATTAAATAAAATAAAATAATAAAATATTTAAAAGATAAGCTTTTTATCCCTTGTACCTTAATAGTAGCTACTAAGTATTTCCCAACCTTCTTAATTTTTTTCAAAGGGTTGGTGTTATGAACTGAATTGTGTTCCTTCTTCTCCCCACCAAAGCTCTAACTCCATTTATGACTGTATTTGGAGATAGAGCCTTTAAAGAGATAATTAAGGTAAAATTGAGGCTGTTAGTCTGGACTCCAATCCAATCTGGCTGATGTCCTTATAAGAAGAGGAAGGGCTGTGTGTGCACAGAGGAAAGACATGTGAGGACACAGGGAGAAGACAGCCATCCATGAGCCAGGAAGAGAGGCCTCAGGAAAAACCACACCTGTCCGCATTTTGACCTGGACTTCCAGTCTCCAGACTGAGAAAATAACTTGTGTAGGGTGCCCGGTCTGTGGTGCTTTGTTATGGCAGCCTGAACAGACTGAAAGAGCTGGCACTCCCAAAAGTACACCACATATTGATCTTTTTTTTTTCACTCTCTCAGGTTTTCTCTTTAATTATCACTGTGACTTGCATTTCTATACACTAACATTGGAGCAAAAGAAAGAGAAATCAAGGGATAGATCCCATTTCAATTGCGTCAAAAATCATAACGTACTTGTAATAAACCTAAACAAAAAGGTAAGGATCTGCACTCTGAAAACTATAGGAAACTTATGAAAGAAATTGAGGAAGACACAAAGAAATGGAAAAGCATTCTATGCTTATGGATTGCAAGAACAAATATTGTTAAAATGTGTATGCTACCCAGAGCAATCTACACATTCAATGCAATCCCTATCAAAATGTCATCAACATTTTTCACAGAACTGGAAAAACAATCCTAAAATTTGTATGGAACCAGAAAAGACCCCAAATAGCCAAAGGAATGTAGAAAAAGAAAACTGAAACTAGAGGCATCACAATTCTGGACTTAAGCTCTGTAATCATCAAGACAGTATGGTTCTGGTACATAAACAGATACATAGACAAATGGAACAGAATAGAGAACCCAGAAATGGACCCTCAATTCTATGGTCAACTAATCTTCAACAAAGCAGGAAAGAATATCAACTGGGGAAAAACTGTCTTTTTTCAAACTCAACATCCAAAAAACAACAAATCCAGTCAAGAAATTGGGCAGAAAGTCGGTTAAGCGTCCGACTCTTGGTTTCGGCTCAGGTCATGATCTCAGGGTCCTGGGATCAAGCCCTGCATCAGGCTCCTTGCTCAGCATGGAGTCTGCTTAGATTCTCTGTCTCTGCCCCCCGCCCCCGACTCGTGCTTGCTCTCCCTCTCTAAAATAAATTTTGGGGCGCCTGGGTGGCATAGTGGTTAAGCATCTGCCTTTGGCTCAGGGCGTGATCCCGGCGTTATGGGATCGAACCCCACATCAGGCTCCTCCGCTATGAGCCTGCTTCTTCCTCTCCCACTCCCCCTGCTTGTGTTCCCTCTCTCGCTGGCTGTCTCTATCTCTGTCGAATAAATAAATAAAAATCTTAAAAAAAAAAAAGAAATTGGGCAGAAGACATAAACCTTTCTCCAAAGAAGACATACAAATGGCCAACAGACACATGAAAAAATGCCCCACATCCCTCGGCATCAGGGAAATACAAATCAAAACCACAAGATACCACCTTACACCTGTCAGAATGGCTAAAATGATCAACTCAGGAAACAAAAGATGTTGGCAAAGATGTGGAGAAAGGGGAACTCTCTTACACTGTTGGTGGGAGTGCAAACTGGTGCAGCCACTCTGGAAAACAGTATGGAGGTTCCTGAAAATTTTTAAAATAGACCTACCCATTTGACCCAGCAATTGCACTACTAGGTATTTATCCTAAGGATACAAGCATAGTGTTTTGAAAGGGCACATACAGCCTAATGTTTATAGCAGCAATGTCCACAATAGCCAAACTATGGAAAGAACGAGATGCCCATCAAAAGATGAATGGATAAAGAAGTGGTGTGTATACACACACACACACACACACACACACACACACACACACACAGAGGAATATTACTCAGCCATCAAAAAGAATGAAATCTTGCATTTGCAACGATGTGGATGGAACTAGAAGATATTATGCTAAGTGAAATAAGTCAGTCAGAGAAAGACAAATACCATATGATTTCACTTATATGTGGAATTTAGGAAACGAAACAGATGAACATAGGAGAAGGGAAGGAAAAACAAAATATGGTAAAAACAGGGAGGGAGGCAAATCATAAGACTCTTAACTCTAGACTATGGACTCCGGGAAACAAACTGAGGGTTTTAGAGGGGAGGGGCGTGGGGGAATGGGCTAGCCCAGTGAAGGGTATTAAGGAGGGCACATATTGCATGGAGCACTGGGTGTTATACGCAAACAATGAATCATGGAACACTACATCAAAAACTAAGGATGTACTGTATGGTGACTAACATATCATAAATAAATAAATAAATAAATAAATAAATAAATAAATAAACCTAAAAAAAAAGACTCTTAACTCTAGGGAATAAACTGAGGGTTGCTGGAGGGGAGGTGGGTAGGAGGATGGGGTAATTTGGTGATGGTCATTAAGGAGGGCACTTGAAGTAATAAGCACTGGGTGTTATATGCAACTGATGAATCACTAAATTCTACCCCTGAAACTAATACAGTATATGTTAACTAAATTGAATTTAAATAAAACATTTTAAAAATAAATAAATAAATGATTACTGTGACCTGTGTGTTTAACTGCAATTTTAACCAAGGCAAAATCATAATATTTGGGGCTTATAATTTTCTATTTCTTCAGTATTTTAACAGCTCTATCCAGCTTGATCACTATCTTAATTAATAAGACTTGGTTAAACCAGATTTCGTTCCAAACAATTCAGATGGCTTTCACCAATCCAATCTCACTCAAAAGTCTACACCATGTTGATTTTTCATTTATCTCATTAACAAAGTTGTTTGGGAGTGGTTTCCTCAAACTAGGCCCCAGTGTGGAGCCTGCAATGAGCAGACACGTGAGCCTGGCTTGCTCTCTAACATGGCAGCCATAAGGGAGAAGGATGAATGTGGCCCATGAGTGTGAAGAACTAATATGCACTGTTATCTAGTCCAGTCCTGGGCACAAAGCAGGTGAGGCTCTGGCTCCTTGTAGCCATCATTCCTAGGAAAGCACAATTGGGAAGCCAGGGTAAGAGTAGGACTGTTGAGCAAAAAGCAAAGAAGTATTGAATCTGCCAGGGGACAAGCATAGTATCTCAGCCAGCTTCTAGGAGATGCAAGAAGGAAGTAGTAGTTATTCTCCTTCATGGCTGCCCCATCCTGCCTAGGCACACGGTGGCCCCACTTTAAGAAGTTTCCAAGTGTGGGGGCGCCTGGATGGCTCAGTCGTTAAGCATCTGCCTCCGGCTCAGGGCGTGATCCCGGCGTTCTGGGATAGAGCCCCACATCGGGCTCCTCCGCTGGGAGCCTGCCTCTTCCTCTCCCACTCCCCCTGCTTGTGTTCCCTCTCTCGCTGGCTGTCTCTCTCTCTCTGTCAAATCTTTAAAAAAAAAAAAGTTTCCAAGTGTGAATGGGTACATTTGTAATCCAGATGAATTAATAAATACCTTTTTATCATCAAAAGGAGCTCACAAATCCTATTAATACCCTTCCTTAGAGATAGCACTTAGCAGCGCCCTCCCATTTCCCAGCTTGTGTCCGCACCACTTCTCACCTGGACATGCACCATCACCTGCTAGGTGTTTGAGCTCTCTCCTATATACCCCATCCACAGTGCAATCTCCACACCAACGTAACCTTCCTTAAACTCTGAATTTTCCATGTTGCACTCCTAGATCAAGGACTTTCAATGGATCCCATGGAGTCAACCTCAATTATCATCATGGCACTCAACATCACAGGCTATCCTACAGATATCTCCATGCTCCACACCTTCCAACTTGATCTCAGCATCTTCACCTTAAAACTGTTTTCACTGTTCCACCTCCCCAGTTTCACAGGGCATTCTAACCCTTCTCTGTCTGTCCAGTTTGTTATATCCAGACAAGTTCAATAAGTTCATCTATTTTCTCTCTCAATCATTAACCTCTTACCCCACCCTTTACTTCTGTTGGTCTTTCCAACACTGCTGTGCTTCAAGACTCTTGTGTTGTCCCTGGACCCAGGTCAGAGCCCTTTAAAAGGACTTCCTGCCTTTGGTTCTGGCTCCTTCAGTCCATCCTCTATATTTCAACTTGGGAGATTTCTCAACAACATTACTCCCTTGAATCAACAGAAATTTTCAATGACTCTCTTCCACCAGCCACAGTAATTTTGAATGCTCAGGTTTGGGCTAGCTGTACTAGAATCTTGGGGAACTAATTAGGAGTCAAGATGCCTCAGCATCGCCTGGACCTCTTGGTTAGACCTTTAGGTAGAGGACCTAGATACTTCTTGATTTAACAAACTGCTCAGAAGAGCTTGTTTTTTAGGCCACTTTCTGTATGGTCCACAAACTAAGAATGGTTTTATATTTTAATTTTTTTCTTTCTTATTTGCTCCTGATCATTTTTTTCTAGTTACATGGAAGTACAAATGACATATTACCCTGTGTAACTTTAAGAAGTACAATGTGTTGATCTGATACACTTATATATTGTGGAATAACTACTGCCATAGGGTTAGCTAACACCTCTATGACATTACATAATTACCATTTGTTTTTGGTTTTTTTTGTGATGAGAATATTCGATATCTATCTCTTAGCAACTTTGAAATATATAATACAGTATTAGTAACTATAGTCACCATATTGCACATTAGATCCCCAAAACTTATTTATTTTATACCTGGAAGTTTGTACCTTTTTTTTACAACATCTCCCTATTTCCTCCAACTGCCAGTCCCTAATAACCACACCATTCTACTCTCTGTCTGTAGGAATTCAACTTTTTTAGAGTCCATAAATGAGTGATAGCATACAGTATTTGTCGTGTCTTATTTCATTTAGGGTAATGCCCTCAATTTTTATCCATGTTGTCACAAATGGCAGGATTTCTTTTTTTCTTGTGGCTGAAGAATATTCCATCTCATCTTTATCCATTCATTCACTGACAGACACTCACGTTGTATCTGTATCTTGACTGTTGTGAGTAATACTGCAATGTACATGCAGTGCAGATATCTCTTTGAGGTTGTCTTTTCATTTCTTTGGATATGTATACAAAAGTAGGATTGCTAGATCATATAGTAGTTCTATTTTTAATTTTTTGAGAAAGCTCCATGCTATTTACCAGAATGGTTGCACCAGTTTGCATTCCCACCAACAGTGTGCAAGAGTTCCCTTTTCTCCATATCTTTACCAACACTTGCTAACTTTTTTTTTAAATTATAGCTGTTCTAACAGGTGCTATCTCGTTGTGGTTTTGATTTGTATTCCCTTGAAGATTAGTGATGTTGAGCACTTTTTAATATACCTGTTGTCCATTTGGATATCTTCTTGGAAAAATGTCCATTCAAATTGTGTGCCCATTTTTTAAATTGGATTATTTGGGGGGTGGTGTTTCAACTGAGTCGTATGAGTCTATATATTTTGGACATTAACCCCTTAACAGGTGCATGATTTACAAATATTTTCTCCTTTTCATGTCATCGAGTGTTTTGGGGGTTTTTTGCCATAGGGAGAATTTTAGTTTGATGTAGTCTCACTTATTAATTTTTGGTTTTATTGCTGGTCCTTTTGGTGTCATAGCCGAAAAATCATTGCCACCACCAATATCAGTAAGTTTTTTCTCTGTTTTTTTCTAAGAGTTGTATGGTTACAGGTCCTACATTTAAGTCTTGAAATCATGTAATTTTTAATTTTGGTGAGTAGTGGAAGATAGGAGTATGTTCTTCTGCATGTGTTTATCCAGTTTTCCCAAAACTGTTCATTGAAGAGATGAACATTTCCCCATTGAGTATTCTTGGCTTGTCAAACATTACTTGACTGTATATGCAAGGCTTTACTTCTGGACTTTTGATTCTGTTCTATTGGTCTATGTGTCTATTTTTATGCCAGTACCACAATGTTTTGTTTACTATAGCTTTTAGTATAGTTTGAAATCATGAAATGTGATGTCTTTAGCTTTGTTCTTCTTTCTTAGGATTGTTATGATTATTTGGAGTCTTTTGTGGTTCTATACAAATTTTAAGATTTTTTTGGTCTATTACTATGAGAAATGTCATTGGAATTTTGGTAGTGATTGCATTGAATCTATTGATGGTTTTGAGTAGTATGGACATTTCAATATTAATTCTCTGATTTGTGAACACAGGATATCTTTCCATTTGTTTGTGTCTAGTTCAATTTCTTTCATTGGTGTCTTATAGTTTTCAGTGTGCAGATCTTTTACCGCCTTAAATTTATTCCTAAATATTTTATTGCTTTTGATGCTATTGTGAATAGAATTGTTTTCTTTATTTCTTTTTCAGATGTTTCAATGTTATTGCATACAAATGCAACTTATTTTTGTATATTGATTTTATATCCTGCAACTTTACTGAATTCATTGATTAGTTCTAACAGTTTTTTGGTGGAGTCTTATGAATTTTTTATATATAAAATAATATCATCTACAAACAAAGATGATTTTACTTCTTTCTTTCTGATTTGGATGTCTTTTATTTCTTTTTCTTGTCTGATTTCTTTACAAAACTTCCAGTAGAATGTTGAAATAGAAGTGGTGAGAGGACATCCTTGTCTTATTCCTGACCTTAAAGGAAAGGCTTTGAATTTTCCACTGTTGAATACGATGTTAGCTGTAGGTTTGTCATATGTGGACTTCATTATATTGAGGTATGTTCTCTCTATAGCCATTTTTTAGTCTTTTTTTCATGAAAAGATGTTGAATTTTGTCAAATGGCTTTTTGCATCTAGAGGTAATCATAATTTTTATGCTTCATCATATTAATTTATTTTATTTCTACTACTTTTTTTTACCTCTCTTCTCTTTCTGGGACTCCAGTAATGTGTACATTATTTCTCTTAATGGTGTCCCATTAGTACTGTAGGCTTTCTTCATTCCTTTTCTATTTTTTTTTTTTTGCTCCTCTTATTGGATAATTTCAATTGATCTTGTCTTCTAGCTCTCTAATTCTTTCTTCTGTTTGGTCTAATTGCTGTTGAACCTCTATGTTGAATTCTTCAGTCATTGTATTCTTCAGCTCCAAAATTTCTTTTTCTTTTTTTAAAAGATTTTATTTATTTATTTGAAAGAGAGAGAGACAGCCAGTGAGAGAGGGAACACAAGCAGGGGGAGTGGGAGAGGAAGAAGCAGGCTCCCAGCAGAGCAGGGAGCCCGATGCGGGGCTCAATCCCAGAACCCTGGGATCACACCCTGAGCCGAAGGCAGATGCTTAATGACTGAGCCACCCAGGCGCCCCTCAGCTCCAAAATTTCTGTTTGGTTCTTTTTTATGTTTACTCTATCTTTGTTCAACTTCTCATTTTGTTTTCATAGTGTTTCCTTGATATTTTTAAATTGTTTATCTATATCACTTGTAGCTCTTTGAGCATCTTTAGAAATTTTATTTTGAATTCTTTGTTGGGCAATTTCTGGATCTCCATTTTTTTGGTGCCAGTTTACTATATTCCTTTTGTGTCTGTTTCTCTGATTCTTCATTACCCCTGTATTTGAAGAAATAGTCACTTCTTCCAGACTTTATGAAATGACTCCAGTAAAGGAGAACTTTTGCCTGCAGGTGGGGACATGCTGGAACATGCTGTATCCCTGGGTCTAGTGGTGCAGGGTGCCAAATGTGGGAGCATGTGATAGCGCAGGTCCAGAGGTGTGATGTCTCTTCAGCTCAGGCCACTGAGGTCCACAGCATTGACAACTATGTGGCCTTGATGAGCAAAGGAAGGAAATCTGCAAGGGTTTGGGGCATCCTTAGCAGTACCTCCATTTCCATTGGGCAATCAGCAATGGTGGAGCAGGCTGGAGACAGTGATGTACATACAATTGGCTGCAGGCATCAACTGTAGGTGCCTGTGCAGTGGCAGGGGCTAATTGCAGAAAATGGGGGGGGGGGCAAGGAAAACAGAAAGGGCCAGAGCCAACTATAGGCTCACTGGCAGCTGCAGTTGTCCTGGTTGTCAGCGCGCTCTTCCTGACTGCTCAATGTCCCCCCACTCCAGGCATGTATACAGTAATAAAGGCTGGCAATGGAAGTCAGGCTGCAGGCATGCAGGTACATAGCTGGAGAGCTTAGGTCTGAGCACATGCATAGTTGGGAGGATGGTCAGCTATAGGGGTCTAAGCTGGTGTCTTGCACTGTGCAGCCACAGTGTCCTGGTCTGTCTGCCATTGCAGTTCTTAGGCTCTAGAGGTAGGGGCTGGAGGAAGTAGGGAGGGACTTAAGTGTCAGCAAACATAAATACCAGTTGTGAGAAAGCTGGTGAAATTGGCAGAGGGCCCAGGGTGGCTATGCTGACTGTTTTTTTCAGTGAGAAAATCTACTGAGTTTGTCTATGGAGCAATAATTGCTCCTGCGGCATGGTTGTTATTGGTAGCCCCTGCTTTTCTTCCTTGTTCTTAGCTATTGGTATCCTCTTTATTTTTTTCCTTGTTCCTAGCCATTCCTATACATCTCAGCTTTGCCACTCTGGGTTGAATAAAACCAAAGTAAGATTCGATATGGATTGGATAAAACCTTCTTGGTGAGAGGAGCTCTTTCTAGTGAGGAAATTCTCTTTTGGTGCTGAAGAATGCTGACTGGGGGGATGGGATGATGTAGGCAAAATGAAGCTGTCTTCCTTCTCTTCTTCTGTAGTTATTCTTAGACTTTTTCCTACTTTGTTGCTAAAGTTTCTTAAGTGGACTCCAGAGCTCTCCCAGAGCTGTTTATGTTAGTGGGTATCTGTCTAATTATTGATCTTTGTGGGAGGACAGAAGCTGAAGTCACTTATGTCACTTGATATTTATATTCTTGAATGGTTGAAAAAACAAAAAGAATCTTTCCATTACGTGTGAAATTTTATAAAATTCAAATTTGTGTGAAATTTTATAAAATTCAAATTTAAGATCCATAATAAAATTTTATTGGACACAGCCATGCCCATTTATTGACATATTATCTATGGCTGCTTTTGTTACAACAACAGAGTTGAATATTTGCAAGAGTAGGCCATATAGCCTGAAAAGCCTAAAATATTTACCAACTGGCTTTTTACAGAAAAAGCTTTCTTACATCTGTCCTAGAAGACTTTGAAGCCCAAACTCCGATTTTTTAAGTGAGATTATGTATAAAAGTATTGAGCCACACTGGGGTTCCCAGTCAGGATGCTGAGTGAACCGCATGCCAGCAGCATCCTTGCCCCAGCCATTCTCTCCCTTAAGCATCTCTGCTCCTCATGTAATCCCAGTGTCAATCCATTTCTCATCCATTGAAAACCTTGTCTTTCACTAAGGGTTCCTGGTTCTTTACAAACCAAGTGTACCCCAAGATGCAGCTCCAATAGTATTTTGTTTATAGCTGTTTGTAGCTAGTGATATTCTGATTCACATGATTAATATGTATTATTGTGTGTACATATGTATGAGCTCCCTAAGGAAGAAATAAAGTTTTCTTCAACTCCTGGTAGTGCTCCTGGTATGTAGTACCAAGATGAGATAGTGCCCAGAAAATGGATATTGGATGTCTGGGTGGATGGAGGGGTGGAGTGAGGGTGGAGGGATAGACAGATGGATGAATGGATGGACGGGTGGGTGGATGGTATTAGAAAATTCCAAACTTTAGTTCCTTGAGTACAGCCATCAGAAGTACAACTGGAAGACACCTGCCCAATCCTCAGGGGAGGATTCTTGGTGCTTTACTCACACATCTTTTTCTCCCATCAAGGAGATGGGAATGAATTTCACTAGTCTTCTAGGAGCCCCAGTCTACCCTAAGGGGTCTCTTCCAGTTCCTGAATCCTTAGGTTGCTAGATAATGATAACAGTGGTGGGGATTCAGGGCAAGAGCGACAAGGAAGAAGACATAGAAAGTAGTTCATCCCATAGTTGCTTTCTGTCCTTCCACACAGATCACTTGAGCTTTTGAGGTATAGCACAAACTTGACTAATTAAAGGCTGATCACAACACCTACTACTAGAGAAGGGGTCACAATCCCAGGGCAAATGGTCAAGGTCAGACAGAAACAAAATGCAAAGTAGCTGGTGCTGAGAGAGGGCAAAGAGCTCCAAAGAGTTCTGAGGTAGGTGCTTCTAAGCTGGAAGTGCAAAAGCAAAAGACTTCATGGTTCATCGTCAACTTGAATTCATGGAGCAGGGCCAGCCTTCTCCAATTTCTTCCACACACTCTGCGTGGTTTGAGCGCAAAGAAAATGGAACTTGAGAGTAAAGGTTGAAAAGACTAAGGAAACTAAAGACTAAGTTTTATGGAAACTCTGGTCTCAGAATGACTACTACCACCTTGCATATTGAGCAGCGACCATCTGTCTGGCCCAGAGCATGTGTTTGCCCTCTCTTAGCAACACCCCTGGAAAACAGCTGTGCTTATCTCCATTTTGAGCCCAGAGAGGTTGAATGACTCAGGTCAGAGACATGCCTTAACACATGATCCTTCCTTCAGCCAAGGAACACAACAGCTGGTGACCCAACAACTGTGGTTCTGCCCCTGCTTGGTACCATGGGAATCAGGTGGAGGCCTGGATCCAACCATGCCTGAGTTTAGGTAAGCCAGAGGGAAAAGGTCCTTACACCACGTGGGAGCACTGAGGAGATAAACCTGTGGTGTGATGGCTCCTCATAGCTTCCTCTAGGGTTCAAAGGGGGAAACAATAGGCCTCAGGGAAGCTGATAGTATAAATGCCAAGCACCATTGCCTAAGGTGGCACATGTCATCATGGAGACGGGTGACACTTATCCCTTCACGGTTATAAGCCAACAGACAGTGCTTGGAGGGTGAAGTCACAGAAAACTGGGGCCATGGGTAGGTTTCTACTGGACAACAGGTTCAAACCAACAGTCAAGCCAAGGTTTCCTGGGGAATTCCCCAAGCCATGGAGTCAGCAGTAAATGTCTGTTTGTGGCCACTTATACTCCTTTGCGGTCACCTTCAACTAAATGAACTTATTTACTTAAATGGAATTGTAAAGTTAAGGCAAACATGCTCTGTTGGTAAGGAGGTATTCAGCACCTAATTGTCTTGTTGGCCTGAGATGTACCTGCTGACATCTGGGCTGCCTCAGCAACACTCAGCAGCTGGGTCTTGCCAGGCCTTGTGGAATACTTAATGCCTGCCCCACACCCTCATGGGCTGCTGTTCTGGCAGCTATTTTTTTTAATAACAGCTTTATTGAGATATGATTTATAAATCATAAAATTTACCCTTTTAAAGTGGACAATTCCATGGGGTTTTTTAGTATATTCACAGAATTGTGCAACCTTCACATAGTTAGTTTTGATTTTTAAACATTTTTGTCTTTGCTTTTAAAAACCCTATATTTACTAGCAACTGCTTAGTGTCCTCTCTCCTCTATTTTCTGTCTCTACAGATTTTCCTATTCTGGGCATTTCATATAAATAGAATCATATAATGTATGTTTTTTTGTGACCAGCTTCCATTAGGCAGTGTAATGTTTTCAGTTTCATCCATGGTGTCACATGTATCAGTATTGCATTTCTTTTTATGACTGAACAATATTCTACTCTGTGATCATAGCACATTTCATTTATTCATTCATAAGCTGATGGACATCGGAGTAGCTTCCACTTTTTTTTTTAGCTTTTGCTTTTTGACTACTATGAATAATGTTGTTATGAATATCCATGTGCCAGTTTTTGTTTGGATGTATGTGTTCATTTTTTTTAGGTATATACCTAGAAGTGGAATTTCTAAGCCTAATGGCAAATCCGTTTAACATTTTGAGGAACCGTCAAACTTTTTCAAAACAGTTGCACCTTCATACAGTCTCACTCTTGATGTATGAAGGTTCCAATTTCTCCACATCCTTACCAACACTTTTTATTATAGCCATCCTAGTGGGTAGAAAATTATATCTCCTTGCAATTTCGATTTGCATTTCCCTGATGACTAATGATGTTGAGCCTCTTTTCATGTGCTTATTGATCACTTGGAGGAATATCTATTAAAATCTTTGCCCTTTTTAAATTTGGGTTCTTTCTTTTTATTGTTGTTGTAGTTCTTTGCATATTTTGGATACTAGACCTTTATCAGATGTATATTTTGCAAATAATTACTCTCGTTCTGCAGGTTATCTTTTCACTTTTTTGATAAGTGTTCTTTGAAGTGAAAAGTTTTTCATTTTGATGACATCCAATTTATCTATTTTTCTTTTATTATTGTGCTTTTGTCATCATATATAAGAAACCATTGTTTAACTCAAGTTCATGAAGATTTACTACTATGCTTTCTTCTAAGGGTTTTGTTTCATGCATTTATGTCTGTCATCCACTTAGAATTAATTTTTGTATATGACATGAGGTAGGGATCCAACTTCATTCTTTTGCATGTGACTATCCAGTTGTCAGTACCATTTGTTGGAAAGATTTTCCCTCATTGAATTATCTTGGCATGTTTGCCAAAAATCAATTGACCATAAATTAAGAATTTATTTCTGGCCTCTATTTGATTCCATTTATTTATGTATCCCTACTCAAGGTCAGTACCATGCTGTCTTTATTACCATAGCTTTGTGGTTGTTTTAAAGATTCTAATTATTTATTTATTTGATAGAAAGCAGGGGTAGGAACAGAGAGAGAGGGACAAGCAGACTCCATGCTGAGCACAGAGCCCAACGTGGGGCTCAATCCCACAACCCTGAGATCATGACCTGAGCTAAAATCAGGAGTCAGATGCTTAACCAACTATGCCTCCCAGGCGCCCCAGCTTTGTAGTAGTTTTAGAATCAGGCAGTGAATTCTCCAAATTTGTTATTATCTTTCAAGATCTTTTTGGCTATTCTGGATCCCTGAATTTCCATATAAACTTTAGGATCAGCTTGTCAATTTCTGACCAAAAAAAAAAAAAAAAGCTGGTATTTTTTTAAAGATTTTATTTACTTATTTGAGAGAAAGAGAGAGAGAGCATGAACAAGGGAAGGAGCAGAGGGAGAGGGAGAAGCAAACTCCCCACTGAGCAGGGAGCCCAACATGGGGCTTTATCCCAGGACCCTGGGATCATGACCTGGGCCAAAGACAGATGCTTAACCAACTGAGCCATCCAGGTGTCTCTAGCTGAGATTTTTTAAAAATATATATTTAATTATTTTTGAGAGAGAGAGAGAGTATGAGCACGCACAAGTTGGGGGGAGCTTCACACACATTGAGGAGCTCAATGTGGGGCTTGATCTCACAACCCTGAGACCATGACCTGAGCCAAAATCAAGAGTCAGATACTTAACTGACTGAGCCACCCAGGCACCCCCTGAGATTTTGATAGGGATTGTGTTGAATCTTTGTTTTTTTTAGATTTTATTTATTTATTTAACAGAGAGCAAGAGAGCATAAGCAGGGGGAGCAGAAGAGGGAGAGGAAGAAACAGGTTCCCTGCTGAGCAGGGAGCCTGATGCAGGGCTCTATCCCAGGACTCTGGGATCATGACCTGAGCCAAAGGCAGACATTTAACTGAGCCACCCAGGTGCCCCGGATTGTGTTGAATCTATGGATCATTTAAAGGAGTATGGACATCTTAATATTAAGTGTTTTAATTCATGAACTTGGCATCTTTCCATTTATTTAGGTCTGTAATTTTTTTTTTTAAGATTTTATTTAGTTATTTGTTGGGAGAGAGACAGAGCACAAGCAGGGGGAGGAGCAAACAGAGGGAGAAGCAGGCTCCCCACTGCGCAAGGAGCCCAATGTGGGACTTGATCCCAGGACCCTGGGTTCATGATCTGAGCCAAAGGCAGATGATTAGCAACTGAGCCACCCAGGTATCCCTGTAATTATTTCAACAATGTTTTGTACTGTCAGTGCACAAGTCTTGTGCTTCTGTTTGTTAAATTATCCCTGAGTATTTTCTTCTTTTTGATGCTAAGCAGCTAATTTTTAAGGAAAGGAAGCAGAGAGAGACAAAATGATTTTCCAAAATCTTAAATATAAAAGAAGGGAGGAGATGGGAAGAGATTCATTTTCACTTACCATCATGGGAGTTTCATGATGCTGACCAATCATAGGCTGGATTCTGGAATCCCAGTTGTCTGTGCCACCATCCTGCCCTTATCATTCAACATTTTTTCAGGGAATGAGGGGTCAGTTACTTGTGTCCTCCACCATATGGCTCATCGTCTTACTCTCAAGCCAGGAGATACAAATAATTGTTTGATTTTTTAAAGAACATTTTAATTCCATTCCTTCATCGTTTGGTGTACACTAAGTGCCCTATCTGTGCTAGGAACTGATGGCACAACAAATAATTTCTTAATAGTCCCTGCCCTCAGGGAGCTGGGGGCCACTGGGAAGACCACCACACAGACAGTGATACCCAGGGAGGAAAGTGATTTGATGGAGGAATGCACACAGGCGTGCTGAACCCCCAGAAGGGCATGGTCAGTGATACTCTTCAGGAGAAGTTTCCAGGAAACTTCCCAACCTACATCTTGAAAGATAAGGATAATGGCACTGGATGCAGGCCCAGGGATGTCAGGTCATAAGCCAAAGCATGCAGATGGGCAGGCATGGCAGGTTGGGTTAAGGAAATACAAGTTGCTTAGTGCAGAGAAGATGGGGACCTGTGCACAAGAGCTGAAAGTGAGGTGGGAGGGTCCTATTTTCTCTGCCCCAGTGGAGAATCTCCTTCCCATTTTCTTGAGAGGGTGATGCCCACATGTTCCCTGAAACCTCACTTTGGGGTGGAAGGGATTGATCAGTGTAAAGAACTGACAAATTTCAGTTCTCCCAGAAGATAGGTTTTTTAAAAGAGAATTTTATTTATTTGGTACTATTTAAAAGATACCAAAACACATAAAGATTGCACAGTAGATACCGTGTACCCAGCACTAGCTTAAGAAATAAAACATTACTCTCACATACTTCCCCCCAATTACCTATTCCTCCTTCCATCCAGAGTAACCACCATCCTGAATTTGGTATTTATTGTTAGCCCCATGGATCCCTTTATATTTTCATTCAGTATAGATTAATTCTTAAACTATATACTGTCCTTCTAGTTTGTAGTTTGTATATTTTGCATATATGGCATCATTCTGAAGAAATTTCTGTGCAATTTGCTTTTCTCACTCAACTTTAAGTCTCTGACGCTCATCCGTGGTTAAGTACACTTCTGGTGCATGTATTCCCCTCTGTAATACCTATTTTTAGAGTGTCCCACAATCGGTTCTCTGATTGCTGGTCCTTTCATTTGCTTACAATTCTTTGTTCTTTCAAGTGCTGCAGTGAACAACTTGGCTGTTCCTGGTGTACAGAAAACCATTCCTTCAAGACAGAGGCTTTCAAACAGTTTTTTACTGTGATCTGCAGAGGAAAGTCATTTTATATTTTAACTCAGTACACATAGGTTTACAAGAATTCTATGAAATAATGTTTGCTCTAACTACCTTCAGTGCACTGTTGATATTTTCAATTCTATTCCATTTCATTTTTGGATGTTGGCCTTGACCCTTTGAATTAGGTTCATGACAGTGGGATGCCTTATTCTCACCTTTCTACTCATTGAACTGGAACTGCTGGGTGTGAGGAGTGCATCCCCCACTTCATCTGCCAAACTGCCCTGCTCTTGGCAGTGTTGGACCCTGCTTCCAACAGTGAACAGGACTTCCATATTGTCAGAAATTTTTGTTCGGGGCCATTTGGTGGGTATAAAATAGTATTTCATTGCTATTTTACTTGGCATTTCTCAGTGATTAAGGAGACAAAGCATCTTTTCACATTCTTCTGGGCAGTCCAGCCTTCCTCTTCTGTGAAATGCCTTTTCATCTCTCTTACCCATAAATTTTTCTATATTTTTCTTATTGATTTGTGCAACTTCATTTTCCATTCTGTATACTAATCTACTATTTTCTCCCTGACTATGGGCTTTTTGTTTTTGTTGCTGTTTTTTATGGTGTTGTCAAGTTCCTATATGATTTATACTTTTGTGTCTTGTTTATGAAATCCTTATAGCAAACTCATAAATATAGTCTCCTGCAAATTTTTCTAAAGTTTTAAATGTTCCATTTTCATTTTTATGGCTTTAGCCCATTGGCAATTTGTTTTTGTTTATGGTTTAAAACAAAGATCCAATTTTATTTCATTTTCCATATGGATAACAAATTGCTCTGCAAATTGAGTTTTCAGTCCACACTTTGCCCACTAATTTGCAAGATCTGTTATAAACTGAATTTCCACCCATGGGAAGGTCTACTGCTGGGTACACTATTACACTGCGTGGTCAGTTTGTACTTCTCTGCACCAATACCATCCTGTTGTAATTATTACAGCTTTATGACACCTTGACTACTGGCTTGGCAATATTTCCTATCTTCTTCTTTACTCTCATAATGGTCTTAGCTCACTGCTCTTCTGTATAAAGTGTACAGTCAGTTTACAAGTCCATCCTCCCGCTACCAACCCCCCCGCCAAAGCTGCTCAGATTGTATTAGTATTACAGTGAGTCTACATGAATTTGGGGGAGAACTGACATTTTTCACATACATTACTCCATTTTCTTTCATGTCTTACCAAAATTTTTCAATTTTCTCTATTAGAGACTGCATGCATTTTACTTTTATTCATAGGGCCCTTATATATTTTGTCCCTATTATAAATGAAATCTTTTAAAAATACATATCCAAGGTTTTTTTGCTGGGGCATTTTCATGTTAACAGGGACCAAACACTACAGTGTGAAGAAATGCCTGGTTTGTATGGCTGGGCAGCTCTGCCTCCTACTGCACTGGGAACCCAAAAGGCCAGGCCATCCTCTACCCCAGCTGCCATCCCTTCCTGCCTGCTCAGCCACCAGGTGCACCCTCCCAACAGCCTGACTGTTGACTTCTCTGAGCTGTAACTGGTTAAAAACTTTACATTGAGTCATTGATTCAGTATGAGGACTGCAGCTCCCCAGTGCCTCCAGGTACTAAACTGTAATCAAGGGGCAAAAGACAGGTTTCCCAAAAGTGGGACAGGTTCGGGGAAGACAGCGCAGTCAGAGCCATCTAGTTGTAGGCCATGGGGCAGAGTAAGGGTACTATGGGGCAAAGCTCCAGCCAGCAAGCTGTGTGCCCTTCCTACCTCCTCTAAGCAGAGGGTTAAGATCACCAACATCCTGGTCTGACTGAACATAATGAGGGTTTCCTAAGACACAGAACTTTCAGTGCTAAAACTGGGAATTCCAGGCAAGCTGGGACAAGTTGGCAAGCTGGTGCCCTGACAAGGGACATATGCTAAACAAGACGAGTCCACAAGACTGGCTACAAAATCTGTGCAAAGCCTTGCAAAATGGGACCCTTTGTCACTGCTACATTGTACCCTATAAGATTGGCCCTGTTTGCTAGAAGTGTGCCAGTTCATGGGTGGTAGATGGGGCAGTGTAAACCCCACACTGAAATGAATGGGAGCAGGACTGAAGAAAGGGAATGTTCACAATGATGGCCCATAGGCAGCCACAGCATGCCTCTCTAGAACCTTCACTGGCTCTTCATTCCTTCAGTCTACCCTTATCTTGCAAGTCCTTCCCACAGTGTTCAGGCTTATCTTTTCATTTGCTAGGTCTGTGGTTCTCACACTTCAGTAAGCATCAGAATCAGAAGACTATATTAAGAGGCTGTATCTGGGCCCCAATTCCTAAAATACTTTCTGGTTCTTTGCAAAAATTTTGCTGACTCTGGCCTAAGCAGTGGTTCAAACTTGAGCACATCACAATCTTCTGGGGGGCTTGTTACAGCACGATTGTTGGCTCCACCCTAGAATTCGAGGAGAGGTAGACTACCTGGGCCTAAAGCCTTAAGCCACTACATGCTGACCTTGGCCATCAGAATAGTCTCCTGGCACCACATCTCACCTAGGTCATGGTGGTCCTGCCCCACAGTCAGTGAGGATTGCATGGGGTGAGCATGGACAGCCCAGTGCCCCCACAGGGCAGGCTCACCACAGATATGCCCTCAGGCCTAGCACATGATAAAATCAGTGTGGCTGGGGCCAACCCCCAGGGGGGAAGTTGTTGTGGGCTGGGCATCCTTTGGTTCTGGTATGGGATTGGGAATGGCCTACTCCAACTGTCATTGTGACTTCTAGGCTCCATATCTTCTACATGGACTATATGTCAAAAAACAGGAGCAGTGACTTATACTTGAGAACATTCAGTGGGAGAAAAGGAGAAAGCATGCTTTACTTACTCTTCAGATATGCTGAAGTACTCTGGAGTAAGGTAACGTTCTTCAGTAATGTTACCAGTAATGTTTTATTTTTTTTTAATTTAAATTCAGTTAGCCAAGGTATAGTACAGCATTGGTTTTTGATACAATGTTCAATGATTCATCAGTTCAGTATAACCCCCAGTGCTCATCACATCACGTAATGCTTTAAGGTCCAGCACACTGTGTATATGAAATCAAGTCTGTTTCTTGTTTTGTATTTTCTCTCTGGAAATTGTAAGGAGATGGTCTTAAAAGAAATAAACAAAAATTGGCAAAAACGAACCGCAAACAAACCTGGGTTTGGCATGGGCCCATGGCAAATTATGTTGAATATCATCCTTGGTGGAGCCACTGATGGTCTCTACTGGGGCCATTCACACTCTCAGACGGAGGGCTGGTTAAGGCATAAATCATTGACTCAGCAGGTCTGAGGTGGGCTGGAGAATCTGTACCTCTAACAAGTTCCCAACCGGAAGAGCCTTACTTTCGTGGTGCTCACCAATGACTTTTCAGGTCCCCCAAACTGACATATCCAGATGATGCCGCCAGAGCCACTGGATCCTGGGTGTTGCTTCCCAAAGGGGCTTCCTTATGCACAGCACTCCCAGCTTTGCAGAGAGTAAGGAGGGGTGGCCTCTTTGAGGGCCTACTTGGGTTCTCTCTGCCAAGCCCAAGGGCTGCTGAAATGAGAGGGGGGTAGGCATCACTTCTTATCACACTTGGGCTGAGCCCTTTCCTCAAATGAGTGCAGTGCCTCCCCACAATTCCAGAAGGAAGGGATTCTAGTCTAGTTTACAAATAAAGAAACTGAAGCTCTAGGTCACGATTCTGATAATCAGCAGAACAACGATTCAACCTGAGGTGTGCCTTAAAACCTGTCCTCCACAGCAGCTTCCTCCATTTGTCTTTGCAGCATATACCCCCACTCCCCACTGTGCATTCCTGAGTTCTGCACACCCTGAATCCTCTGTGCAAGGGAGTTGCATGTGGTGAAGGAGTGGCTGGCCCAACTAGGCTTGGATAGGTGGGTTTTAGTTTATTAACCTGCTTGTTTGGGGCCCAGGATAACTGGACCCCCTATTCCCTGTCACAGACCTGCTTCTTCTGAAGGTTCCTCACAGACATAGGGGCCAATAAAGCCCCTCAGCCAGGAATGTGTTCAATTGTACATAGGAGCCCAGAGTTTCTGCCAAGTTCTCCCTCTCCTTTATGAACCCAGAAGAGTAGATGGGAAATGGGTCCCCTGCTGCCTCCAGCACAGCCACAGAGCTAGTGCACTGCTGGTTAGTCAGGTATCCTTTGCCCCACATCTTCATGGACACGAGGCCTCTGTAACTTGAGGAGGGTGGTGTTGCGTTGGATATATGGAGGCCCAGACCCTGAAGGGTTAGAGATTCATGATGTTCTGGAGATGAACTCTGACCTCACTGTTGTGTAAGACTATGAGCCCAGAAAATGTTACTTTCCCTGCTCTGGACAAAATAGGGTAGCAGGGGGGCATGTCTTCTATGAGAGACACATGGTGCTTTCTGAACCTAAGGATCCAGACGCCCCTGCTAAAGAGTGCCCAGTGGGGTCATGTAATAGATTTTGGTTATTTCTCTTGACCAAATGTAATAAACTTCAGATTTTTGAAATTAATTTCTAATAGTTTCTTCCTTATTAACAGCAGCTGCACTTACTAAGCACATGCCCAGTGAGGGGACACTATGGTTTTCTCCATTTTAAAGATGAAGAAACTCCTGCAGGGAGAGATTACTTGGATTGTCCGTGGTCATACAGAGTGAGGCCTCCACACGGTGTCAGAGTCCAGAGCCTGAGCGTCTCGCGCCACCAGCACAGCGCCTAGCACCTGCTATCGCCATAGTTTTGCCAACTTTGTACAAGAGGGCTTATGACGTAACGACCACGACTGGGGCTCAGCAGTCACCTGCCTGCCAGAGAAACACATGGGGCTCTCTCCAAAGCTTTTTGCTTTTGTCTTCAAGATTTTTTTAAAAGTAATCTCTATACCCAACATGAGGCTCTAACTCACAACCCCTGAAATCAAGAGTTGCATGCTCCACCAATTGTGTCAGCCAGGTGCCTCTCTCGAGGGCTTTTTGATCTCAGTGAAGACATGAATCTATTTTTCAGGGACCCTGGGAAGGGCCATCCAGAAGGCCAGACACACCTGCAGGCTGGACTCCTGTAGGGTCGGGTCCGCTGCGCCTCCTGGTGGGCTTACTCGATAATGCACTATTGGCTGGTCAGCCCTTGCTGATGCAACACGGGGTCATTCCAAGGTGGACTGACCACCTGCAGTCTGGCAGACGATAAGCACTGACTGTGAGTCCAGTTGTGTGGCCTCCCCAGACATGTCTCGCACAATCTGACCTCTCAGGTCAGCCGTGCAAGGACCATGAGGAAAATAGCCAAAACCATGAGCGACAGTGTGCTATTCCTTTTAGAGCCCCAAGAGGGAGCTGTGATCCAGTTGAAGTAAAAGGAGACTGATGTATCATTAGATTGAGTAGGGAGGAGTGTTTGGGTGGTGGAAACCATATAAGGCTCTCTGTTACCGTCCCTGATGATTTCTCTTCCCTTTCCTTTCTGGCCTTACGGATGGGGAGGAGTTTACAGGATAAAACATGTTCTACTGCTTTCTAGAAGTTGTGTAGATTGCAATAGGCCCCTCTGGAGGTAAGTCTGCCAGTCTGATAGTCACATCACCTAGAATCCAGCAATTCTGGAATCCATGTGCAAGAATCCAACTCCCCCCAGCCCTGTGTGCTTGGTCCTGAGATTGAGAAGTTGGTGCAGGCAGAAAGGGATGTCACTGAGGAACAGGGTTGTCCACATGGACCAACTGATGGTTCGGTGCTGGGCATAGAACAGGACAGTGGCAATGACTGTTCAGACTTTTAATTTTAAATTGGCCCCACCACAGCAGAGATAGGAAAGATGTTTTGTGCATATTTTTTATTTATTTATTTATTTATTTTTATTATGTTATGTTAGTCACCATACAGTACATCTTCGTTTTTCACATACTGTTCCATGATTCATTGTTTGCGTATAACACCCAGTGCACCATGCAATACATGCGCTCCTTAATACCCATCACCAGCCTATCCCATTCCCCCACCCCCCTCCCCTCTGAAGCCCTCAGTTTGTTTCTCAGAGTCCATAGTCTCTCATGGTTCATTCCCCCTTCGGTTTACCCCCCCTTCAGTCTTCCCTTCCTTCTCCTACCTATCTCCGTGCTATTTCTTATGTTCCATAAATGAGTGAAACCATATGATAGTTGTCTTTCTCTGCTTGACTTATTTCACTTAGCATTATCTCCTCCAGTCCCATCCATGTTGTTGCAAATGTTGGATAATCGTTCTTTCTGATAGGTGAGTAATATTCCATTGTATATATGGACCACAACTTCTTAATCCAGTCATCTGTTGAAGGGCATCTTGGCTCCTTCCACAATTTAGCTATTGTGGACAATGCTGCTATGAACATTGGGGTGCATATGGCCCTTCTCTTCACTACGTCTGTATCTTTGGGGTAAACACCCAGTAGTGCAATGGCTGGATCATAGGGTAGCTCAATTTTTAACTTTTTAAGGGACCTCCACACTGTTTTCCAGAGTGGCTGTACCAACCTGCATTCCCACCAACAATGTAGGAGGGATCCCCTTTCTCCACATCCTCTCCAACAATTGTTGTTTCTTGCCTTGTCTATTTTTGCCATTCTAACTGGCGTAAGGTGGTATCTCAGTGTGGTTTTGATTTGAATTTCCTTGATGGCTAATGATTTTGAACATTTTTTCATGTGTCTGTTAGCCATTTGTATGTCTTCATTGGAAAAGTGTCTGTTCATATCTTCTGCCCATTTTTTGATTTGTTTATTTGTTTCTCGTGTATTGAGTTTGAGAAGTTCTTTGTAGATCTTGGATACCAGTCCTTTATCTGTAGTGTCATTTGCAAATATATTCTCCCATTCCGTGGGCTGCCTCTTAGTTTTTCTGACTGTTTCCTTGTCTGTGCAGAAACTTTTAATCTTGATGAAGTCCCATAAATTCATTTTATCTTTTGTTTCTCTTGCCTTTGGAGATGTGTCATGAAAAAGGTTGCTGTGGCCGATGTCATAGAGGTTGCTGCCTATGCTCTCCTCTAGGATTTTGATGGATTCCTGTCTCACATCGAGGTCTTTCATCCATTTGGAGTTTATTTTTGTGTATGGTGTGAGAGAGTGGTCAAGTTTCATTCTTTTGCATGTAGCTGTCCAATTTTCCCAGCACCATTTATTGAAGAGACCGTCTTTTTTCCCACTGGATGTTTTTTCCTGCTTTATCAAAGATCAGTTGCCCAAAGAGCTGAGGGTCCATTTCTGGGCTCTCTATTCTGTTCCATTGATCTATGTGTCTATTGTTATGCTAGTACCATACTATTTTGAGTACTAGAGTTTGTAGTATATCTTGAAATCTGGGATTATGATACCTCCAGCTTTGTTCTTTCACAAGATTGCTTTGTCTACTTGGGTTTTTGTTTGTTTGTTTGTTTGTTTTGGTTTGTGTGTTTGTTTGTTTGTTTTGTGTGTGATTCCATAAAAATTTTAGGATTATTTGTCTTAGTTATTTGAAAAAAAATTGGTATTTTGATAAGGATTGCATTGAATCTGTAAATTGTTTTGGGTAATCTCTACATTTTAACAATATTAATTCTTCCAATCTGTGAGAATGGCATATTTTTCCATCTTTTTGTGTCTTCCTCAATGTCTTTCAAGAGTGATTTATAGTTTCTAGAATATAGGTCCTTTACGTCTCTGGTTAAGTTAATTCCAAGATAACGTATGATTTTTGGTGCTATTGTAAATGGAATGGATTCCCTAATTTCTCTTTCTTCAGTCTCATTATTCGTGTATAGAAATGCAACTGATTTCTGTGCATTGATTTTGTATCCCACCACATTACTGAATTGTTCTATAAGTTCTAGAAATTTGGGGGTGGATTCTTTTGGGTTTTCCATACAGAATATCATGTCATCTGTGAAGAGAGACAGTTTGACTTCTTTGACGATTTGGATATGTTTTATCCCTTTTTGTTGTCTGATTGCTGTTGCAAGGACTTCTAGTACTATGTTGAATAATAATGGCAAGAGTGGGCATCCTTGTCGTGTTCCTGATCTTAAGGGAAAGGCTTCCAGCTTTTCTCCATTGAGAATGATATTCGCTGTAGGCTTTTCATAGATGGCTTTTATGAAATTGAGGAATGTTCCCTCTATCCCTATACTGTGAAGTCTTTTAATCAGGAGAGGATGCTGTATTTTGTCAAATGCTTTTTCTGCATCAGTTGAGAGGCTCATATGGTTCTTGACTCTTTTCTTGTTGATATGATCCATCACATTGATCGATTTGTGAATGTTGAACCACCCTTGCATCCCAGGGAAATCCCACTTGGTCATGATGGAGATGGGGTCTTTGCCTGTTTTGGGGATCAAGGTAATACTGGCGCCATAGAATGAGTTTGGTAGTCTTCCTTCTGTTTCTATTTTTTGAAACAGCTTCAGGAGAATAAGTATTATTCCTTCTTTGAATGTTGGGTAGAATTCCCCGGGGAATCCATTAGGTCCAGAACTCTTGTTTTGGGGGAGGTTTTTGATCACTGCTTAAATCTCTTCATAATTAATTGGTCTGTTTAGATAATCAATTTCTTCCTGTTTCAGACTTGGTAGTTTATAGGTTTCCAGGAAGGCATCCATTTCTTCCAGGTTGTTTAATTTATTGGCATATAGTTGTTGATAATAGTTTCTAATGATCCTTCCTATTTCATTGGTGTTGGTCGTAATCTCTCCCCTTTCATTCATAATTTTATTAATTTGGGTCCTTTCTCTATTCTTTTGAATAAGTCTGGCCAGTGGCTTATCGATCTTATTTATTCTTTAAAAGAACCAGCTTCCAGTTTTGTTGATCTGCTCTAATGTGCTCCTGGTTTTGAATTCATTGATCTCTGCTCTAATCTTGATCAACTGCCTTCTCGTGCATGGGTTAGGCCTGTTCTTCTATTCCAGCTCCAGCTTCTTGAGGTGAGAATATAAAAACTGCATTTTAGATTTGTCTATTCTTTTGAGTGAGGCTTGGATGGCTATGTATTTTCCCCTTAGGACTGCCTTTCCAGTGTCCCATAGGCTTTGGACTGATGTGTTTTTGTTCTCATGGTTTCCATAAATTGCTTAAGCTCATCTTTACTTCCCTGGTTTACCCAATCATTCTTTTTTCTTTCTTTCTTTCATTTTTTTTTTAAATTTAGGCATTGTCAATGTATAGAGGTGTTTTTTTTTTAAGATTTTATTTATTCATCCAACAAAGAAAGAGAGAGCCAGGGAGAGAGGGAACACAAGCAGGGGGAGTGGGAGAGGAAGAAACAGGCTCCCAGCGGAGGAGCCTGATGTGGGTCTTGATCCCAGAATGCCAGGATCACACCCTGAGCCAAAGGCAGACGCTTAACAACTGAGCTACCCGGGAGCCCCAACCCAGTCATTCTTAAGCAGGATGGTTCTTAGTTTCCAAGTGTTTGAGTTTCTTCCAAATTTTTCCTTGTGATTGATTCCAGTTTCAAAGCACTGTGGTCTGAGAATATGCAGGGAATAATTTCAGTCTTTTGGTATCGGTTGAGACCTGTTTTGTGACCCAGTATATGGTCTATTCTGGAGAGAGTTCCTTGTGCATTCGAAAGAATGTGTATTCTGTTGTTCTGGGATGTAGTGTTCCGTATGTATCTATGAGGTCCATCTGGTCCAGTATGTCATTCAAAGCTCTTGTTTCTTTGTTGATTTTCTGCTTAGGTGATCTGGCTATTGCTGAGAGTGGAGTGTTGAGGTCCCCTACTAGTAATGTATTATTATCTATAGGTCTCTTTTTTCTGTTTAAGAGTTAGCTTGTGTACCCTGCTGCTCCCCTGTTGGGGGCATAGATATTTATAATTGTTATATCCACTTGTTGGATACATCCTTTAAGAATAATACAGTGTCCTTCTGTATCGCTAACTACAGTCTTTAGTTTAAAATCTATTCTGTCTGTTATGAGAATTGCTACCCCAGCTTTCTTTTGAGGTCCATTGGCATGAAAAATGGTTCTCCATCCCTTCACTTTCAGATGGATGTATCTTTGGGTTCAAAATGAGTCTCTCGTAGACAGCAAATGGATGGGTCATGTATTTCTATCCAATCTGCAACCCTGTGGCGTTTTATGGGATCATTTAGGCCACTCACATTGAGAGTGATTATTGAGAGATATGATTTTAATGATGTCATGTTGCCTGTGAAGTCTTTGTTTCTATAGGTTTTAAATTTCTGTTCTGTATCACTCTTGGGGTCTTTTTACTTTTATAGAACCCCCTTTAATATTTCTTATAGGGCTGGCTTGGTGGTAACAAATTCCTTCAGTTTCTGCTGGTCTTGGAAGGTCCTTATCTCTCCATCAATTCTGAATGACAGCCTTGCTGGATAAAGGATCCTTTGCTGCATGTTCTTCTCACTTAGTGCTCTGAATATGCCTTGCCAGCTTTTCCTGGCTTGCCAGGTCTCTGTAGACAGATCTGAGGTTATTCTGACGTTCCCACCTCTGTAGGTGAGGATTCTTTTCCCCCTGGCCGCTTTCAAGATTGTATCCTTGGATCTAATATTTGCAAATTGCGCTATTACGTGACGTGGTGTAGGTCTGTTCTCACTTATCTTGGGAGGGGTCCTCTCTGCCTCTTGGACAAGAATGCTTGTTTCCTTTGCCAGATGAGGGAAGTTCTCAGCTACAATTTGTTCAAATATCTCTTCTAGACTTCTCTCTCTCTCCACCCCCTCAGGGATGCCGATTATTCTGACATTGGAACGTTTCATTGGGTCAGTAACCTCCCATAATCTACATTCTTGAAATTGGATTTTTTTGAGCCAAGTTCCCTTTTTTTCCTTCTTTTCTATCATCCCATCTTCCAATTCACTAATTCTTTCTTCTACCTCATTTACCCTGGCCGTCAGAACATCCAGTTTAGACTGCATTTGATTTATAGCATTTTTAATTTCTGCCAGATTCGCTCTCATTTCCACCCTTAGAGATTCTATATTCTCGTAATATTCTCGTTATTTTCATTTCAAGCCTACACATCATCTTCACCATTGTTACTCTGAACTCCATTTCTGACAATTTGGTTATATCCATATCCAACAGTTCTGTGGCAGAGGCCACAGTCTCTGTCTCCTTTCTTTGCTGGGGATTCCCTCTCCTTGTCATTCTGATGAGGAGAAGTTGTGGGGATGCACAGAGCCCAAGTTATTGACCAGGACCCAGGTAATGTGCACTTGTTTTATAGGGACCTTAGGGATGTGGGCTTTTTGATTTTTCAGCTTGCCTTCTGGGGGGAGGGGTCTGCCGCACTGATACTCAGGCAACCCTGTTTGGGTAGAGTTGCCCCATCCCCTGTGAAAAGGGGTGGGAATGGGCACAATGCGAACTGGTATTTCCAGGCTTTTGTTCTCTGGCGGCTTTCCCTGGTGGTTTTCTGTGACTCTTCTGAGAGTCAGAGCAGCAGTGGCCTTATCCTAGCCTCTGTCTCAGAACAGAGATTGCAGTCTGCTCTCCACTGAGCTCTCCTGGCCACTTTAACAACTTTTCTGTTGGTGCTGCTAAAAATTCCTCAGCATTCTGGGTTGTGCGCCCCACAGCCACTCTCCCAGCCCTCGCTTCCAGGGCTGGCACGTCTCTGTCCTTTGTGCTTCTAACACCACCAGCCGCCCCCTGTTCCCATGTGCACTCCTGAGTTCCCTGTTTCAATGTGGTTGGCACACAGTCCAGAGCTCTGGTTTTCAGTCTGGTCAGACGCGTGCTCCCAACTCCCTCCCCCTTCCGTTTATCTTCCGATATCTCTGTGCAGATTCAGGGCTCCTCGCTTTGTACCTCAATACTCAGCGCTGAAGATGTTCATTTGTAGAGATCCAGATGTATCTTCCTATGTCTCGGGTTTAGCTCCATATTTTTTCATAACGCTCAGTCGCTCAGTGTCTGCCTTCGGCTCAGGGCATGATCCCAGAGTTCTGGAATCGAGCCCCACGTCAGGCTCTTCCACTGGGAGCCTGCTTCTTCCTCTCCCACTCCCCCTGCATGTGTTCCCTCTCTTGCTGGCTGTCTCTCTCTCTGTCAAATAAATAAATAAAATCTTTTAAAAAATAAAAATAAAAAAATAAACACCACACTCTTAAACAACGAATGAGTTAAAGAAGAAATCACAAAAGAAGTTAGAAAATATCTTGAGCCAAATGAAAACAAAACTATATCAATACCAAAACTTATGAGGATGCAACAAAAGCAGTACTTAGAAGGACGTATGTAGTGGTAAGTACTGAGATTAAAAAGAAATCTCAAATCTGCAATCTAAATTTACACCTCAAGGATCCGAAAAAAGAAGAAAAAACTAAATTCAAACGTAGCAGAAGGGAGGAAATAATAAATATTAGAGCAAAAATAAATGAAATAGAGAAAAGAAAAACAATAGAAAACAAATCAACAAAACTGACAGCTGTTGGACTTATTCCTGAGTGCAAGGATGGTTCAACATATAAAAATCTATCAACGAAACACATGATATTAACACAATGAAGGATAAAAAAACATAATTATCTCAGTTAAGATGGTGGAGGAGTAGGGGGACCCTAAGCTTGCCTCACGGCTCAAACAGCTAGATAAATATCAAATCATTCTGAACACCCAAGAAATTGATCTGAGGGCTGGGAAAACAAACTGCACATCTAGAGGTAGAAAAACGGCCAAGTCATGGAAGGAAGGAGCCTCAGAGAGTTGATTTGGGGGAGAAAAAATGTACTGGGGCTCCACATGGTGGAGCTAACCATGATCATGGAGAAAGAGAGAGAGAGAGGGAGAGAGAGAGAAAGCAGTAAGCAGGGGATTGCACAAGAAAAACTCTTCCCCAAAACCATTAACTGGGAAAAGGAGAGGGGGGGACTACTGCAAGTTTTTATAAGCAGCAGAACTCAAAGTCTGAAGTTTTAGAAGTCCAAGCCAGCCAGGGGTCATGCCTGATGGGCTTAGTGGTACTCCTGTGGGGAAGGAAAGCTGAGGCCCAGGACTGGGCAGAGTAGTCTGAGGATTCCCTGGATTACACTGGGAGAGATAGTTCCCCTTCTTGGAGTGCATTTGGAAGTGGTGGCATAGCCTCTCTGGGGACAAAAGAGCTGGTGGGTGCCAACGTGCTGCCTTGTTCACTAGCATGGGAAGAGAGACACCCACTGAGGACACCAAACCTACGTGCTGGCATTTTGCTGTGCTTTACCATGAACTCCAACGTACTGCGTGGTCGTGAGAATGCTTTTCTGGGACAAACTGGCACTGGCCACAGCGCTATAAGACCCTCCCCTAGAAGATCAGCAGGGATCTGTGCTGTGTGGTTTCCTAAAATTTGGAGTTTTGAAAACCAAGCTGCACACCTGAGATAAAACACAGGAGTGCTGTGCCATCTGGCAGGCAGATGGCTCCAACACAGACAGGATGAAGGCAGGGATCTGATGGAAGCCATGTACACAAGAAGGAAGATGGTTTGCTCTTCTGTGAGGGCTTCCTGAGGAGTGGCAGGCTCAAACTCCATGCTTTGGGGCCAAGAGAGAGCGGGGTAATGCCATTCCCCACTCCTCCCGCATCAGCACTGACTGACTTCAGTGAGGAACACCATGTCCCCCAGTGGAGGCTAGAGCCATTTACATCAAGCCCCACCCCCCTGTGTCCTACAGGTGCATCTCCAGTAGAGTAAGTCTGCCTGGGAATCAGTACAGCAGACCCCTCCCCCAGAAGACCAGCACATACCCCTCAAACACACCAAGTCTACTGATGACAGAGTGCTACAAAGCTTCAGCTGGGGAAATAGGATCTAGCTTCTTTTAACACAAAGACCAAAATACACCTAGTTGAAACTTGCCACACAGATAAGGTCCAAACACCCCCCACTGCAGGCAAGGAGAAACTCTGCAGAGGACTGCCTGAGGGAAGGAGCAGCCAAAACACAACAGCAGAGTGTACGTTCTGAATACCTCCTGAAACATCAGGCCCAAGATAGTATAGGACCTCTTCTAAATATAGCCATTACTCTCAGGAGCAGGAATGTAATAGCTTTCCTAACACACACACACACACACACACACACACACACACACACACACAAAACCGGGGACTTAGACAAAATGACAAGACAGAGGAATTCACCCCAAAAGAAAGAACAGGAAGAAGTAAAGACCAGGGATTTAATCAAAACAGATGTAAGTAAGATGCCTGAACCAGAATTTTTTGTTTATTTTTTTATTATGTTCAGTTAGCCACCATATACTACATCATTAGTTTTTGATGTAGTGTTCAACAATTCATCAGTCACACACAACACCCAGCGCTCATCACAATACATGCCCTCCTTAATGCCCAACACCCAGTTACCCCATCCCCTGACCCCATCCCCTCTGAAATCCTCAGTTTGTTTCCCAGAGTCCAGAATCTCTCGTGGTTTGTCTGATTTCCCCTCCTTCAGTTTTCACTCCCTTCCCCTATGGTCCTCCACTCTATTCCTTATGTTCCACATGTGAGTGAAACCATATGATAATTGTCTTTCTCTGCTTGACTTATTTCACTTCGCATAATCCCCTCCAGTCCCATCCATGTTGATGCAAATGGTGGGTATTCATCCTTTTTGATGGCTGAGTAATATTCCTTTGTATATATGAACCACATCTTCTTTATCCATTCATCTGTTGATGGGCATCTAGGCTCCTTCCCCAGTTTGGCTATTGGGGAACATTGCTGCTATGAACATTGGGAGGCAGGTGTCCCTTCTTTTCACTACATCTGTATCTTTGGGGTAAATACCTAGTAGTGCAATTGCTGGGTTGTAAATTAGCTCTATCTTTAACATTTTGAGGAACTTCCACACTGTTTTCCAAAGTGGCTGTACCAGCTTGCATTCCCACCAATAGTGTGAGAGGGTTCCCCTTTCTCCACATCCTGGCCAACACTTGTTGTTTTCTGTCTTGTTAATTTTAGCCCTTCTAACTGATGTAGGGTGGTATCTCATTGTGGTTTTGATTTGTATTTCCCTGATGGCTAGTAATGTTGAACATTTTTTCATGTGTCTGTTAGCCATTGTATGTCTTCTTTGGAGAAGTGTCTGTTCATGTCTTCTGCCCATTTATTGACTGGACCATAAGAGACTCTGAATAATAAAGAACAAATTGAGGGTTGATGGAGGGAGGTGGGTAGGGGATGGGCTAAATGGGTGATGGGTATTTAGGAGGGCACTTGTTATGATGAGCACTGGGTGTTATATGTAACTGATGAATCACATCTACTCCTGAAACCAGTATTACACTATATATTAACTAACTAGAATTTAAATAAAAATTTTGGGGAAAAATGATCATTTCAATACATGCAGAAGAAGCATTTGACAAATTTCAGTATCCTTTCTTGTTAAAATGTCTCAACAAACTAGGGATAGAAGGACATTGCCTCAACACAATAAAAGCCATATTTGCAAAACTCATAGCTAACATCAAACTCAATGGTGAAAAACTGAGAGCTTTTTCTCTAAGATTAGGAACAAGGCAAGGATGTCCACTCACACCACTTCTTTCCAGTATAGTACTGGAAGTCCTAGCCAGTGCAAGGCAAGAAAAAGAAATAAAAGGCATCCAATTTGGAAAGGAAGAAGTCAAGGTATCTCCATTTGCAGATGACATGATCTTATATAGAAAATCCTAAAGATTCCACAGAAAAACTGTTAGAACTAATACACAAATTCAGCAAAGTTGCAAGCTACAAGATTAATACCCCAGAAATCAGTTGTGTCTAGGCAGTAACAATAAATAATTTAAAAAGGTAATTAAGAGAACAATCCCATTTACAATAGCATCAAAAAGAATAAAATAATCAGGAATAAACTTAATCAAGGGGATGAAATATGTGTACACTGAAAAGTACAAAACATGCACAAAAAATTTTAAAAGACACAAGTAAATGGAAAGACATCACATGTTCATGAATTGGAAGAAATTAATATTGTTAAATTGTCCATGCTACCCAAAGTGAGCTGCAGATACAATGTGTCTTCTCAAAATCCCAATTGTATTTTTTGCAGAAATAGAAAAAAAAATCCTAAAAAATTCATATGAAATCTCAAGGAGCTCCTAATAGCCAAAACATTCTTTTAAAAAGAAAAATAAATTTGGAGGCCTTACACTTCCTGATTTTCAAAGCATGTTATAAAGCTGCAGTAATCAAAACAGTGTGGCACTGGAATTTAGAGAGATGTATGGATCAGTGGAACAGAATAAAGAACCCAGAAATAGGTCCTCACATACATAATCAAATGATCTCTGACAGAATTTCCCATGGAGAAAAATCTCTTCAACAAGTGCGATGGAACAACTGGATATACACATGCAAAAGAGTAAAGTTGGACCCTTACCTTAACACCACATATAAAAATTAACTCAAAATGGATCAAATATCAAAATATAAGACCTAAAGCTCTAAAGGTCCTAGAAGAAAACAAGGGGAAACCTTAATGACATGAAATTTGACAATGATTTCTTGGATATGACACCAAAAGCACAGAAAACAAAAAGAAAAATTGACAAATGGAACTGCATTAAAGTTAAACACTTCTTTGCATGGAAGGAAATAATCCACAGAGTGAAAAGGCAACCTACAGAGTAGAAGAAAATATTTGCAAATTACAATCTGATAAGGGGTTAAAATCCTAAATATGTAAAGAATTCATACAACTTAATAGCAAAAAAAATCTAAATAAAAAATGGACAGAGGAACTGAAGACATTTACAAAGAAGATACATAATCAGTCATGAGAAAGTGGTTGATGTCACTGATCATCAGAGAAATGCAAATCAAAACCACAATGAGATATTGCCACACACTCATTAGGATGGCTACTATCAGCATAAAAGGGGAAGAGGACAATGAGTATTGGTGAGGATATAAAGAAACTGGAACCTTTGTACACCATTGGTGAGGATGCAAAATGGTGCATCCACTATGGAAAGCAGTATGGAGGTTCCTCAAAAAATTAAAAACAGAATTATCGTATGATCCAGCAATCCTACCTCTGTGTATATATCCAAAAGAATTGAAAGCAGGATCTTCAAGAGATATTTGCACACCCATGTTCATTACAGCATTACCCACAGTAGCCAAGAGGCAGAATCAACTCAGTGTGCACTGACACATAAGTGGATTAAACAAGGGTACATAAATACAGTGGAATATTATTCATTCTTGAAAAAAGGAAGGAAATCAAACACAACACCATGAATGACCTTTGAGGACATTATGTTAAATGAGATAAGCCAGTCATAAAAAGACAAATACCGTATGATTCCACTTATATGAGCCAAAGTAGCCAAACTCATAGAAAGTACAATGGTGGTGGCAAGGGGCTGGGGGAGGAGGGGAAATGAGGAGCTGTTGTTTCATGAGTATAAAATTCAGGATGAAAATGTTCTAGGAATTTGTTCACAACGATGTGAATATACTTAACACTAATTGTACACTGAAAAATGGTTAGGAGGGTCATCTTATGGGTTTTTTTTAACCGCAATTAAAAAAATTTTTAAAGACCATATATTGTATGATTCTATTTACATGAAATGTCCAAAATATGCAAATCCGTAGAGATAGAAGGTAGATTGGTGGTTTCCTCAGGCTGAAGAGGAGAGGATTTGGAGTGGTTACTAAGGAGAATGGAGGCTTTTGGAAGGGGAGGGGAGATGAAAATGTTCTAAAATTAGATTGTGGTGATGGTTGCACAACACTGTGAATATACTAAAAATCATTGAATTGTACATTTTAAAAAGGTGAATTGCCCAGCCCCCCTCACCTACCCCCACATCCAGTGGAGAACAGGACCTCTCCAACAGGGTCAGAAGCAGGATGTCAGGGCCAAGGAAGCCTCCTGAATCTAGCCCCAGGCAGAGAGACACCCCTCAGCAGTAGATTGATAAAATGATAGGTAGATGATGGTAGATTATAGATGGATTGATGATGATGATGATAGATAGATGATAGATAGATAGATGATAGATAGATAGATGATAGATAGATAGATAGATAGATGATAGATAGATAGATGATAGATAGATGATAGATAGATAGATAGATAGATAGATAGATAGATAGATAATAGATTTTTTTCATCTTTTCAAAGGTGAATTATGTAGTATGTTAATTATATCACAATCAAGCTGTTTAAAAGTGTCAGGGCATGAATAGTGCAACCCAGAAAGTGGAAACCATTGGAAAAGGGAGCACGGGGAGAGGGCTGTGAAGAGAGAGAAGAGGTGGGGATAGCACAGCCAGTGCCAGAGAGTGGGATTTATTAAAAGTGATGTTTACGAAGTTTGCTTTTCATAACCTGCTTTTCTGTTCCTTATAAAAACTTCCTATATGTCCAAATTATTCGCATATGCTTTATGGGTTGCATTTGCATGTGTGTTGACTGTGACCCCAGGGAGACCCAGTGATTCTTGAGGTCCCCACGCTTAGCACAGTGTCCAGCAGTGTGTAGGTACTCAATACTGCTGATTAATTACAGGAAGGAATCCATGAACGAACAAACTAACAAACTGATGTCTCTTAAATTCTCGTTTCCTCCAGTGTCTGGTGGCCTCTTTTGCCCCAATCGTCTTTGCTGATTTCCAGCAGAGAGCCAATGTCGCCTTTCTCAGGGGGCCTGGCATTCTAATTCCTACTCATCAAGCATCTACCTGTGCTAAACACTTTGCTAGATGTTTGACCTATTTTCCTCACTTAACACAATAAACCATGTAAAATGATAACTAACCTCATTTCACAGATTAAGAGAGTTTAAGTGACTTGCCCAAGGCCACACAGGGAGTAAGGATCTGAACCCAGATCTCCCTGCTCTTGAAATTTCCACTCCCCTTTAATTTCTTAATTTATTTATTAATTAATTTCTTGAAGACCTCAAATCCTTCAAGGTTCAATGTATTAAAATCTCTGAGTAGAATTCTAGGCACTGGTGGGTGATAGTAGTGCAGGAAGATTCTTTGGAACAGTAGTTCTTCAACCAAGAACCACATCTCACCAGGTGTTTCTTAGTGAAGACCAGCAGAAGCACTGAACGCACTGTTTGAATCTTAAAAGTGAGTAGAAAAAAAGAGCAGACCTCTGAGAGGACAGGTCTTGTCAGGCTCTGGCGGAAGGAACCAAGAAGCAGATTATTAAACCAGACCTTGGTTACACCCAGACACACCCAACCTCAGCCAGCACAGGTTCATTGCCAAGGAGTCTGTGGCTGACTGTAGTGGTGGAGGCTGGCCACACCCTGGCAGGGCTCAAGGGACGAGGAAGTCCCTCGGGGGCACACTTCCTAGGCCCCAGGACTCAGGTTGGCACACAGGAAGTCCCCTTCACCCCCCTTGCAGCCCCCCAGGCCCACTCCCACAGTGGGACAAGCCCCCTATACACACATGAGCCAGTGCTAAGAGCACATCCTGTCACATCCACACTCATACACGTAACAAACTTGCACTCATCTGCTCGGATGGGCACTCACACCCCTACACATATAGCTCAGGGGGCTGCTAGCTACTGTCTTAGGCATGGATTGATGGTTGCAAACAGCAAAATCAACTCAAACCATTGCAAGAAAAGTAGGTGGTATATCCCAACATTGGAATATTATTCAACAATAAAAAGAAACAAAGTTCTAATACATGCTACAGCATGTGGATGAACCTTGAAAACATTATGCTAAACGAAAGAAGCCAATCACAAAAGACCACACATTGTATGATTCCATTTATGTGACTGGCGATCGGAGAGAGGAAGAAAAGGGTTCTTTGGGGAGTGTTGAAAATCAGTCGTGATGGTTGTACAACTCTGTGAATATACTAAAAATACTGTATTGTATACTTATAAAAGCAAATTGTATGGATGTGAAGTGTAGCTCAATAAGACTCAATAAACTCAATAATACATACATACATAATAAAAATGGATACAGACATGTGTGTGTACCGTGTCCCTGCTCCTTCCAAACCCTCCAAAGTCTTTCTGTCTCACTCAGGGTAAAGACCAAGGTTTCACAACGCCTATAATTCCTCACACCAGCTGTCACACCTGCTTCTCTGACACCTCATACTATTAATCCCGGCTCACTCCACTACAGGCAAACTGGCCGTACCAGGCATTCCCAATGCCAGGGTCCCCACACTAGCTGTCCCTCAGCCTGGTATGTTCTTCCCTCTAGGATCTTCCTGACTCACTCTCTCACCTCCTATGTGGAGAAAAACAAAATAGACCTTTCCTTCATCTGCTCTGCATTACCTCTATATGTAGGAGTGAAAGCAAAAACATATGGAATAAACACCTTAAAAATGCAAAAATATTATGTAACAAACAACACATTAAAAATACATGGAATAAATAATACCTAAAAAAACTGGAATATGTATTCTATTTATTGCAAAATATGTGGAAATAATATAGGGACAATAAATACAGACAACGCAGGCATATCTCATAGAAGCTGTAATTTTGGTTCCAGACCACTGCAATAAAGCAAATTAATGCAATAAACTAAGTCCAATGAATTGTTTGGTTTCCCAGTGCATATAAAAGTTATGTTTACACTACACCGTAGCCTTATATTAAGTGTGCAATAGTGTTATCTAAAAAAATAGTTCATATACCTTAATTTAAAAATGCTTTATTGACATAGAGACACAATCAAATGCTGTTGGAAAAATTGTACCAGGAGACTTGCTCAACACAGGAAATATATGAGTACATGTGTGCAGAAAGCATGATATCTAAGTGCAGTAAAGCAAAGTGCACTAAAATGAGGCATGTCTGTAAACACATAAGTGCAATGTGGAACAAGCAATGTCTGCAAAGCGCAATTTGCAATGTCAGTCATTAAGGACGACGACTAAATTTAGTCCACTACTGCCCTGAATCCCTTTGCCCCTCGCCAGATATGTTTTTCTGGAAATGCACAAACTTTTCCTATGTGAATATGTGTTAAATATGTGAATATGTGTTAAAGAGAATATGCGTTAAAAATATGAGATTAGTTGCCCATGAGCTGACGGAAGGAGAGTAAGTATTCAGGAAAAAATGGGCAAAATAACAAAATGATTTATAATATTTTTTAAAATAAATAACATTTAAAAAGAGAAGGTTCTTGCCATACTGGTGGTAATCTATGAACCCTGAAATGAGAAATAAGAATAATTCAATTCCCTGTATTTGAAGTGCCAAAAAGAAAAAAAGATATGCCAGGGACAGAAAAAACACTGCTGAAAATCATACTGCTCGAAAAGGAAACACTTAAGATACAGATGGAAAAGAGGGAAAGCGATTTTCCAAACTAGTGCACAGAGAAGCAAGAAAATAAAAACCATAGAAGATGATACAATGGGAAGGTAGGACAAATGTTTAATTGGACAAAGAAAGGAGGGAACAAATGGGGCAAAAGCAATATTTAAAGAGATAAAGACCGAGAATTTTCTAAAATTCTCGAATAATAAAAAAAATCCTCAGATTCAGGAAGCCTGAGGTGTCTCGTGCTGGGCAGGGTGCAGGGCCTACGGTCAGCACCACATTCCTCCTGCCACCCCGTGGAAGCACCCAGGCCAGCCCAAGGTGGAATCACATGTGTGGAGACACCCATGAAACAACAGGTATCCACTCCAAGCAGAAAGAAGTAGAAGGCCTTCTGATTGGACTAATAGGTTTCTATCTGCAAGGCCACAGAACTCAGGGTTAAGCAGGATCTAGAGTAAGGAGGCAGCCCCAGGGCTCTATCTCCTTCTAGGCACCACCCCTGGGCCTCATCATTCCCTGTGCATGTGGGGGAGAAGAATATGGCAGTTCATAGACACCACAGCAGACCCAGACTAGGGCTGGTCAGGAAGGTCTGGGGCTGATGAGCACAGAGTCAGCTGACCTCGGCATTTCCTGACATCTGCCCCTTGACTCAACTGCGGGGCTCAGGCTCTTCTAATCACCTCAGCTGTGCTGCTTGCTGGGTGTCTGTGAGGAGGGCTGTTCCTCACCTAGTGCCTCTGGCTACTGCAGCTACTGTCTGCAGGAGGTATCTGGGTCTGGCCCTCCACCTTCGGTTGGTTGAAATGTTCAGAAAACCTTCTAATCACAGCTAGACTAGGGAAGTAAATTCATTATTGCAGTTTTCTCTTTCTGCTCAACAGTTGGCAACCCTGTGCACTCACAGAAAACCATGCCCAGTGTGGAAAAAACGGTGTTCTTCCTGGAGAGCTGTGGAATGAACAGGCTGTACTGAGAAGGAAAGAAAACGCCCCCCAGCTGGACACCAACTTTCCTTAGCAGGAAAGGAATCTGGCCTGGAGCCACTGCTATGATGACAAATTTGCTCCCACAATCATAAAACAAAGTGCTTTCAGCCAAAGCTTCCAGTTCTGGAGTTTTCCAGATGCTGAGGAGGCATTTTCCTCTGAGTGTCAGAAAAGGTGGTTCCCCAGGGGACAGTGGGCACCAGGGAGGGAGCCTCCTTCACACAGACTTTTTTCAAACTGGGGTCGGTTATCAACCCCAGGCTCTTAGTGACTGCCTTGTGAGTAACTTGAGGGACCCTCTTCAAAGATGCATTGCCCAGCACTATTGGGGAATTAGGAAAAGATCATTTAATCTGATGAAATTAAGTGATAGTATAGCTAAGTTTTGTGCTTTCAATGAAACTTGTGCTTTAAATCCATTGTCAGTTTTAATCTTCCCAACAGCCCTGAGAGGTATTGCCATTATCCCTATTTCACAGGTAAGGAAATTGAAACACAGAGAGGTTTAGCAACTTACTCCAGGTCACACAGTAAATATGTGTCAGAGCTGGGATTCATTGGGCAGTCTAGCTCTACTCCAAGCTCTTACTACCATCTAATGAAATTAAACTAAATTAAACAAATGGAGAGAAATGAAATGCCTCGCTCTTAAGAAACTCATGACTGTAAGAGCGAAGAAAGACTCCTGGGAGTCAGAGTTGACTCTTAATTCAGCTGAAGTCTGAATCTGAAGTAGGTTCCTGAACACACCCCAGAATGGATTACTAAACATGCGTGGGTGGCTCAGTCAGTTAAGCATCTGCCTTCAGCTCAGGTCGTGATACCAGGGTCCTAGGATCGAGTCCCACATTGGGCTTCTTGCTCAGCGGGGAGCCTGCTTCTCCCTCTCCCTCTGCCTGCTGCTCCCCCTGCTTGTGCTCTCTTTGTCAGATGAATGAATAAAATCTTTAAAAATAAATAAATAAATGCTCTGTGGATTTCAGAGTGTTAATCTCTTTGCTGAGATGGTCTGGAACATGAGACCTGGCCCACAAGGTAAAATCCAGGAGAATAAGTGTGAGGTCCCAAGTCAGCTTGAAACACCTTCTGCCTGAGTGGCTGGAGACACTGCCTAAAGGGGCCATGTTATAGATGTGTGGTTTCTGCTCAAGGTGAGGAGTTCCCTGCACCATTTGTTCCCAAGGGGCTGGGCTCGTTCTGGAAGCCAACAGTTAAATCAGCAAGGGGAATGGAAGGTCTGTGCATGATGCACAAGGACGGCTAGGAGAGGACAGTGGGTATGCATACACCTGCACTGCTTGCAAACCAAGGCAGGGCTGCCCAGGGGACAGAGTATGGACAGCTGAGCCCAGGTCATTTCAGAGGGCCGGACTGGGACTTCTGGACCTCTGGACCTCTGAAATTGGAGCCTGTTGGGGCTTTGCATGGGGGAGTAGATGGGTGAGATCATTAACTGATAGACGGTATGCAAAGCAGAGTAGGCAGAGCTCTTGGGGTGACATGACCAGAGCTTTAGTTTAGGCATTTGATCCTGCATGGTTGTGGACGTGGGTCATCAGCATGTGTAAGGCTCTTGTCTTTGCCCATTGGGCTGGGGCTCGAGGTCAGTGGGGAATAAGGGAATAGATGTGCAGAGGGAAAGCAGGAAGGGAAGGGACCCACCAGAATCCCCAGGACTAGCTGAAACCTAAGCCTCCAACTAGAAGATGGGATCTTGCAGGTAAAGCTGTCGCCCTTCTCCAGGGGCTGAGCATGCTTCTTGGCCAAGGTGAGGGAGGGTCCAACAGGGGCTGGCAGAGCTGTGGCCAGGCTGCTGCTCACACCAACAAGGTAAACCAGCTGGGGAGCACTGTGAAACTCTTCACCAACCTGCTGAGTGAAAACAATATGGCACAGCCTTACTTGCACATCCCAAGCCTCACACACAATGTCCCTTGTGCCTGTTACAGAGTTGAGAGCCCTCCTTCCTTTTCCCACTGGTCTCTCTTCCCAGGCACCAACAACTCCCTCTGACTTTAGCCATGATCTGAGGGACTCTGTGCATCTCAGCTCTCAGGAATGCTCACACAGAAGCAGCCAGCTCTATGCCACAGGGTGGAAGCATTTCTCCACCTGCAGGGCCCGCCTTGGCACCTAGAAGGGTGGTTTCCATCAAATGGCTGGACAGTCCACGGCGGCAGAAGCTGACCCCATCAGCAGCTCCTGATGACTGGATCCGATTGTAGAGCATCACTGAGGGTATAGCCCTGGTGCCCTGGTTCCCACTACCCAGCCTTGGCCTCTGTGCCAAGGGAGGGACTGGGAAGGCAGCTCTGCCAGGCTCTGCACCAGATGCACCATCTCTCAAAGGGCCACAGCAGGTGCAGGAAGGACATCTCTGTCCCCCGTGTGTGGACATGGAAAGTTTGGCAGTTAAGAGACCTGCCTGTTGAAAAGGCAGTGAGGGGTTTGGAGGCTCCACTCATCTCCCCTTCTCTCCTTCCCCAGTCTAGCCTTCCTTCTCTGATGCACTGCTCATGGTAGGGGAGCAATGTCACCCCTTTACAGGCTGTGCCAAGCTCCCTGGGCACTAGGACAACTCAGGAGGAGAAGCAGGCGTTATGCTCCTGGATGACGCACCTGACTGGGAAGTAGGAGTCCCACCTGTGGGCTGAAGGCCTGCAGAAGATGCTGCAGGTGGCGTGGATCAAGACCGTCAGTGTGGGGCAGAGGCCAAGCTGACAGAGAGTAGCTGACCAGGCCTGGTCCACCTCAGCCTCTTCCTCACCATGACCTATGTGGCAAAAAGGGGGAGCTAGTGAAAAAAACTAGCAAGAGCAGCCAGCCTCCTTCACTTGGGAGGAGACTGGATACCCTGACGCCCATTCCTGGGGCCAGGATGAGGAGGTGTGGGAGACAAACTTGTGGTCTCTGCCCCCGGTTCCTGACACATAGCTCCTAAGACCTTTTCAATTTCCTGATAGGAGTGTCTGACATAGAGCTCCTAAATCCCTTGGAATTTCCTGGGTGGTGGGAGTGGTTTTTGTTCTGAGCCGACTCTCAGTGGGCTCCTGGATAGAGGTTGGTCACCAGAAAGACCAAGCCATGACTAGAAGCTTGGAAATATTCTCTGGAGAAAGGAGAGGGGATGGAAATTGAGTTAATAACCAGTCGTGCCTCCATACAAATCCCAAAAGTACAGGATTCAGAGCTTGTGGATTGGTGAACATGTGAAGGCAGTGTGCCCAGAGAGCATGGAAGCTTTGGGCCCCTTCCCAAGGCATCACCCTATGTACCATTTCATCTGGCTGTTCCTCTGCATTCTTTATCATATCCTTTGCCATAAACCTGTAAACACATTGCTTCCTTGAGTTCCGAGAGCCATTCTAGCAAATTATCCAATGCAAGCAGGCAGCTGCAGGAACCCCAATTCATAGCCAGTGGGTCAGAAGGAATGGGGACACACCTGAGCTTGCCATTGTCCTCTCAAGTGGGAGACGCAGTCTTATCAGACTGGTGGATTGAAGTGCTGGGCAGATTCTGTCAGAATTGGCTTCAGCTGTGAGATACCAGTTGGTGGCGTAACCCTCACACATGTGGTGTCCAAGTATTGTTGAGTGGGTGAGGGAGGGAAAGTTCAGGAATATTTTTCCTAGACACCACTCCAGAGGGCACCCACGGCCACTTGGCTAGGCCCAAAGCATAGCACTGAAGGTGGAAACCAAGAAACACAAGAACAATAGCACAGTAGTGTTTCAAAATACACGCACTCACACAAAAAACAAGACACCTGGTTCCAAGAACACACTCCAAAACCTGGGAGCACTTGCCTGTAGTGAGGGAAAGGAGGGGAGCAGAGGGCCTCGTGGAGGGGAGGGAAGGGGAAGAATTCTGCTCTTGTTGAAAAGTGACATGTCATAGATAACTGCTGAGATTATTAACTAAAAGTTAATAGGTGCTGAGTGGGAATCTGTAACTAGTGGACCACATGCCCTATTTTCCCAGCATACTCCTGGTTGATGTCTTGGTCCCAGTGTAATAACTTACAGTGCTCCTTTTACTGCCAAAGCCTCCTGGTTTGGGGTGCGCAGACTTTAAAGCATGTCCATCCGAGTGCCTTCATGTTCATCCCTGTTCTGCCCCTTCAGCAGGCTATGGCTCTGACCAGTCCACTCAAAGACTCCAGCTGGAGGAAACCAATTTACACTGAAGGGTCCCAGTACTGAAAGAGTGACCCCACTGCCCACTATCCCCCTACTGGGAAGGGGAAGGTTGCTTACAGCTGACCACCCAGCATCCACTCCTTAGGGAAAGGAGATGGGCATCTTCTCTGTGCCAGGCCAAGCTGCCCTGGAGGAGTGCCCCACTCAATGCAGCCAGAGATCCATGTGTTTCAGCTGGGCCGCTGCTATCCTGGCTGCCTGCCTCTTCCCCTGCCCATCCTATTATCAAGGAGATCCCCTCTCCTTTCTGAGGGGGAACAGCTGGTGCAGCACCTTCATGACATCCTCCCAGGCTGGATCAGAGTCCTCGAGAGTCTGTTGGCATGCGCCCAACCCCCACCACACACTCCTTGTGTCTTGTAAGTCTGTGGCATTGCTGGTTCATAGATGGCTCCAGGGTGAGTGCATGAAGTTTGGGGGTAGGATCAAGGAAAGGATTGACTCTCTAGAGTCAGGGAACAGGAAGAGGCAGGAATTGATGGCCAGGCCAGGTCCTGCTGGAATCTGCGTGCCTGGAAAGATATGGAGACTGCTCCCAGAAGAATACAGCTGCTGATAGGAGGAGGAAGAGGTAGGTAGAAGTGAGGGACTTGAGGACACTTGCTGACACTTTAGCAGAAATTCACTTAGCCTGGAGCTTTTGGTGGGCCGGCTATTTGGGCCATCCTGCTTTGAGAGAAGTTGGGTTCTGGCTGTTGAGGGACCAGAGAGAAATCCTTTCTGTCCCTCTCTGTCTTTGCAGGACCAACAGTACTCCTGTGAGACAGAGCCCATTGCTGTCACCTTCTTTCCAGGTGATGACCATCTGTGGGCGAAGCCATTGCAGCACACCTTAGTGCTATTCCATGTCTGCCTGCCTCTGGCTGGAGATGTACTGGTGTTCACACTTCCTGGCTGTGTGGACTTCGATAGCTGGCCAGCCAGCACCCTCGGGACAACCACCAAGACACAGTAATGGGGCAGTGACTAAGCCAAGCAGCCCAGGGTACCTTATTTCTTGTTCATTCCCTCATGCACTCATACAAGCCCTCTCCCCACAGATGGACCTTCTGAGGCCACATGGGAGGCTTGTAGCCTCCAGGACCCAGGTGAGAAACCTGATGCCCACAGAAGCTGGAATTTTGCTCAAGGCCCCAGCCCTGCCACCTCCCTGTTCTATCTGGCAGGCATTCCCAGGGCTGAGGGTAAAGGGACCTGCCCTGGGCCTTTCTTCTGGCAGCTCAGCCCCAGCTACTCTTCCCCACCCCATGCACACTAAAGCCCCGCCATGCCTCTGTGACTTGGCGGCATCCCCGGTGATCCCCCTCATGAGCCCAGTGGGTCCAGGACATACCTCCCATCCCCTCTTCATGCAGTAGAAAGTCAGCCAGACCTGGGATCAAATCTTGACTCTGTCACTCCCTCATTGGAGGGGATAACTTTGGGAAATCATGACTTCTGAGACTGTTTCCTCATCCACGAAATGGGCTACTGATGTAGGTGAAGTGCCTACTCTGTGGGTCTGGACACCGGTGAGAGCAGCTGTTAAAAGGCCAACAGAGCTGGCCCAGCTCCCCAGGGCCACCATCTGGGCCCTGAACACATCTACACAGACAGGACATCCTGAGCAGCCCACGCACGGCATGACCACCTGTATCATTTCTTCTTGGAAACTGAAACATTCTTGTGAACACACCCGAAACTGCTGCTAAACTGCTTTCTTTTTTTGAAAATTCTGATTGTTTTCTGTGTGAAAGAATTTATTCACAAAGACACAAACACAGATCCAAATCTCTTCTCTTTTCTGCTTTTCATGGAAGCATGAGTCACCAAGACTCTCAAACAGCCCCCTGATGGTGAATGAGGGTGATGGGCCCTCATTCAATCTTTTTGTTCTACTTGAGCTCAGCTGTCTCATGTGTGAGCAGGAATGATTCACACACACACACATTCCCCCTCTGTAAAAGCATCTCACACAAGTGCACAATCGCAGTGGCCAGCAGCCAGGCACGGCCTAAATTATGAGCAGATTTCTCCCTGGGCACCCCGTTGCTGAGAGCAGCCTTGGCCTGGCTCCCAGGCACAGAGACCCAGTGTCTGTCCTGCTGCTGGCACAGGCCATCAGGACAGAGTGGGGTGAGGTGTTCAGGTCCTACTATGTGGTGGTGGTGCAGTAAGGAGAGTGAAGGAGTGCTGAGTGGGCAATGATGCAGGGTTCCCCTGACTCTGGCCCCTGCCCTGCCCATCCCCTGTCCATGGGCTCCCAGGACTGGCCTTCAGGGCAGGGCCCACTGTTTGCAAGGAAGTATTTAGCCTGAGGTCAGCTTTTGGCCTAGCCTATAAGAGAGGTGGGACTGGGACAGCCAGACAGTACAGCAGAACACAAGCCCTTTACACAAGTCTGAGTAAATTCCTGGAGATTTCTGAGGAGGTCCCCCCCCTTCCCAGGGTCCCCAGCCCCTCCTTCCAGAAAGTAGGTCTGTGTGGGTAGGAGGCCAGAGTGCATGGACTCCCCAGCCCCAGGGTCTTTCTTAAAGGAAAACCTGGGGGCGCCTGGGTGGCTCAGTCATTAAGCATCTGCCTTCGGCTCAGGGCATGATCCCAGCATTATGGGATCGAGCCCCGCATCAGGCTCCTTCGCTGGAAGCCTACTTCTTCCTCTCCCACTCCCCCTGCTTGTGTTCCCTCTCTCACTGGCTGTCTCTCTGTCAAATAAAATAAATAAAATCTTTAAAAAAAAAAAAAGGAAAACCTGGCCTCGCCCTCTCCACCTGTCAGATGGGGGCCTCGCCCGCCTCTGGGCAGCCTCGCCTACAAGCACACGTGCTATGAGGCCAGGGGCAGACACAGAGGCAGGGCCATGCCCAGCGGTCACGTCCATATGACTAATGCTCCCTTCAGGACCAGGCCTGTTCCTGAGACGGGAGACAGAATTCACAGCCTGGACAGGCCTACTATGGGACATGAGGCTGCAGCTTAGAGAATTTAGGCTTCTGGCTCTAATTTACGCTTCCTCCAACTAAAGCTGGGTGGCCTCCTGGCCTTCATGGAAGAGGGAGAAGGCTCAGCCATGGGAACAACACTGCTCGGCCTGCAAGCGTGCCCACTTTCCTGCTACATTCACACAGGCGCAGGCTGAGCTTTCTCATCCTGAACGGGGTGCTTCTCTCAGGCCCCAGAGCCCCTGGTCAGGCCCCTTTTCAGAGCATGCAGCCCCCTGGCCTTCTGGGCCTAGAATAAAAGCTACTTGTTGCCTGGTGAGGATACTAGGTGGGCATCTTCGCCATGTTTTATGGCCCCCTTTCTTTCCTGCAGTCATTGCCTCCCTCCACCTCTTTCTCCCCATCAGGCCTGGGAACACGCCCCCCACCCCCTTCTGCTACACACAAAAGCCCATTCTTGCCTCTCTCTTTGAGACCAGGCAGTGACAACATCACCCCGGAGACCGGGAGACCGGCGCCTTCCAGCCCAACGCTGTCCCCTCCTCTGCCCAGCCTGGCCCCCATGCTAGCCCAGCTCAGCCCCAAGTAAGCTTGCAAGCCAAGGGGCCCTGCCTACTGCCCACATTTCAGCTGCTCTTTTTCCTCTCCCAGGAAGCCAGGTATATGACAGGCTCCCTGTTCTCCCCAGGGGCCCTGCTGGCCCTGGATGGAGTCTACTTCCTTTGCTGCCATCGCCCTGCACTTGCCTGTAGCCCTGTGCTTGCCCCTCACTCCAGTCCTTCAAGGCCTCCAGAGCCCCGATCAAGCCCCTCCCCATGATGGCCCCATGAGAGGCTCAAACCCCACATCCCCTGTTCTTGAACCACAAACTGCATCATGTGCCAGAGTACACAGGCCACAGGTACATGTCACCCCTTCTTGGAGCATCATGCCACTCATTGATGATAAGTCATAATTCAGTAATAGGACACAGTAACTTGGGAGCTGAGGTTGACCAGTGGCTGCATGTGCCAGATGCTGGACGCTGCTCCCTGCTTTGTGTATTGACTCTGGGCCTCACTTCAACAAGAGGAGGCAGTACGCGTCCTAAATTTAGGGGCTTCACACAATCTTTTGTCATTACCTCTCACAGTTCTGGGGATTGATAGGACTCAGCTGGGGGGTTCTCTGTGGGGAGGAAGAAGTGGAGGAGGACAGGGGTAAGAGGGGCCTAGGCCCAGTGAGCTGAGTTGGGAGGGGCTGCCTAGTCTGCACACACAAGACCCCACTTCCTCTTGTTAGTGTCATTTATCATTAGAGCCATAATAATAAAATGAATTTAAACCACACAAACTATTTAACGGGAAAAGCCTAGCCCCAGAGGTTACTGCTGACAACAGTTTGGGTATCAAAGCAATTCCGTCTGTCCCCTGGCCAGGACCTGGGAAGTGTGTCCCAGATCAGTGGGATGAGGCTCTGGCTGATGTGTCCACACACACTTGTTCCATCAGGCTAACAGTAGCCCTGGGGGACAGGTGCAATGACTGCCCCATTTTACAGATAAGGAAAGGAGGCACAGAGAATCAGGTAACTTGCCCCTGGCTGGGCCCAGACCCCACACTCCCAGCTGTTCTGTACAGGTCCCTCAGACACAGCATCCAAAGTCGGCAGCATAGCCACACAGCAGGGGGACCCCACATCTGAGGAACCCCACATAGACCGACCTCAATCAGGGTCTGCTTCAGAATCCGGAAGTCACTGGCTCCTTGTCACCACAGACCTCGGCTAAAAGGCATACTCCTTCTCCTGCGCCATCCTCACTCCATCCACCCTCCGTGGTAGTCTGCCTCCTTGTTAAAAGTCAGCTGTGCCCTCGAACTGAGAAGAGTGATGCCCAGCTGTGGCACGAGCACCCTTTATCAGCAGCACACCACTCCTGCTCCAGAGCTGAGGGGTGTTGGTTGGCGGTAAGCAGAGGGTAGTCCTACACAAGGACGGAATTCATCTCAGCACGTGCGGGGTGGTGGAAGTACAGGGCAGGAGGACATGACGGCACAGAGGAAGGTGTGGTGGGGAGGAGGGGCTGTAGGTCAGACTTCTGACCCTGTTTCTGAGGTTCCCACATGCCCAGGTTTCGGTAGACCTTGTCTTTCCACATCCTGGCTTTCACTGGAGAGCGTTCTGTGAGCAGGCACAGTACTCTCTTCAGATCCCAGCTTAGCCCCCAGAGCCTTTTGTCAGCCCTGCCCAGCCCTCTGGGACTCTCCCCACCCAGGGCTTGGACCAGTTCTCTTGTAGCCCCTCCTCCATGGCCCTGACCTCCAGTGGTTTCCTTAGGGGTGGAGGGGTATTGTGCATGTGGGGGCTGTGGGCAGGACCTAAAGCTCAAAGGAGGTCCTGGAACTCTGTGAGACATAGCCGCTCTGCTCCCAGCTTGAGGGTTCCAAGAGCAAAGACAGAAGATTCCCATTGTTCTCTAATAAAGACTCTGCTGGTTCTTTCTTCCTTCCTTTCTTCCTTTACATTTCTTTTTCTTTTCTTTCACTTTGTAATAACCCACCCGTGGTATTGGCCAGAGACTCTGGGGACACTTGTTTGCCCTGCTCAGAACATGCTTCATGAGTCATGACCTCAGGGAGCTGAACAGAGGCTCCCTTGAGGTTTTTTCAGACTTGGGGGCAAAAGATGGGGAGTAGCTTGTTAGTGCATTGAGCTGGTCATAGTACTGCCCAACCCTCCACTTCTCTAGGCTCAAAACGCCCCAGCTTTGCCTGCATCATAGTCAGCCCTGTCCTGGCTGCTCTGGGGGCTGGGGATAATGGGACGGAGTAGCATCTAGTGAGCATTCTGCAAAGGGAGCCAAAGCTGTGGTCTGTAGCTAGGGGATTTCCCCAGTGTTCCACTTCCAAGCTCTGTGGGAAGCATGGCCTGATCCTACTGTAGGGCTCAGGCCCAGTTTTTCCTGAGGGACCAGTGTCATGTCTGTGTTGGGTAGAGAGAGCACAGTTGATGGTCCTTCCTGAAGTGCTCTTCTGCCTGAAGGTCTCTGAGTCCTCAGTCCCACCACTGGAAAGACATAGCTGGCTACTAAGCCCTGTTCCCTCCCTCAACAAAAACAAGTTTGAAACACTGGTGCCCTCCATGACAGAGGGGCCGACTGCCCATAGGATGGAGGGAAGAAGTTCCCAGGGGCAGGGCTTTCAGGCTACCTTCCAGCCAGGGATCACTGGGAAGCTCCATTCAGATCTGAAAAGGATGGAAACAGAGTGGTCAGTTACTAGAGACCAGGAAATGTCAAATGTGTGCACCAGGGGCTTGGGAAAGGCACGTGTGTCCTGTTCCTAGGTGCACACTGCACATGTCTGTGTCTCACTGAGAGTCTGTATGGATATGAGTTGCCTCCTCCAGGAAGACAGCCCAGGCCCGAGGTGGTGCTTACCTCCCTACTCAGCTTGGGAGCCCTCTGAGGGCAGACATCAGTCCTTACAGTTCCACCCTGTGAGGGGTCAGATGGTGATTGGTGCAGTGGGGCTCTGGATCTGCATACAGCTGCTGGGGAATGAGGGCAACATCATGCAGAAATTTGCCTGGGACCCGGGTGGTACAGCTGCTCCAGACCTCTGTGCCAGGACCCAGCAGATTAGGAGGCTTGTAGAGCTATTTGTGTATGAAAGTCTGGTATAAGAGTGAGCTGTGCTTCTCTGATGTGGCCCCTTCTTCCTTCTGGGCACCTACCTTCCCTTTGCCCACAGAGGCACCTGCTCTGTCTCAACAGGGTTTCTGAGGACCTGTGAGCACTGAGGCCTCATCAGGTGGCAGGGTTAGGACCTCATTAAAGGCAAGATTGCTAATTCTAGGAGCAAAGAATGCTCCCTGACTGATGTCAGCATTTACCAGTCCTGCAGCCTTGGCTGCTCCTCCAGGCAGCAGATCTGTTCTGGGGCTCTGGGGCTCAATGTGTACATCTCACCCTGCACTCAGGAGACCCATCCTGCTAGAGGCAGCTCTGGGTGAGGGCACCCGGGCACCTGTGGACCAAGGCAGATGAGCTACTTTCCAGGGGTTGAGCAAATTTGCCTCTGAGAGGTGGGGCTTGAATCAAGCCCGGACACTGAGAAGGGGTTTGCGTGGTACAGGGGAGCCAGGGGAGTCGGGAAGCATGTGGGGCAAGGACATTCCACGAGCAGAGGAAGGCATGGCCAGATGTGAGGAAGCAGCATAAAGTGACAGGACAAGGGCCAGGGTTGGCCAAGAGGGGACCTGAGGACCCTGAGGTTGAGGTTGTGTCATCCTCTCTCTCTTCTCTCAGCTGGGCCTGGACACAGGTGAGCACTCACAGGACACCTTCAGCTTAGGCCTCCCATGCTCTCACCTGCCTGCATGATCCCTGCATCCCAATCCTCTCCCTACTCCAACTGCGAGCTCCCCTCCCCCAGAGGCAGGCACCCTGCTGTCATGCCCTCGGAGTCCCCCAGGACTAGACCCAGAGTACCACCCAAACTTCACATGTTCAGAACTGGATTCCTGTCCTCCATGCCCACCCACCAGGTACCTTCCCCAGGGGTCTTCTTATCTCACTGAATAGCATTATCATCCTTCTATCAGGCAAAAGAAATCAATTTCTTTCCCCAAAGCCCTACACCCAATTTACCAACACTTCCTGTTGGATGTACCTCCAAAACGCGCCCCAGTCCACTGCTCCCAGCCACCTGCACTGCTTCAGCTCTGCTCCAACATTGGGCCATCTCCCCCCTGGAAGCCTCCAAAGTGATCTTGAAAGTCTGCTTTCTTCTGCATCTAGCTCACTGTCTTGTCACTGCCCTCCCTGTGGCCTCCTGGGACCTCTTGCTCTGTCTCTATACCTAAGCTCCCACCTCATCCCCAACTTCCTTTTCCGCTTTCAGCATTTGCACACAGGTACCACATGGGAACCTGGGCAGAATCTCCTGCCACTCACATCTTCCCACCATCAGGGAGGGGGTCATAGCTTTGCCTTGGGCTGCATGCCAGTCACAATCGTGCCCTTACAGCCACTTTGGAAGGGGTGGGCATTCCCCTACAAGTGTTCATAAAAATACCTGGTCTCCTCACTGACTTCAGGGCTAGTGGGGTTACATAATCATGACACCATATGTCAAGACTGTGAGGACAACAACCCTGAGAGTACTATAATCATCCCATTTCACATATGGGAACACTGAGGCACAAGGGGTTAGGTGACTTGCTCAAGCATGCACAGGCAGTAGTAGAGCCAGGCTCTTATGCACTCTTGCCTCCTTCTTTTACCCCAGGCTGGAGACTCCATTGTCCTTACACAGGACAGCCTAATCTAGCCCACATGCAAACGTGGTGGGGGGAGAGGAGAACACAGTAAGGTGCACTGCAACCAGGCCCCTCTGTGGTGGTTAGGAGAAGATGCCAATGTCCAGAGAAGTGGTGTCAGCTTGGCTTCTCAGACCAGGCAGAAGAAGATCAACTGGCTAGGGTGGGGCCCATTTCTAGCCATCCCTGCAGGACGGTGGGCCGTATACAGAACGCTGGACAGAGGACTGGGCTCGGGGCTCCAATCCTGCCTCCATCTTCTCTAGGTCTGTGGCCTCTGGAGGAGGAAACAGGGCCGATGGTTTCCAATCCCAGTTTTGCCCATCCCTGGGCTGTCCCACCTGGCCTGGGCTCTGTCTAGCCTTCGTTCACTGTGAGGGGACAATAGATAGGAGATTCTGCAGGGGTCACTACCTCAGAGACCAGTACCCTCATGGGAATCCTCACAGAATGTTCCTCCTGGCTCTGCTGCTCTCAGAAGCAGCCCAGCCCAGGGTCCAGCAGAGAGCTTGTGGGGACACTCCACCCAGCACAGGAGCTCTTCCTCGCCGATTCCCCAGCTCCTTTCAGGGTCCCTTCTGTGCAGCTTCACAGAGACCTCAGACCACAGGGCTTCACTCCTGCTCTGCTTGGCTACCCAGACCTTAGCTGCACCCCACACTCCGTTCTGCCCTCATCTGTCCCTGACCACTAGGTTCCAACTGCTGGCTCCCCAGGGGCCATCATACAAGGTGCTTCACCTCTCAGAATCCCAATTCCCTCAGGTGGTAAGAGAAATAGAGCTAAATCTTCTTCCCTCCATGCTTTTCTACGTATTCTGTATGAAAGTTTTCCATGCACAGCCCAGGAGCATGCCCATCTTCTATCGGTTGTTGTTCTAAATTGCTCTCCTGGGCCACCCAGGCAGTGTGTCTGCAGGGCCTGCCTCTCCTGGCAGGAGGACAGGTGTGGAGAAAGAGATGAGGGGACAGGGCAGGGATTTTAGAGACACAGCCATAAAAAAGAGGGTCCAAAAAGAGGATGGGGGAACAAGGAGAGGGAATGTGCCAAGGAGAGCAGAGTGGCACAGGGTAGGACCATTTGAGCACCCAAGTCACAGATGAGCTGCTTCCTCACCAGTGAGCGGGGCTGATGCTCACCCTGAGAGGGGTGGTGAGGTCAGGTAGGTGAGCTGCCTAGAACAGGGGAGCCTCTGGCCCTGTAGTTGTGGCACACGGCGAAAGGCAGAAGGGGACAGGAATGGTGGGTGGCAGGATGAATCCTTTCCAAGTGGCTCAGCCCGAGGGCCTCATTGCCCCCTTTTCCTTGCACAGACAGTTCTCCTGAAAGCTTGGAGCCTCAAGACTCTCCCAGGTGCTTCGCTGAGCTCCTGACTCATGTATCAGCCTCTGCTTGACTCTGTGCTCTCAGCCAACTCTCCTACATCTGCCACCGTCACAAAGTTCTTTACATCAAGGTCCATCCTGGCTCCTATCTTAGCTCTAAGCACTCAGCAGAGTTCATCTGCCTACTTCTCCTGATGGCCCTTGGAGGAAACCAGAGTGGGCTCCCTCAGGGCCTTCCCTAATTCCTTTCTGCCCTTCCCACACACCACTATTTCAGGATCCCAATTCAGTTTAGAAGTCCCTGAGGAAAGCATTTCAGATTGTCCCAAGTCCCCGTGAAAATCTGACTTACAGAGTTGGGCATGACAGAGCCAAGGTGGCAAGGGCAGGAAAGCCCCTCTCTTGGGCACTCGAGGGAAGGAAAGCCCCTCTCCTGGACCAGCCAAGAGGGGACACCCATGCTGCCACATCTGTCTGGTGGCTGACCACCAGCAGCTGTGTCTCCTTGTCTTTCTGAACTGGGTCTCTGCAGACCTGCCCTTATATCGGGGTTCATTTGGTCTCTGTTCAGCACTTCACATTCACCCCAGAGAACAGCATTGTTTGGTGTCAGCCTGGCTTTCCAGCCCGGGGAGCTCTTTCAAATTCTGTTTCCAATATGTCTATGATTTGTCACCCATCTGGCAACAGCAGTGCAGGCAGGCAGCTTCTTGCCAAGGAAGCTGAAGGCTCATCCTCTCCCTACCTCAGCTCCCATAGCAGACACATAACTGGAGACTCAAGCAATTCTGGGTTTTACATCTTGGGAGCTGATCCAGGTCCAGGGACAGAGGGCCACTGGCAGAGGCTGAGGCAGGCTAGGAACAAAGTCAAAGTGCTTGGGCCTGCAACATGTCCAAGGAAAAAACCGGCACTGGCCTCTCCAAAAGGGTAGTTTCTCTTGCAGAGTCTTGGCTGTGGCTGCCAGCTGCCGTGGCTGCTTCTCCTGCTTTCTGCCTCTTCCCTGAGTCAGCATCCCTTCACCTGCCTGTGGATTTGTGACCTACTCCACAATCTTCCAAAACCCCATCCTGTGAGATTAACTGTAGGGGGCCGTTGTCTTTTGTGACCCAGCTCCTGGCTGATGATGTGGGCCCCTCTATATGTGTACTTGGAGACTTGGGACAGAGTTGTAAAGCAATTGAAGGAAGGTCACCAGTAAGGGAAGCACAGGGCACTCCTGAGCCCTGTCTGTGTGCCAAAGCCCATGCTCTTCCTGCTGCCCCAATGCCTCCAGGCATCTGGTGCAATGTCTTGTCTCTGACCACTTGACTCACCCCCTGACTTGCTGAACCCGCTTCAGTGTTGTATGTGACAGATTCAAAATCGGGATCATAGAATTTAAACACTGTGCTAATTAGAAATCATGTTGTGCAAATCTTTCTGCAAACCAGAGGCCTGCTTTTTGGTCTAATACACTATTTATAGAATATTTTTAGGTTCACAACAAAAGTGAGAGGAAGGCACAGAGATTTCTCATATGCACCCACTCCCACACATGCATAGCCTCCCCATTATCAACAACCCCACCACAGTAGGGCATTTCTCATCATTGAACCTACATTGATATATCATTATCATCTGAAGTTCATAGTTTTTATTAATTAGGGTTCACTCTTGGTGTTATACATCCTATGGGTTTTGACTAATTTATAATGACAGGTACCCGCCATTGTAGTATTAAGCAGAGTATTTTCACTGTCCTAGAATCCTCTGTGCTCTGCCTATTCATCCCTCCCTGGTGTCTAACCCCCAGCAACCACTGATCATTCCCCTTTTATCTTTTAATAACAAAAGGGAACACACACCTTCTAACTCCACAGTGCAGTCAAGTTCTCTCAAAATCACGTTCTCCAGAAGAAAAACTCAGACATAAGATTACATTTGACTTACTTCCCCTTGAACATCCAGTGTTGTCATTTCCCCCAGGACTGCTGAGAGATTAAATGGCAGAAGATATGGCAAGGACCTAGTCCAGGGCTGAGACTCACTAGGTGCTTGTAAATGGAACTATTAGGATGGCTATTATCTGACCTGGGGTCTGTCCCTCTGCTAAATTCTGAAGCTGGCCCAGACACCAGATCCTGGTCCGAGGATTCTCTGAATGCAGTCCCAAGATCAGCAGCAGTGTCCCTTGGGAACTTGTTAAAATGTAAATACTCAGGCCCCACCCTAGACGACTATCCAGAAACTCTGGGGTTGGCTCAGAAGCCTGTGTACTAACACACCCTTCAGGTGGTTCTGATGCTTATTCAAGTCTGAGAATCTGTGATCCAGGGCTTCCTCAGCTGGTCAGAGAAGAAGTCCAGAAAACGTTGGGATCTGTCCCCAGAACTTGGGCTTCAAAAGACAGGGAATTAACATTTGCTGAGTACCCATGAGGTTTAATTTATCTTTAATCTCCATAGCAACCCCATCAAGCAGGTCTTCTCCCAGCTTAAAGAAACAGGTTTACAGGGGCACCTGGGTGGCTCAGTTGGTTAAGTAGCCGACTCTGATATTGGCTCAGGCCATGATCTCGGGGTCCTGGGATTGAGCTCTGCTTCTGGCTCCATGCTCATCCAAGAGTCTGCTTAAGGATTTTCTTTCTCCTTCTGCCCCTCTCCCCACTTGTGAGTACTCTCTTTCTCTCCCAAATAAATAAATCTTAAAAAAAAAAAAAAGGAAACACATTTATAAGGGAGACCAAGATCACACAGTTTGTGCAGAGCACAGGCAAGCATCCAAGTGCAAACCCCACGCCTTTCGTCGTACCACCATGGGCCTCAGGGAAACGCAAGCAAGGACAAGCTAGGTCCATGGACCCTGCGTAATGGAGAGTACGGTTGGAGACCCAGGACTTCCAGATGATCTCATGGCCTTCTCCTCTGCTTCCAGACCCCACAAACTCTGAGCATTTACCTTTCAGGCTTTCTGCTCTGGTCTGGCGGTTCTGAGGGTCTGGAAAGAAGCAGAGGTAGGTTGAGTGTGGGGGGAAAACCACTCCATCAGGCAATATGGACATGTGCTGCTGATTAGGAATAGCATTCAAAGAGGCCAGGCACTGGGGAGGGGTGCAGGCATGGGCAGGGATATGCACAGCCAGTCTGGTTAGATGCTATCAGTACCCATAAGACTCTGGATACCAGACATGGTAGGCTTGGAGCAGGACTCCAGTATGACACCCATGGGCCATTGGCACTTTTCTATCCTGGGTCCCTTTTGTCATTAAAAATATATATATTTTTAAAATTATTTTTTATAACTGTGTTTGTATAAAGATGAATATAATCCAGGCTGAATATTATTATCATTATTATTTTACTCGGGTTCTTTCTTTTGTTTTTAAAAACAATTAAAATTAAAACATTTTAGTTGGTTCATAAAAATATTGTGGTCTTAGTGGCCAGTAGGAGTATGTCTCCTGGATAGGCCTCGTGTCGCTAAACGCCAGGGAAAACAGCCAGGACTTCCCTTTGCCCCTTAGCAGACAACTGCTCTGCCCTGCTTGGGGGATGATTCTCCACTTCCATTCTACCTGACGGAGCATATCTGGAACCCTAGAGAGAGGAGGAAGAGTGAGTTCTGGACTAAGAATTAGGCCCCAGGGATTCCGGTCCAAAACTTGCTTCCCACCAGACGTGTGAGCTCAGACATGTTACTGAGCCTCTCTGGGACTCAGTGTCCTCACATGGTAAATGAAAACGTTGGGCAAATGTTCCGTAAATTCTCAAAAATTGGAAGCAAAGGCCCCAGGCAGGAAGAGAGGCCGCCCCTTCCCCGGAGTGGGCGCAGAGACAAAGTCGCCTGATGAGGGTTTGGCGGACAGGCCTAGGGACCCCGCGCGACAGGCAAGGTGCAAGTTCACTTGTTCTTTCTTAGGAAACACTCCCACGCTCCCAGTCCCAGCAGGAACTTCGCGGGGAAGGGGTGTGGGGAGGTGTTCCCTGCGGTCCCTGGGCCGCGTCCGCGGATGGCCCCGCGTCTCCAGCTCTGAGGGTGACCCACACCCGGAGCAGGCGGGGCGGGCGCCTAGGCGCGTCCCGGGAGACCCGCACGTGCCGGGAGTGGCCCAGCGCGGGGAGGCGGGGCGTGTCGGGGGGCGGGAACCGGGGCGGGGCGCTGGCCGGCGTTCAGGGAGCGCCGGCTCGGCAGCTCGGCCCTCTGTCCTGCCGGCTGGCTCCGGCGCCCCGGCTTTGCGGGCCTTGGCGCGGCTCCGCCAGGGCCACCATGCTTAGCATCGTGCACTTCCTCCGGAGCTTCTTCAAGGTAAGAGGAGGCGTCCGCGGCCCCGCGGTGGGCTCCAGGCAGCGTCTGGCCGAGCGTGGGGAGAGCCGGCGTGTTCCGCTGCGCCCTGGGCCAACTGCTGGGCACCGGGTCGGTGGGGCACTTGCCACCCCCAGCTTTCCGACGTGCCGACCGGGAGACCGAGAGTGTGGCCGCCCCAACCTCAGGGAAGGAGAGGTACGGCGTCGGAGGCTCCCGCGGGCCAGCCTCTGCCAGGGCAACAGACCGTCCGGTGCCCCGCCTCCCTGGCACCTACTGGCCCTAGGCACGCCGGGCGCTCGGCAGCCTAGGCTCCTGCAGGACCGCCAGTTCTGGGAAGGACGGCTTGTGCCTGACCCAGTAGGTGCTCAGAAAGTGGTTGATACTACCTCCGCTGAGGGTACCCAAGGGTAACAAGGGATGGAACCAAAGAGGTTGAGGCACCATTTTGACGAAAGTGTGTCTAAGCAGGAGGAGGGGAACAGGAACCTGAGAGAGTGTTAGACTTAGGCCCAAGGTTATACCCTCCCCAGATCCAAAGTCTCTGACTATTCACAAGTGGCCATGGGGACCCGTTAAACATCTGGGGTACCTCTACCTCCCCTGCCCCCAACGGGGGTCCCCAGGTGAGCAGTCAGTTCCAGGGCACTATCAGAGGGGCAGTCATCTGCAGTTGCCAAGCTCCACCTCCATAGGTGAGCAGAGTGAGAGGTGGGTGGGAGGGAGGCAGGGTGGGGATGGCTCTGACCACCAAAGCAGCTGCATGCGAAAGAAACCAGGAATACCTGCCAGGGCAGCTGTGAGTGGGCCGGGCCAGACAGCGGTGAAGTCTGTGGTGGGAGGTCCAGCTCTGTGTAGCTGGGAAGCCACCTTCTCCTGGAGGTGCAGACTGCACTGGTGAGTTGAGGGGTTGAGCTCTCTGGCTCTGAGAGCTCTGGGGAAAGTGGCAAGAAGCTAGATGACCCAGAGCTGGGACTGAGCCCAGCTGCCCTGAGCCTGTTTCTCAGCCAGTGTGGATGTTCACACCTTCCAGGATAATTACTTGTTTACAAACATCAGCAGAGGAGAGGGACGGAGTGTTTCAGGCTTGCAGGGGACTCACTTATGCTAGTGAGTGCAGGAGATGCCTTTGGAGAACACAGGAGGAGCCTGACCCATGTCAGAGCTGTGGCTCTGAACACACGGGTGCCCCCTTTTGAATTCTGATTCTGTCACTAACAGGGTATACAATCTTGGGACATAACCGCTTTGGTCTTTGTTTTCCCATTTCAAAAATGTGGATGAGAGGATCTTTTCACAAAATGTTGTGTTTTTATAAAGAGGTGAGTCTGGGACCCTGTTCCTTCCCCACTCATGGTAGTAGCGGCAGCAGGTCACCTGGGTAAAGGGAAGTTGGCCAGGCAGAATCTGAGACGCCCCGCTGGCCACAGAAGCCCATGGAACAAGCAGGTGGAGCTGGGGAAGAGGTCGTTGGCTATCCCAGGGCAACTGCCTTGCCTACCTACTGACTTGGAAGGGGGAATCTTTGGGAAGGTATTCTCAAGGGACACACCATCTCACATTCCCAACCTGTTCCAGGAGGATGTTCTGCCTCTCCTTGTGCCCAGACCCCAGTACTGGTCCTGAGGTACCTCAGACCTCTCTCTCTGAACATATGGGGTGATCAGATATACCTCTCAGAGGATCTCCCTTTCTGCTGTCCTTCAGGGCCACCCTTGGGAGGGGCCCTAATACCATCACAGTCTACTCTGGCTGTGCAGGTATATCTTGCAGAGCCACCTATAAATACAGTTCACACATGTTCTTCCTCAGACACTGGTCATAAAGAATGCTCCAGAAGGCCACAGGTGTGGGAGGTGAAGGGAACCACCTGCTCAAATCACTTCCTGATCCCGCCTGGGCCTGTATTGACCATTTGATGGGCACCTGACTTGGTTGTGGGTTGATCAAGAACACTGCTTTGTCCTAGGAAACTCCGATCCTTGGATCCCACAGACAGACTCTGGTAGCAGACACACAGTCAGTCTCCACCAAAGCCCAGGCCAAGAGCAGCCCCTCAAGCTCCAGGTCCCGGGTAAGACTTCTGTTGGGACTTGCTGCAGTTTTTACATGGTGTCCAGCTCTGCCATGGGCACTCTCATGCTGTGGGGTCCACAGAGTGTGACAGAGCCCCCCACAGCACAGGTGGATCAGAGACATTCTGCTTGCACGGGTCCCACATGAAGCTCACTGCCTTTGGGATCACCTAGCAAACGAGTGGGAGTGGCACACCAAGGAGGAAGCATGTTACTTCAAAGGTCACATCTCTCATCAGCATTGCCAGCTGGTAGAGAACGGTGTTACGGCAGTTTCCTAAGATGTTGACACTCTCCTTGCCAAAGTATTTGTTGATTGCTTTGGGGGTAGGGTGTGTCTTTTTGGTCCTCCAGGGGACATAGTTAGGGGCTGGTGAGCAGGTTGCTCTTGATGAATGCATTCCAACACTCTATTCCTTTAGATATTTGGATTCCTTCAAGGAATTTCTGACTTTCCTGTTTCATTTCATGGGGGTGGGGCAATATCAAGCTGAGGTTTTAGTCAACCAACACATCACATGCTGGAATACCACCTGCCTCTCGGAGGTAGTACACCGACTCTAGAATGGATAAATACACCCACGTCGATACATTCATCCTAACCCAGAATGGGACTCTTCCCTCCTTGGACAAATACTCTCAGAATCCATTTCCACCAATCTCCTCAGCTTCTTGACAGTACATATTAGCAAAGTCATAATTTTCTGAAACATGAGCCTTTTCCTCAATAGTTTGATTTTATAATTGGTTCCCACGGTCATGCCGAGATCTGACTCTACTTTGATCCTTGGGCAGGGGTGGCCATGAGGAGAGCTGGTCTTACTTTACAGAACAGGTGCAAACAGGCTCTTGAAGCAGCCAGAGAAGGAGCAAGGACTCAGTAGGTTTGTGAATCCTCCATTAGGGGTAACAGAGCCTCGTTCCTAGGACCAGGGGTCCAACCCTTACCTAAATGGTGCTCTAACTTTCGCTCAGGAGCAGGGAAGCAATCCATTCAGCGGCCTTTATAATTCATCAGTCCACAGATGGATGGAATCAGATTTTGGTTTAGGGATGTCTTGACACCGCATGTATGGTCATAGTGAGTCCCTGGGAGCTCAGGGATTTGACTTTGTTACTCGCTGTTTAAGCTGACCAGAGCAATTAGAAGAAATAAGCCCACCCCATAGTACTTGAATTCTTCATTCCTTTTTCTCAAGTTTTTTGTTAAGAGTCACTTTTCCCCTAAAAGCCCCTAGTGGACATTTGACCACAGCTGATTTGAGTAGGGGTTTGCCATGCATGCAGTGGGATGCCAGAGTTCCATAACTTAATTCCCGACGTATTTTCACTGCCATTGTCCTTAATCAGGTGGAATAACCAATCCAAGACACTTCCTTCACCTTTCCTGATGGGTCTGTCACCTGAAATCATCCTGGTAGAATTTCTTTACTAGTGAAGCCTCTCAGTTGCAAAAGACAGAAATAGACTCCAGTCAAGTGAAAAAGTAACTATCTTGGCAAGTTGCAGGGTAGCTCATAGGACCCAGCTTGGGCAGGGATCTAGAGAGGCAAAGCACAGTAAGTCCTTCAGGTGGGGGCCAGCTGCTTAGGATGCCCCTGGGGACACTCAGCTCTAGTGCTCCTCACTGAGAACACTTTCTGGCTCCCTCATAGACATGTAGGTGTGTCCTCAAAATCTAGGGTCCTGGCTGGAACTCAGCTGAGCTGCCTTTAGAAGGTGGGAAGAGAGTATCTGTCCCTTTTTTATTTCTGAGATGGGTGGGCCCCAGTTTCTCAATTCTCTGGGATCCCTCCACCCCCCCCCACCCATGATCGGGACTGTTGTTCAAATGCTGGGCAGGAAGGCAACAAATACCCCCTCATGGTATGCAATTAAGGAAAAATCCCACCAGGACTCACTGAACCCCCCAACTTTGGGAGTGGGAAAGTGTGAGCCCCAGGTCCCTTGGAACATTTGCTAGGGGTTCACCTACATGTTTGAACTCCTCTGTGTAAAGGCCATGGCAGGTACCTGAGGCTGCAGAGACCCTGTCTCATGAGAGGTCATAGAGAGGCTGTCCCTTTGAGTCCTAAAGAATCTGGTCCCACTGGATGGCAAGAGGAGAGTGTGGATGGGCAGGACAGACTGGGCATGGGGACCAGCTGTCTACCAGGAGGCTCTCAATACCTCCCCAGCACTGCTTTCTTTCTGCCATTCCTCAGAAGTTCCCACCCTGGGGCCTGCTGTCCCACACTGCCCTTCATAAACCTTAGCTGTGGCCACAAGCCAGAGGTCCCTGGGCATGGTCCCCACCTGTTGTTCTAGCCCCTCACTCTACTCCTTCTACCAACTTGGGAGGCAACCATGACAAGATTGCCTCCACCCAGCCGTTCAACATATTCCTTGAGTACTTTCATATTCTGGGTCCTCTTTTCTCCTGCTACACTGTAGACTCTGAGAGGGCAGGGCTGGGGCTTGGAGCATAGTGTGTCCTGGGAAGCACAAGCGGAGCCCATGAATGAATTGGCTGCAGAAGACCTCACCCAAGTCAGAGCCCAACGCGGGCCCCTTAATCCAGAGGGCCTGAGCAGGCAGGCCCAGGGTGGATGGTTCTGGAGACTCCTATAACCTTCTCTCCAAACTCAAGCAAGCCCAGCCCTGCTCTCCAGACTTGGGGTGGCCCAGCCTCCCCTGCTCTGGGTGTCTGGCCTCTGCTTAGCTGGGGACTGTGACAATACTATACTACCTGCTACGGACTCAGCCCTTAATGTGCCTTCTGAAGGTCCAGCCACTGTCTATAACCTCAGGGAGGTGCTGGGTTAGAATTTGCTCTTGGTCTCGTGTACCTGACCCTGGATGTTTTGTTTCCTTCTCCTGCCTAGTAGAACTGGGCAGCATGCCTGCGCTCGGGCTGCCTGGCTCGTGAGGGGTGCTCTGTCTTTAGGGAGCCCTCTCATGGTTTCCTCATCTCTGCAATGGGCAGTCTCCCCCTTGCCAGTTGAAAGGCTGTGAGTTTAAGTGATATTGCCTGTTCTGGCCCCATGCCTGGCTTCTGAACCCTCCTGAGGTACCCAGTCTGAACCTTGTGGGGATGTGGGTGGTGCTGTCTATGAGGCCCTGCAGCCCCTATGACCCATATATCACGGGTCATCAGGTTGGGGGCTCCCCCATGCTCACAAGGTGCCCTGCCCCAGGGTACATTCACTGCATCAGCCTCTTGGAAATTCCCTGCCCCATTTCTCTTTCAGGACGCAGTGTTACCTCCAGGAAGCCTTCCTTGATGCCTCCCCACCCCCTTCAGGCCCTTCTCTGTGCTGCAGCTCGGCTTCCTTCAGTCATAGGAGCATACTGGCTTATAATTATTTTTTACCCCTACACACAGACACACAGACACACACACACACACACACACACACACACACACACTTATTTATTTATTTATTTTAGGTGGACTCCATGCCCAGTGCAGAGCCCAACACAGGGCTTCAACTCACAAACCCAAGATCAAAACCCGAGCTGTGTTCAAGAGTCGGACATTTAACCGACTGAACCACCCAGGTGCTCCTCTCACTCGTTCATTTAGATGTACCTTTATTAAGGGTCTCCTTATTGCTATTTCTGTTTCTTACTGTTCTTAGGAGACCCTATGACCACACAGTATAATTTCCTCTTCCCTCATGTTCCCAGCTTTTTCATCTTACTCTGTATGATATGCCATACACGTTAACACAAAAGCAAGCCTGGTTACCTGAGGCTGTAGCCCTCCTGAGCCACAATTACATGTCAGAGCCACTGGCTACACCCAGACCAGGTGGGTCAGAATTCAGGGCAGGGGCCTAAGCACTGGCTTCTAGGCTCTGGGGTGACTTCAGTGTACAGCCTAGCTGAGCATTCCTGTATGGTAGACCCTGAACTGCCTGCACCGTCCATCAGAGCAGGGCTGTTCTTGGGGCTTCTCTTGACTAAAGAGAAGCTGAAGTCAGAGAGTGGGATGAAGCCCTCCAACCCCCCACCAGCCTGTGATAACTGAGGTGGGGAGCATGTGCCTTCCTGCCCAATCAACACCACCCCGTTGGCTGTAGTGTGTGGATAAACCCCATCAGTATACCACTGTAGACCCATCCCACCCAGGCTGGCTTGATAAGCCTTGAGCATCATCCATTATTTGTACCAAGTAGGCTGATTGGTCTCTCTTTGACAACTTTTGCCTATGAGCTTGAGAAGGGATCTTCTTGGAGCAAAGTCTGAATCTAGAAGCCACCTGCTATGGCACCTGCCCCTCGTCCTGGGTCCCTTTGTGTTGGCGATGGGCTCACGGGGCCCCAGCGTGAACCAGCTCTCCCACATTGCTCAGTGTTCCTTCATGCAAAGTGTCCATCTCAGGGGTATTGTGGAAGCTAGCTTGATAATAAAAGCGTGGGATTCCCCCAGCACAAAGTGAGCACTCAACATCTGTTAGTTTTCTCCTTGTGCACTTCTTCCCTCAACAAATGTATTTTTTCTTATAACCAGTGGGGCTGAATGGGAACCCATGTCCTGATACTGGGCTGTGAGGGTGCTGCTTTTGCTGATGCTGTTGGCTACAGGTCCTGATGTAGGGACAAAGTCCCTGTTCAACAGGAGATCACTGGTTCTTAGCAACTCGCCTCAGAGTGGTTCACACAGCCGATAGGAGAAGCCAGGGTCCTGGGAGCCGTTTCCTCTGTGTGGACACTGAGGCTTTTGAGAAAATGGGAAGCAGCTAAATGCTGGTCTGTCCACACCATAGACTACCACGCAGCAGCCGAGAGGGTGAGCTGCTGGTGCCTATGCCAGCCTGGGTCAGTCTCCAGAGAGTCAGGTCGAGTGAGAGAAGCCACAATGCTGAATGCTTGCATTTATCTAAAATTCCAGACGGCACTAATGAATCTCTAGTGACAACAAGCTCAACAGTAGTGCCTGGGGCAGGGCGTAGGGCAGGTGGGGGCAGGAGAGTGGGATGACATAGGGACAGGAGGTGTTGGAAGTGTGCATTGTTCTGAACGTGCTGATAGCTTCACGCTGTTTACACATGTCAGAAACCATCCAGTCATACTTCCAGTGAGCACAGGTGTACCTGTCAGCTACCTCCTGTCAGTCACACCTCTGTCGAGCCACGCTGTCTCCTTGTCGAGCCAGCCTGAGGTCTCCTGGCCAAAGCCTCTCAAAGCACCCTTCCTTCTCTGAAAACAAGTCCCTTCCTGGGTGCCACTGGCACAGAGATGGTGATGGTTAGTGAGAGCAAGGTGGAGGCCCCGTCTAAAATAGAGAAAGGTGATTCTGACTCCCTGGTGTAGTGCTCCGCAGGACACATCCTTAGGACAGGCATGTCTGTGCGTCATCAATGATGTGTCATTTCTGGCTGGTTCTATAATAGGTGTAAGGCCTGGGCACTGCCCACCTGGGGTGCTTGGTCATCTGAGATCTCACTCCTGTGAGTATGCAGATGCCTCCTTGCATGTCAGTGTGGTGGTTTTAGGAGGACTGACTATGGCAGTTGGGTCTGGTGAGGTGGGTTTGGGGAGAATTGTAGAAGCAGGGCTTTGCTTTCCGTTTGGGTGTGGGAAGGAAGCAGGGGCAATTCTGTGACTGTACAACTTAAGGAATCTTTCCCAGCACAAGGGACAACTCTGAGGCTAAATCTGGGACTGGTAAAGTGGCAGCCATTGCTCAGAGTAGCCAGCGCGGGGCTGTTGGGTCTTTGTGGGCTGGAGAATGTGCATGTTCCGTCTGTGCCCAGATGTGAATAGGACAGGTGCTTGTTTCTCCATCGTGGTCCCAGAGCGGCCCTGCCTAAAGGTGATGTTCTGTGACATTGTTCATGTTCCACAAGATGATACCAGGGCCCAGCTGTGACACCAGACCAGCTCCTGCACGTTCTGTCTGGCTCATTTGGAAATGAGTAGGGTACATACCTAACCCCCAAGAACTTTATTTTTTATAATAATATTTTTTTATTATATTATGTTAGTCACCATACAGTACATCCTGGTTTCTGATGTAAAGTTCCATGATTCATTAGTTGCGTATAACACCCAGTGCACCATGCAATACGTGCCCTCCTTACTACCCATCACCAGCCTATCCCATTCCCCCATCCCCCTCCCCTCTGAAGCCCTCAGTTTGTTTCCCAGAGTCCATAGTCTCTCATGCTTCATTCCCCCTTCTGTTTACCCCCCGTTTTTATTCCCTTCCTTCTCCTGCCGATCTTCCTGCTATTCCTTATGTTCCACAAATGAGTGAAACCATATGATAATTGTCTTTCTCTGCTTGACTTATTTCGCTTAGCATTATCTCCTCCAGTGCCATCCATGTTGCTGCAAATGTAAAATCACTCTTTTTGATGGGTGAGTAATATATATGGACCACATCTTCTTAATCCAGTCATCTGTTGAAGGGCATCTCGGCTCCTTCCACGATTTAGCTATTGTGGACAATGCTGCTATGAACACTGGGGTACATATGGCCCTTCTCTTCACTACGTCTGTATCTTTGGGGTAAAGACCCAATAGTGCAATTGCTGGATCATAGAACTTTATCCACAAATACATGGCAAGACACTCCCAGCCCTGGTTACTACAGAGGGGGCCCAAACAGATATTTCTGGAAAAGCCCTGGGGTGATTGTGCTGTGTGCCTTGACTAAGAGCCTACATATACTTCTGCCTTGCTGAGTCCAGCTGAGTTGGTGCTCTGTGCCCCTCCCTCACCCACTCCCCTAACCAAGCCAGCTCCACTCTTCCTCAGGTTCTCTCCTCCTCACTCAAGAATCCGACCTTTCCCAGCACTGCAGGCTGTCCACATGCTGCTCAGTGCATGAGCCGAATCTCACTGGGGGGCAGCTATGCACCCTGTCTCTGTCCCTTAATATCTGCTTCTTACCTGGAGATGAATGCCTCAACCTCAAGAAGCGAGAAGGAGAGTGTGAATCCTCACAACTTACTGGGCAGAAGCTGTAAGACAGACAGAGGAGGTCTCAGTCACCATAGTGGACTTAGGGGCACGTAAAATCCTAATTGCATATTTGGTATAACGTAGTTATCTAAATCCTCAGTCTTCGTATCTGTAAAATGGGCTAATGATGTCTCTGTAAGACGGTTGTGAAAGTCAAAATGCTCATATTTGTAAAAGACCTGGCCTGGAGACCTTGAGTGTTCCTGAGGACTAGACTCCAAGGCACATTGATATTGTGTGTGATATTGTGTCCTCTCCTGGGTCTACCCCAGTCCCTTGTCTGTGAGTTCTGGAGTTTATAAAACATCAGGTAAGTGTTCATTGGAGAAAAAAACACTGGTTTAGAGAAGGTTTGGCCTCCAGCTGGAGGGCAGTGAGTAAGACATGGAGAAGGCGGTCACTGGGAGGGCAGTGAGTAAGACATGGAGAAGGCGGTCACTGGGAGGGCAGTTCTGCCCCACCCCTTTGTGCAGCCTGGTGCCTCTTCCCCCGCTCCACCTACACAGGCCAGCCTTTTACCCTCCCCAGACGTCCTCCCCCAGCCCTGTCTCAGGAACAGGGCAAGAGCTGACTTCTGGCAGGGAGTTCTATGGGCAGACATATGTGGCAGGTCACCTCTGGGTGAAGCTGACTGGCCTCCTGCAGACCACAGATATGGGAGAGGCCCCATGGGGAGCAGGAATTCCTCAACACAAAGGGGAAGGAGACCTGGATGCCGGGACATTGGGAACAGGTGGGGAGGGGGCACTGAAGGCCCCAGTCTCCAAGGTAGGGGTGGGGTTTAATTTGCAGTGTTGGTAGCATTTGTGTGAGACCGTGTTCTCTGGGGCAGATGTGCTCCTCTGACCACTGCTGTCTCTCAGGGCTGCCCTCTGTAGCTGCCGCTGGGAGCGTAGTGGTTCCCTCGGGCCAGGATCTAATCTAAAGTATCCTACGCTCTGGCCCATTACACTGATTCGAACCCCCAAATTCACTTCATTCATTCTAGCACAAAGAATTTGCCAAGCCCTATTTGACCCCAGGCCCTGTGCTAAGGAGACTAAGCCATGAGCAAGACACAGCCTGTCCAGCACAAGCCCCTGATAAGTGATTCTGAGCACTCCTGAGTTATAAGGCCAGCAACCTTTTGAGTATTCAATAGAGGATGTGAACTCTCATGCTGAAAACCCTCCCTGCTTTTGTGTGCATGTACCTTCTGCTTCCAATTTCAGAGGCCCACAAAGCTTGTGGATGGCAAGTTAAGACCCCTGCTCTGGATGGTGAGCTCCTAAGGACCAGGGCCACTGTTTCTCTTTCCCACCCTCGAGTGCCCAGCTTCGAGCTTTGAGTGAAGTGGAGGCTTTGTACATGTTTCAGTGAGGTGACTAGTAACATGGCCCTTTATTCCAAGTCACTGAGACCTGGGTCCTAGGGGAGGGGTGGGTTGTCCATATCAGTGGGACAAGGAGTCAGACACTACCCATGGGGGATGAGCTGCAATGGGGCCACAGTGAGGGGGGGGCTTGGAGAGGTTGGGTTTCCCCAGGGATCAAACACGGGGAAGTCAGTGAGCCTGGAGGGGAGGTGGCCATGCACAGGCTGCCAGACCTGCAGGGACAGTGCCGGGAGGCCAGAGGGCCATGCCTCGGAGAAGCTGAGTGGGCTCTGGACACCTCTGATCCTCTACCAGCCAAAGTCATTGGGGGAGAGCCAGTGCCAAGGCACCATGTAAGAAGGGAGAGACAGGCCCAACAGATGAAGTATTGCCTGCCTGTGTGCACCCCAAGCCAAAGGGTGCCTCCCGCCCTCATGGCAGAACTGGAGAAGACAACATGTGGGGTGCTGCTCCCTGCTATCACTCTGTGTCTGCAGCCCCAGTCCAGAAGCTCCTCTCTCCAAGTCCAGTGGCCTGGATTCTGGCTTTTATGGCCCCAGTCGTTATGGCCTTTAGTAGAGTGGAACCTTGGAGCACGTTTGTTCTTCTATAAAATGGGCATATTTTACCCGATGCAGCCCCCCGAAGAGTGATAGGAGAGCGCTAGGGATTTCAGGAAGCTTTGGCTCCTCACGGGGGTTTATAGAGAGGACACTGTGGTGAGTATTCAGTGTCATGTCCCAGAGGCACAGAGACAGGCAGGGCAGAGAGAATTCGGGATGCATGGAAATTTTCTGTACCCTATATAAGGGTCACTCCCTTTGCTGTCCACAGAGGCAGCCCTGACTGGGGCCCCAGTGGCCCTAGCTGCCAGGTACGGACACAGCGGCCACCTACTCCTGGGGAACGCCCCAGAGGCCTGGTCCAGGTCACCTTTCTCCATGGAAACTGAAGAGGACTCACTTCAGATTATTCAGGAGAGGCACTGTAACTCCCCACCTTTCCTTGAGTGTAAGATCAACTTTTTTAAAAACAGCTTAATACTTTTGAAATCAAGATGCACTTAGAATTGACGTATACACTTAAAAGTGATTCATTCTTCCCTTTTAAAATCTATCATTAACTTAGTGACTTCTTTGCATTGAGGAAATAGAATAGTTATAAACCTCGTATATGATCAGGGAACATAGTGTGTGACATCCCCAGGAGACCCCAATTCTAGTCCCACCACCACCACCCAGGGGGCTTGTAACTGCTGGGTCAGGCCAGTCTGGCTCATTGAGGGTTCTGGAGGAGCCTGGAATGCACACTTCCGGAGTATCCTCAAAGTGACACACAGAGATAGCTGGATAAGCCTCCCCAGGAGGAAGGAACAGATTCCCCGAAATTTCCACAGAGGATCCAGCCCCAGTCCCCAAAACCACCTATATCACATCTTACTAGAAGTGCATGTGATCAGCATGATTTGTGTCCGATGGACAGAGTAAGAGCCATGTTGGCTGTGTGCTGTATCCTTCTTCATGTAGGTGGAGTCACCTCTCAGGGCGCTTCTGGTGACCCTTGTGGTCTGGAGTCTGCCCAGAGAGTTATTGACATGGACAGTGGCTGGGCCACCACATTCAAAGAGTGCTTTTCTCTGGCATCTGGCTCTAGGTTTTTCCAGTGAGCCAGGTCCTGGGACCCCCTCCAACTTGTCTATCACCCACAACTCCCAATTCCAAATCCCCCCAAGTTGGCCCAGTGCCTCTCTCAGGGCACACAGGCTCCCCTCTGGTCCAGCTGCATGTGTCCTAACACAACGGGCCACACAATAAATAAAACACACCACCAGCGGGTAGTGGAGACAGACTGTGGAAATGGGAGAGCCTCCAGCCGGGGTGATGCAGCAGCAGACAGGTAGGTGTACCTCCTAACAGAGGCCTCATTTTGTATAGGAAAGAATTAAAACTCTTCCAGGTGGCGAGCACAGCAGAGGTGGGGGAATAAGGAAGTAGTGGAACAAGATCCAACTTCAAAACCCCCACATTTCTGCATATGGCAGCCCTAGCAGTTTAGGCTTTCCAGCGAGACCCTTTCTGATGATATTCTGAGGCCATCCAGGGCCTCTGTCGTGCATGTGCTTCTGTGTCAGAGGAAGAAGACTATTGCTGTGCAGGGCGTGATGTACTCCAGGCCCCACCGTTCAGCCTGCAGAATGGCCTGGGCTGGGACCTGGGACCGTCATGCCTGCAGACCCACTATAAGCAGTTCACTCAGTTCCTCTGAGTAGGTCTGTTCTGGTGCAAAACTAGAGTAACTGTCTTGCTGAGTCACCTCAGGGCTGGGGCACGGTCAGATGGGATGTGAGGTTCTCTAGGTTTGTGCACTGTGTAGGGCACTAATCAAAAGTCAGGAGTCCTGACTGCTATTGAAGTGCAGACGTGTTTGCATTTGGAGAAGGACAAGTGCTGACTGTAGCTGGGATGGGACAGGTTGTCTATGACCAAAGGTCAGCCTTTCCCTTGCCTGCAGTGGGGTGAAGAGAGAGGCATGGTATGGGAAAGACAGGACAGAGAGGACGCAAATCAGGACGTGCCCATAGATGGTGACAGACATTGTCTGCTGGCCACAAGTGGGTGAGGCCCACCTATTATGTGGCTGGTTATTTCATTTGGTGGGAGAAGAGCCTGTGCAGGCTCTGCACCCAGCTCTGGTTTGCATTAGTAGACTGTGCAGTGTTGTTTCTTGGGCAGCTATGTCTTTTCGGAACAAGGCAGGCCACACTCTTCCACGTGAGATAGACAGCTAGGATATGTGGGCAAGAACGTGCCCCAGTCAGTGCCTGGGAGCAGTTCCTTCAGCTTGGGCAAACCTCTTTTGCTAGGTTTAAGGAGAAGCAGGAGCTGCTACCAGGGTTTGAATGGGCAGCTGCATGCTGTCTCTGCTCCAAGAGGTTGGAGTGGAGGAGGCTGTGGGCCTCCAATGTACCTGCGAAGGTCAGAGTCCAGCATTTTGTGGGTCACAAGAAGAAGCAGAGCGACATCAGCAACATGGACACATGGCTACTGTAATCCTCCTGACTGCTGCCGTCATCAGCTCATCTGTGGTTTAGAGCAAGTCACTGACCCTCAAGGGCCTCTGTGGACATAGCCAGCAGGAGATGTGAGGATGTGAAGACTCACCGTGCCAGTGTCCTGGGGATTCTGTAAAATTCATGTGACATCATGAGTTAATGTTTGTACACTCAGAGATTGGGAGTCAGAAAGACCTCATTCAGAATTAAATGCCACCAGATAGTAACTTGTGCAAGTAGCTGGGGCAGATTGTTGTTCTCAGCTTCATAAAGATGTCTGTAGAATAAAGACAATACCACCTGCATCATTTTAGGATTAAATAATGTATAAAAAGGTACAAGACATGTGGTGAGTCTTTCATAGTTAGCTATTTTGTTATTATAGATGTTATTTTTATAATAGGAGAGACAAATTCCTCTAACTTCACACTCAAAAGTGTTGCTGAACAGCTGCCCTGTGCTGGCCCTGTGCTGGGAGCGGGGGTTCCGAGCCATGCCGCGCCCTCAGCAGAGCCTGTAAGTCTGGTGGGGAGACAGATCGGCCCAGCAGCAGCAGCAGCAGCAGCAGCAGCAGCAGCAGCAATGGCAAGAATAACAGCAATGCCTGTGCAGCCGGGGAGTGAATGAAAAAGCGGTCAGAGTTAAGGCGCCCAGGAGCGGCAGCCCTCAACCCTGCCTGGGGAGGAAGGGGAGACTCCTGGGGAACCAGGGAGACTGAGAGCTGAATAGGCCATTATGCACAACTGTGGGAAGCACTGGTGTCAGGGGTGCCTGCTGCCTACAGAACCTCAAAAAAGGCTGCACGGCTAAGGTGGGACTTGAGAGAGACTCTGAAGAGTGAGTTGGGGGGAGCCTGGTGAAGCAGGAAAGGGCAACATGCAAAAAGGCAAAGAATCAGTGAGGGTGTATGTTGCGAGCACGGGAATCTCAGGAGAAGCACAGGGTATGTGCAGGGCCATGGACGAGCGTTCTGGAAGCCGAGTAGGGCCCAGACATTTCCCGAGGGTGGTCGAGAGCTGGAGTGGTGACATCAGATGTGGGTTGTGTCCTGCACAAGTGATGATTAATTGAGAATGAAGCTGTATTGGACCTTACCAGATGATAACTCAAATCCATAGACGGAAATGAAGAGAATCAAAAATGGTAAATAAGAAGGTTAATATAACAAACTGTAAATACATACTTCTCTCAGCTTTTTAAAAAGATATAAAATTGGAGGCGCCTGGATGGCTCAGTCAGTGGAGCGTCCGACTCTTGGTTTTGGCTCAGGTCACGATCTTGTGTTGTGGGATAGAGCCCCACATCAGACTCCAAGTGTGGAACCTGTTTCAGATTCTTTCTCCCTCCCCCTCTGCCCCTCCCGGCTCACACTTGCTCTCTCTCTAAAATAAGTAAATAAAATCTTTAAAAAATTTTATATATATATGTATGTATATATAATTGTATAGAGTAATAATTATATATATTCATATATACTGTATAGAGTATATAATTGTATAGAGTAATAATAATATATATATTATATATATATATAATTGTATAGAGTAGTATAGCAACATGTTGATGGGTTTGTAACATCTATAGACACAGTGTGTACAAAATTAATAGCACCAAAAAAGGAGAAGAAAGCAGAGCTATATAGAAGTAAAGTTTTTATATCTCATTGGAATTAAGTTCATATAAATCTGAAGCAAATCGTGGTAAGATAAGATGAATATTGTAAGCACCAAGACAACAACTAAAAAACTAAAAAAGTGTGGTTAAAAAAAAGGACATTAAAGGAATTGAAATGTCATGCTAGAAGATATTCTAAAGGCAAAGATGGCAGTGAAGGAGGAACAAAAAAGACATGACACATAAAGAAAACAAGAGGGAAAGAGGCAGATCTCATCTAAAGCAGAGATTGTCAGAATGATTTAAAAAAAAAACCCAAATCAAAAAAACTACATCCAACTGGAGGTGGTTCCTGACTTGTGATGTCCCCACTAATTTTTCACTTTATGATGGTGAAAAAGAAATACACATGCAGTAGAAACTGTACTTTTAATTTTGAATTGTAATCTTTTCCCAGGCAAGTGATATGTGTTAAGTTCCTGTCTCCTGATGCTGGGCAGGAGCAGTGAGCCCAGCTCCTAGTCAGCTGGGAGGCCATGAGGGCAAGCACCTGGTACACTTACAACCATTCTGTTTTTCACTATCAGTAGAGCATTCAATAAATTACATAAGATAGTCGACACTTGATGATAAAATAGGCTTTTTGTTAGATGATTTTGCCCAACCATACATTAATCTAAGTGTCTGAGCATGTGTAAGGTGGGCGAGGCTACGATGTTTGGTAGTTTAGGCATATTAAATGCATTTTGACTTATGGTATTTTCAACTTACGATGGGTTTATTGGGATGTAAGCCCACTGTAAGCCAGGGACAATCTGTATATGCTGTTTATAGGAGACAATTTAGATTCAAATACACAAATATGTTGAAAGTCAGAATGGAAAAATATACTGTGAGAACAACATGAACAGGAGTGACTATACCAGTATCAGCCCAAATAGGCTTTAAATAAAACAAAAAATTTTACTACAGATAAAGACGGACATTTTATAATGATAAAAAGGTTGATCCAGCCAGATGATATAATAATCTTAAATACATGTATAGTTACTAACAGAGTCCCAAGGTATAGGAAGCAGAAATAGGCAGAATTGAAGGGAGTAATAAACAATTTAATAATAATAGTTGGAAACGTCAGTATCAGACTTGAATTAATTGATAAAACAACTAAGCAAAAGACCAACAAGGATACAGAGGACTTGAACAACACTGTGAACTATTTAGAACTAATAGACATCTATAGACCATCATTATCCCAAACAAAAGTAGAATACATATTCTTCTCAAGGCATATGGAATATCCTCCAAACAGACCATATGTTAAACCATAAAACAAGCATCAGAAATGTAAAAGGATTGAAATCATACAAAGTATTTTCTTCAACTAAAATGGAATTAAGTTGGAAATAAATGACTGAAAGACATTTGAGAAATGACAAAGAAACATAAAAAATTGGTCTTACCTCAGTGAAAAACTTTTATGCTGCAAACAAAAAAAATACCATCAAGAAAGTTAAAAGTACACAGAATGGGAGAAAATATTTGTTAATCATATATCTGACAAGACATTTATATCCAGGATTTACATAAACAAGCCTTACAACTCAATAATAAGAACACAACACAAATGTATAAGTAAGCAAAGGATTTTGAATACGTATTTCTCCAGAGAGGCTGTGCAAGTGGCCAATAAACACATCCAAGTTTGCTCAGTGCCACTAGTCATTTGGAAAATGCAGATCAAAATCACAGAGATAGCATTTCACACCCACTAGCATGGCTGTAATAAAAAATACAGAAGTGTTGGTGAGGATCTGGAGAAGTTGGAACCCTCATACCTTCCTGGTTAGACTGTAAAATGGTGCAGCCACTTTGGAAAACAGTTTGGCAGTTTTTCAAAATGTCAAACACAGAGTTACCATATGACCCAGCAATTCCACTCTATGCATTTATCCAAGAGAAATGAAAACACACATCCACACAAAGATTTGTACACGAATACTCCAAGCAACTTCATTTATAATACTCCCAAACTATGAATAACTCAAATGTGCATCAGCAGTTGAGAGGAAAAACGAATTGTGGCATATCCGTACAATGGAATACTGCTCAGCAACAAAGGAGTGAGTTATTGACACATACAACATAGATGAGTCTCAAGATCCTTATGGCTACTGACAGGAGCCAGTCACAAAGATGACAGAACGTACAATCCCACCTTAGGGGATACCCAGAATAGGCAAGTCTATAGAGACAGAAAGTAGGGCAGGGTTGAGATGTGTGTGTTGGGATGTGTAATAGGGAGGGAATGCTAATAGGATTTCCTTTGCGGGGAGGGGAAACATTTTCAAAGTAGATTGTGGTGACGGTTGTACAACTCTATGAGTTTATTTTTTAAAAAACCCAATTGTCTACTTTAAATGGGTAATTTGTATGGTATGTAAATTATACCTCAATAAATCTTTAAAAAGGTAAGGAGATATAAGTGACAGCATCTGGATTTAACACCTTCCCTTTGATGGCAGAGACATGAAATGGCTTTGTGTTCTGGGAGTGGAACCCATCAACTGGCCAGCATTTCTCGAATATCTCTGTCACAGGCAGAACTTCTACAATGCTGTAAAATACAGACTTGTGATCCTTGTCCTCACAGGAGGAGCTTGTTATTTAAGCAAGGGTTTGATTAGGGAATTTACAACCACAATTTGAAGGATTTGGGGAGGGTAAGTATAATCATAACAGACATCTCAAAAGAGGGAAACATTTGCGCTGGGCCTTTACAGATAGGTGGGCTTTGAATAGATGGTGGGGATTTAGAGAATTGTTTTCAAGTGCTCCATCCCTGTGCAACCCTCTCAGGTGCCTTCTGACGCTACCCACAAGCTATTGGGCAGCTCTAATTGCTGGGAAGTCATTCCTTCTATTACATATAATCTTTCTCCTGTTCATAATACTGTCTTACCAACTATGCTGAGTCTCAGAAATAATGTTCAAAATCATTAGCCATCAGGGAAATTCAAATCAAAACCACCTTGAGATACCACCTTACGCCAGTTAGAATGGCAAAAATTGACAAGGCAAGAAACAACAATTGCTGGAGAGGATGTGGAGAAAGGGGATCCCTCTTACATTGTTGGTGGGAATGCAAGTTGGTACAGCCACTCTGGAAAACAGTGTGGAGGTCCCTTAAAAAGTTAAAAATTGAGCTACCCTATGACCCAGCCATTGCACTACTGGGTGTTTACCCCAAAGATACAGACGTAGTGAAGAGAAGGGCCATATGCACCCCAATGTTCATAGCAGCAACGTCCACAATAGCTAAATCGTGGAAGGAGCCGAGAAGCCCTTCAACAGATGACTGGATTAAGAAGTTGTGATCCATATATACAATGGAATATTCCTCAGCCATCGTGAAATAAGTCAAGCAGAGAAAGACAATTATCATATGGTTTCCCTCATTTATGGAACATAAGAAATAGGGAGATCTGTAGGAGAAGAAAGGGAAGAAGAAAGGGGGGGTAAACAGAAGGGGGAATGAACCATGAGAGACTATGGATTATGAGAAACAAACTGAGGGCCTCAGAGGGGAGGGGGGTGGGGGAATGGGATAGGCTGGTGATGGGTAGTAAGGAGGGCACATATTGCATGGTGCACTGGGTGTTATACACAACTAATGAATCATGGAACTTTACATCAAAAACTAGGGATGTACTGTATGGTGACTAACATAATAAAAAATTATTATAAAAAAAAGAAATACTGGTTCACGTAATCCTTCCACATGAAAAAGTTGGTATCATTGTCCTTCTCTTTCTCCTCAACAGTATTTTCCAGATGAAAAAAATCTGGCCCTTAGGTATTATGTGACCTGCCCATGGTCCCTGTCCCAGATCTCATCCTCATGTACCCTTGCAGTTCTGTCATTAGTGGATGTCCTTTCTTTCCTCTAATCCACACAGAACATGTCTAATTTCTCCCGTGTGATAGTTAATAAAGGTGAAGATCTTTAATCTTTTTCTTCCTTTTAAGGCATCTTTTTTTCCCCCTGGGGTTAAACAAACTCCGTTGCTTAATCATTCTTCATTCAACATGATTTTGAGCTTATTTCCCATCTTGATCAACATTCTGTGATCAAATCTGTCAGGATTTTACTGAAGCATGGGCCTCAGAACTGAGATCAGACTCCTGTGGTCTGATTAGCCCCTGGAGTGTGGGACTTGACCTCATTCTTCTTCTGTACAGTATTTGTCAGTTGATGCATCCTAAGATGGCATTAGCTCTTTGGGCAGCCACATTCCTTTGTGGATTAAAATTCTTGCCAAGTTAGTTTCAGGATCTGAACAAGGGAACATTTTTAGAACTGAATAAAAATACCAGGTCTGCAACAGGGTCTGGATGAGGTTTGAACCTACTAACAGCAGGATGGCCTCATTCCACCTAGGACCAGCCTTATAAATAAAGAGGTGGCCATTTACATGGTACTCAATAAAATAGGCTTGGTGACTCCTAAAATCTCTCCTCCTAGAGCTCATTATTCTGATATCTGATACTTTTATTCCAGAATCCATTTCTTTGCCTTTTTCAGCTCTAGGGGCTACCTGAATTCCTAGGCCTACGACCTGCTCCGTCTTTAAAAGCATTACTTCATCTCTGCCTTCAGCATCACACAGTCTCCTCCTCTGATCCTCCTTCATCCCCCTAGAAGGCCCATGGTGACCACATTGGGCCCACCTGGGTGATCTAGGGTGAGCTCCCCATCACAACATCCTCAACATAATCATAGCTGCAAAATCCCTTTTGGGGTGACATTCACAAGTCCTGGATATTAGGACATGAACACCGTGGGAGTTATTATTCAGCCTACAGAGACAGTATTTCACAGATGTGATTAACTGTCTATTTCATGGTTTAGAAAGATCTATCTGGCAACAGAGTGGGAAAAGTAAGGCTGGAGGCCTATAGAGTACTTGGGAAGCTGCTAGTAATGAGAGGGTACACCTGGATCAGTGGCAATGGACAGAGAAGAGGATTTATGTTGGAGCACTCAGGAGGTATAGTCCACAGGACTTGGAGCCAGTTAGGATGTGGGATGAATGAGAGAGGAGGTGTAGAAGGGCTTAGGGTTTCTGCGCTAATCAGTTGGCTTGATGATGGTATCATTGATCAGTAGGGAGTACAGAAGAGGCAGAGAGAGCTTCCTGGGCTTATTTGGAACCTGACTTTGAGATGTCTATGAGATAAGCAGTGAGTCCTGGTGAGCAGTTCGGTCTGCAGGTCTGGAGAGGAAGGTGGTGACAGCTAATTGGTATCCTGAGCACACAGGCAGCCCTTGAAGCCACAGTAGACCAGATGACCCAGGGGCTGTGTCTAGAATTAGAAAGAGCATAGAAGCTGCCTGGGAGACAATGGCTTCCACAGTTGGGAAGAAATAAGGGTGTGAGAGGAAGCCAGAGAGGCAAGGGGAGCACCAGCAGAGTATGTCCTGTGTTGAAGCAGAGAGTTGGTGCATTTGCACTCAAACAGAGCCCTTTCTCCCCTGAGGAATGGCCACTTCTTATCAAATGAAACCCTGCAGGGAAAGGGTAGAAATGGTTCTGTGTTTTTGCTTGTTGACCTTGGGGGCCAGAGGCTCTGGCAGGAAAATGGATTGTTTCTTGGACATTAGGCCCCCTCACTGAAACTAGTCATGGCTAATGGGACCCGTTTTGCTCTCAGGCTTGCCCTGGCAACAATTGAAAAGCTCTATTATTTGCCTTTCTGGGAACACTCACTGAGAGGCTTAAGGTTTTGGTGCAATGCAAAAGTCTCCTATTCTGAGAACAGTCATCCTCTTCGGTCATTCCCATACAAGGGCCTTGTATAGAAATACTTCTGTGGGAGAGATCAGTGGCCATCAAGACTATTTTTTCTATATGTGTTGCTGCTTTTCTCTTATGCAGCTTCCTCCCCAGCCCTGGGGAAGAAGGAGGTAAGAGGACAGAGCAGGTGAATGTTGGCAAAATGTGTAAGGACAAGGCCTAACAGGAGAGGTGGCCCCTGAGAATAGGATAGGACTTTTGGTAGAACTAGGTAGTCAGGAAAGGGTACATTTCAAATGGAGGGATGGGCACGTTGAGATGGAAAAGCAGAAGTGAGCACAAAGTGTATAGGGGCAGGGCCCAGAGACTGGCTTAGCCGGAAGGAGTGCGTCCCTGGGCCTAGAGCTTCCGGGACACTGTCCTGGAGAGGAGATAGAGAAGGGGTTCTCTGGCCTTGCTCCTTCCTCTAGAACGAAGTATTGCTTCATGTTTGAATGGTCCTTATTTTCTTGTGTCCATTCCCATGTAATCCTCTCAGAATTGTATGCATTAAGGTGAGTGAATTAAACAAGCTCCCAAAGTCATGGCAGGCTTAGTCAGTTCCAGGATGGAAACTGAGGGAGAGGGAACTATTTGGTTGCTACTTACATGTCAGATGTCTAAATACAGGTTATCATTTAATCATCAGCTCTCCTAGGACAAGTGCTGTCAGCCTTATCTTGTAGATGAGGGACAGAGGTTCTGAGGAGGAAGCACCTGGTCTTAAGTGGCACTGTAGTAGGCATTAGGGCAGGGGTGGGGAGCTGCCCAGAAGCATGTCTGCAGGCATGCAATGTCAGAGGGAGAGGAGCTCCGAAGAATTACCACATGACAGTCACTTGACTTTACTGATGAAAGACCACAGTTCATAGAGGGAAACAAGGTGCCCAGTCAGAGGATGGGAGAGCTGGGGCACGAGTCACCTCTCCCAGCCCTATACTGGCCTACAAGGAACTTTTCTATACCTCAGCTTCCTGCACTTGGACCTTTGAAATGTTCACTAATGTACAGATGCTTTGAGGAGTCTGTAAAAGAAACATCAATTTAACCTTACGGCATTTTCCAAAATTATTTGATTGTCAGTCTCATCACTTGTCTTCCAAATCCTGTGGACCCTGCTTCAGGAGATGCTTCATGCCAGCAATCTGGGAAACGTAGGTCCACTCTCCCGGATCCTGGGAAGACCCTCTGATTTCTTGTTAATTAAAAATTAACTTGACTCACTTCCTTATGGTTCTGTCACCAGTGGAGCAAGGAAAAGGGAAAGACCTTGTCTTCCTGGCTTTGGTGTTAATTCTTCCTTCCGAAAATCCACAAAACAGGTTGGGCATAGAAAATGGTGAAATGTGTTTTTAGATCTTGGTGCATCACCTGTCGGCTGTGTCACCTTAGGTGAGTACTTAACCTGGCAGAGCACAAAGTGTGTGTCTGTAAAATGGAGCAATGGTGCCTTGCAAGGCTCTGTAGATTACATAAGAATAGGCAGTGCACCTAGCTGGAGGGAACTGCTATTCCTTTCTCTGCAGCGAATAGCTCAGCTTTCTAAAAATGGTTTCAAGCCTGTTTCAAGTTGTTCACCTTGTAATTCAGATTAATGGGTCTTCCCCTACTGGTTATCATAACACAGAGCTCCAGCTTCAGGGAGAAGCTGTGGAAGGTATGTGGAGAGATGCCATGCTAGCCTTGTACCAAGCACACCAAAGTATGTAAGCCTTGCTTTCAAAGACTTCTCTAGTCTAGAACCCGCCCTAGAAGAAACCATGGTTTTGTAGTAAAAACTGACAGCAGATGAAATTTTGAAATCGAGATTGTCTTGGGAAACCTGGCCCTGTTGGCTTCTGTACCCACAGGCTGTTCAGTCCTAAAGCAAGACCCCTTCTGACTCCCCCATCCAGATGTCTTGTCAGCAGACATTACTCCAGAGCTCGGCTCCTCCTATTTCCCAGCTTTCTTCTTTGAGCTGCTTTGAGCTGAATTGTACCATTGTGTGTCCCTTCCCCATGACCACTGGGTACAATTGTAACTCTTGCTGCTGGCAAGTTCTTTTGTCTGATGTCTGCAAGGTTCTTAATGGGGTTTCTAATGCAGTCATTCAGGAAGGAGACTGTCTTTCTGCCAGCTCCTTAGGAGAGGGAAGAATTTCCCTGTTGTTTGGGGATTATAGGTTACAAGGAGATACAAAGGAGTAGATGGAAAAGAATGTGCTGGGATATCAATGCCATATGTGTAAAATGGGAGCACCAGTACCTGACAGGGCTATGGTAGTTTGATGGGATGGGGTCAGGTCTCCATGGTAGACCACCTTCAAAGAGCAGGGGCCCCCTCTACTAGGCTGCCCACAGGCACCTCCCGCCTACAGCTTGTCCATGTGCTCACCTGTGGCCACACACACACATGCTAAGTATTAGCTTGCAGACCATGCTTTAAAGACTCCTAAGGCTGGGGCCCCTGGGTGGTGCAGTCGTTAGGCATCTGCCTTCGGCTCGGGGCATGATCCTGGGGTCCTGGGATCAAGCCCCACATCAGGCTTCTCCGCTGGGAGCCTGCTTCTTCCTCTCCCATTGCCCTTGCCTGTGTTCCCTCTCTCGCTGGCTCTCTCTATCAAATGAATAAATAAAATCTTAAAAAAAAAAAAGACTCCTAAGGCTGCATTAGATGACTATTACAGGGCTAACTGTGTGCACTAACTTTCTTTTGTTGCCTTTCTCAATCTTCAGAGGAATGGGCACACAGAGGCTTGGAGCCAAACTGCCTGGGTTTCTTTGTTTATTTATTTATTTTTAAGATTTTATTTATTTAGTTGACAGAGATAGAGACAGCCAGCGAGAGAGGGAACACAGGCAGGGGGAGTGGGAGAGGAAGAAGCAGGCTCCCAGTGGAGGAGCCTGATGCGGGACTCGATCCCAGAACGCCAGGATCACGCCCTGAGCTGAAGGCAGACGCTTAACGACTGAGCCACCCAGGCGCCCCAAACTGCCTGGGTTTAAATCCTGACTCACCACTTCCTAGCTGATGGGACCATGACCAAGTTACTTGATTTCTCTGTGCCCCATTTCATCTTCTATAAAATGAGGATAGAGTGCCGACCTCATCTGGCTGTGATGAGACGCATGTAAGGTAAAGGTTCAATAAATATTATTGTCATTACTTCCATTTTATGAAAGAAGAAAATAAGATTCAGAGATTAATAGTGGTTACTCTTTACTTAGCTACTAGTGGCAGAACTAACTAGGACATATATCTGATACAGTGATAGTCCTCTCTTTAGTATACCAGCTGTCATTCATGGTCAGAGAAATGAATCCAAACCGGTAGGAGATCAGAAACTATAGAGTGACACTGGACAGTGTGTGTATGTGGTGGCAGGTCGGGAAGAGTGTTCCTGGAGGTGGGATTTGGTTCAGGGATACACAGCCTTGGACTTCCAAATTGCCCCAGGTTCTGTGCATAACCTGATTTGATCAAGGTCCCTCTGCAGTGAGAGCACTATTTCGGATTCCTTACTGCCCTCTGGTGGTAACAGATCACGTGAGACTCTTTCCCTGAGAGATGAAAGCAGGAGGCTATTTTGAAATTGGCTCTCCAGATTAATGAAGAATTTTGAACTTTTTGTTCCTCTGTTTTAGCCTTCCTGGCACCTCTGGCCCAACAGCATAAATTAGTTCTGGGTTTTGTCCCGTTATGAATTAATGAATAGTTTACTAACTGCTTGACTCCAGTAAGTTACCTGCCTCTTAGGGATCTCCCATCCATAGACAGCATCTCAGGCTTACTCAAAGAGTGCGTGGTCTGTTCCAGCTTGTTCATTCTTATTTTCAGCAAACCACAAGGTGGCAGTACAAGGGTTTGTCCTCCTGTTTTCTCCCAAGGAGATGGGAGGGTAAGTCAGAGGAGTCATGGTACATACAGGTTGGCTCAGAGCAGAATGCTAAAAGTTAGTCTTCCAAAGTTTCCAACATGGCCAGGCTCAACACTCAGGCCTGAGTCCTCAGCATAATTTGCCTGTATGTGTGCATTCTCTTTCTTATATGGCAAATAGAGACAAAATTTGTTCAAACTTCCTGAAAGCGTAACCTGAGGATTCAGATTAGCTAGTGGGTAAGCATAAGATTTATTTTTATAATTAAGTTAAATTTGGGGGGAAAGTTATTATGTATTCACATACAAGTTATAAGAAATAATACAGAGAGCTGCCATGTACCTTTCACCCATTTCCCCCCAGTGACAGCATCTCATAAAACTATAGCACAGTATCACAACCAGGATGTTGACATTTATACCATCAAGACATGCAACACTTCCAGCACCCCAAGGATCTCTCATGTTGCTTCTTTATGGCCACATCCATGCCCCCATCTTAACCACTAACAATCACTAATCTGTTCTCCATCTCTATAATTTTGTCATTTCGAGAATATTATAGTGCTCACTTCAGCAGCACATATACTAAAATTGGAATGATACAGAGAAGATTAGCATGCGTAAAAAAGACACATGTTCCTATAGCGTTCCATATTTTTTTAAAAAAAAGAATGTTATATATCTTGCCATTTGCAATGACATAGATAGAGCTAGAGAGTATTACGCTAAGTGAACTAGGCCACAGAAAGACAAATACCATATGATTTCACTCATATGAGGAATTTAAGAAACAAAACGAACAAAAGGAAAAAGAAAGACAAACCAGGAAACAGACTCTTAGCTATAGAGAACACCCTGATGGTTATCAGAGGGGAGGTGGGTGGGGGATGGGTGAAATAAGTGATGGGGATTAAGGAGGGCACTTGTGATGAGCACTGGGTGTTGTATGAAAGTACTGAATCACTACATTGTACACCAGAGAATAATATTACACTGTATGTTAACTAACTGGAATTTAAATAAAATCTTTAAAAAATAAACATGAATATTATATAAATGGATTCATACAGTATGTAATACTTTAGGTTTGGATTTTTTCCACTTAGTATAATTCTCTGCAGATGCATCCAAGCTGTGTGTATATCCATGGCTGGTACTTCATTGGATGGGTGTACCAGTTTGTCTAACTATTCACTTGTTGAAGGACATCCAGGACATTTCCAGTTTTGATCTATTGTGAATATTAATCTATTTTGAATCTGAGCTATTGTGAATAAAGTTGCTGTGGGCATTCACGGACCGGTTTTTGTGTAAATGTAAATTTTCATTTCTCTGGGATAAAGGCCCAAAAGTGCAACTGCTAGGTTGTATGGTAGTTTGTGTTTTTTGATTGATGGGTCCATTTCATCTAAGTTGTCAGATTTATATGTACAGAATTATTTGTAGTATTCTTATCCTTTTAATACTTGCAGGGTCCCCTGTTTCATTCCTGATAATCTGTGTCTTCTCTCTTTTTTCTTTGTCAAGCCAACTAGAGCTTGGTCAATTTTTAACTTTTTAAAGAATCAGCTCTTTACTTCATTGATTTTTCCCCTGTTCTTTTTGTTTCTACTTCATTGATTTCTGCTCATTATTATTTATTTCCTTCTGCTTGTTTTAGACTTAGTTTGCTCTTCTTTAATTAGGGTCTTGAGGCGGAACATAGGTCATAGATTAAGACTTTCTTGTTTCCTACTTTATTCACTTACTGGTATACATTTCCCTCTCAGCATGACTTTAGCTGTGTCCCACAATTTTTTCTAAACATACATGCACTTTCATTTTCATTTGGTTAACTGGGTTTTTTTTTCACATTTTCCTTAAAATGTCCTCTTTGACCTTGGATTATCTAGACATGTATTGTTTTGTTTCCAAGTGTTTGGATTGTCCTGTTTTCTTCTTTTTTAAATTATTTTTAAAATTCCTTATTTAAATTCAATTCAGTTAACATATACTGTATTATTAGTTTCAGAGGTAGAATTTAGTGATTCATCAGTTACATATAACACCCAGTGCTCATTACATCAAGTGCCTCCTTAATGCCCATCACCCAGTTACCCCCTCGCCCCACTCACCTCCCCTCCAGCAACTCTCAGTTTGTTTCCTAGAATTAAGTGTCTCTTATGGTTTTTCTCCCTCTCTATTTCATATTATTTTATTTCTCCTTGCCTTCCCCTATGTTCATCTGTTTTGTTTCTTAAATTCCGCAATGAGTGAAATCATATATTTGTCTTTCTCTGACTGACTTATTTAGCTTAGCATAATACTCCCTAGTTCCATCCACGTCATTGCAAATGCCAAGATTTCTTTCTTTTTGATGGCTGAGTAATATTCCATTGTTTATATATATCACTTCTTCTTTATTGATCCACCTATTGATGGACCTCTCACCTCTTTCCATAGTTTGGCTATTGTGGACATTGCTGCTCTAAACATTGGGAGGCAGGTGCCCCTTCAGATCACTACATTTGTATCTTTGGGTTATATACCTAATAGTGCAATTGCTGGATCATAGGGTAGCTCTATTTTTAACGTCTTGAGGAATCTCCATACTGTTTTTCAGAGTGTCTGTACCAGTTTGCATTCCCACCAAGATTGTAAGAGGATTCCCTTTTCTCCTCATCCTCACCAACATCAGTTGTTTCCTGACACTAGTTTTAGCCATTCTGATGGGTGTGAGGTGGTATCTCATTGTGGTTCTGATTTGTATTTCCCTGATGCCGAGTGATGTTGAGCATTTTTTCATGGGTCTGTTGGCCATTTGTATGTCTCCTTTGGAGAAATGTCTGTTCATGCCTTCTGCCCACTTCTTGATTGGATTTATTGTTTTGGGGGTGTTCAGTTTGATAAATTCTTTACAGATGTTGAGTACTAGCCCTTTATCTGATATGTCATTTGAAAATATCTTCTCCCATTCTTCAGGTTGTCTTTTAGTTTCGTAGACTCTTTTCTTTGCTGTGCAAAAGCATTTTATCTTGATGAAGCCCCAATAGCTCATTTTTGCTTTTGTTTCCCTTACCTTTGGAGACGTGTCTAGCAAGAAGTTGCTGCAGCTGAGGTAAAAAAGGTTGCTGCCTGTGTTCTTCTCCAGGATTTTGATGTTTTTTTGTCTCACATTTAGGTCTTTCATCCATTTTGAGTCTATTTTTTTCTGTATGTGTAAGAAAGTGGTCCAGTTTCATTCTTCTACATGTGGCTGTCCAATTTTCCCAGCACCATTTGTTGAAGAGACTGTCTTTTTTTCCCATTGGATATTCTTTCCTGCTTTGTTGAAGGTTAGCTGACCATAGAGTTGAGGGTGCATTTCTGGGTTTTCTATTCTGTTTCATTGGTCTGTGTATCTGTTTTTGTGCCAGTGCCATACTGTCTTGATGATTACAGCTTTATAATACAGCTTAAAGTCTAGAATTGTGATGCCTCCAGCTTTGGTTTTCTTTTTCAGGATTGTTTTGGCTATTTGGGGTCTTTTCTGGTTCCATACAAATTTTAGGATTATTTTTTTCTAGCCCTGTGAAAAACGTTAATGGTATTTTGATAGGGATTGCATTGAATGTGCAGCATAGACATTTTAACAATATTTGTTCTTCCAATGCATGAGCATGGGATATTTTTCCATTTCTCTGTTCCTTCTTCAGTTTCTTTCATAAGTGCTCTATAGTTTTCAGAGTACATATCCTTTTCCTCTTTGGTTAGGTTTGAGATTTTCCAGCTATTTTTTTTCTTATTGATTTTAGCTTACTTTCATCATGGTCTGAGAACATACTTTGTATGATTTCCATTTTTTAAAATTGTTAAGTTGCGTTTTATGGCCCAGACTTATTCTTATGGTGTAAAAGTTTGATTCCCTGCTTTTAATTTTTTCAGAATTAGAATGGCTAGATCATATAATATAGTCTATGTTTAATTTTCTGAGTAATACACGGTTTTCTGTTGCAGTTGCATCATTTTACATTTCCATCAGCAATGCACAGGTATTCCAATTTCTCCACATTCTTGCCATGCTAATTATTTTTTGGTTTTTTGTTTTGTTTTTTAAGATTTTATTTATTTAACAGAGAGAGAACGAGAGAGGGAACACAAGCAGGGGAAGTGGGAGAGGAAGAAGCAGGCTTCCTGCTGAGCAGGGAGCCCCACGTGGGGCTCGATCCCAGGACCCTGGGATCATGACCTGAGCTGAAGGCAGACACGTAACAACTGAGCCACCCAGGTGCCACTATTTTCTGTTTTTTTTTTAAATAGCCATCCTAATGGATGTGAAGTGGTATATTTTGTCTTTCCCTAATGGCTAAGGACATTGAATCATTTTTAATGTACTTACTGACCTCTGTACATCTTCTATGGAGAAATGTCTGTTCAAGTTTTTGCCCATTTTTATATTATTTTCCTTATTTTGTTGTTGGAGTGTATAAGTTTTTTGTGTATTCTGAAAATTAATCCTTTGTGAGATATATGATTTGTAAATATTTTCTCCTCTTCCATTGGTTGCTTTTTCACTCTGTTGATAGTGTCCTGTGATGTACAAAAGTTTTAAGTTTTGGTAGAAGTCCAATTTATTTTTTCTTTTGTTACTGGTGCTGTTAGTGTCACATCTAAGAAATCATTGCCAAATCCAATGTCATGTAACTTTCCTCCTATGTTTTCTTCTAAAAGTTTTCGTTTTCTAGCTCCTATACTTATGTCTTCGAACCATTTTGAGTTAATTTTTCTATATGGTATAAGGTACAGGTCCAGCTTCGCTCTTTTATGTGTGAATATCCAGTTTCCCAAAAACATTCATTGAAAAGACTGTCCTTTCTTGATACCTTCATCAAAAATCATTTAATCATTTATGTAAGAGTTTATTTCTGAGCTCTCTATTCTGTTCCATTGTTCTATATGTCTGTCTTTATGCCAGTACTGTTAGTTACTGTAGCTTTGTAGTAAGTTTTGAAATTAGGAACTATGAGACCTCCAACTTTGTTCTTTTTTTTTTTAAAGATTATTTTGGCTATTCAGAGTCCCTTGATATTTCATAGGAATTTTAGTATAGGTTTTTCTATTTCTTCAGAAAGGACACTGGGTTTTGATAGGAATTGCATTGTATCTGGAGATCATTTTAGGTGGTATTGTCATCTTAGTAATATTCAGTTTTCTAGTCTATGAACATGGGATGTCATTCATTGTCACCTTCTTTAATTTCTTTCAGCAATATTACATAGTTTTCAGTGTACTGGTCTTTTACCCCCTTGATCAAGTTTATTCCTAAGTATTTTAATTTTTCTTGCTATTGTAAAGTTTCCTTAGTTTTGTTTTGGATTTTTCAATATTAGTGCATAGAAATGCAACTGAATTTTGTGTTAATTTTGTGTTCCACAAAAAAAATTTTTTTTTTGCTGAATTGCTAATTTATGAGCTTTAACACTGTGTGTGTGTGTGTGTGTGTGTGTGTGTGTGTGTGTATTTGGGATATAAAGTCATGTTATATGTAAACAAAGATAATTTTATTTCTCCCTTTTCAATATTATTGCCTTTTTTTTTTCTTCTTGCCTATTTGCTCTTGCAAGGACTTCCAGGACTACACTGAATAGAAGATGTAGAAAGTGGGAATCCCTGTTTTGTTCCTATCGTGGGGGAAATACTTTGACCACTGAGTATGATGTTAGGTGCGGGTTTTTCATATCATATTGAAGAAGTTTTCTTCTGCTGGTTTATTGAGTTTGTTTTATTTTAGTGAAGAAAGGGTGTTGAATTTTGTCAAATACTTTTTCTGCATCAGTTGAGATGATCATATGTTCTTTCCCCTTCATTCTAGTAATTGATTTTACTGAATCAGTTTTCACTTGTTTAACAATTATCACATTCTGGGAATAAATTTCATTTGGTCATGATACATAATCTTTTTAATATGCTGCTGAATTCAGTTGGCTAGTATTTTATCAAAGGTTTTTACAACAATATTTATAAGAAATATTGGTCTGTAGTTTTCTTCTATTTTCTGTGTAGTTTGGGTGTCAGGGTACTCCTGGCTTCACAGAATGAGTTAGGATGTGTTTCCCCCTCTTCAATATTTTGAAAAGTTTGAAAAGGATTTGTGTTCATTTTTCTTTAAATGTTTGGTACTATTCACCAGTAAAGCCATTTGGTCCTAGCTTTTTGTTGTTGTTGAAGGTTTTGACTACTGATTTAATCTCTTTACTAGTTATAGGTCTATTCAGATCTTTTATCTTTTCATGACTCAGTTTTGGCACATTATGTGTTTCTAGGAATTTGTCCACTTCATTTAAGTTAACCAATATGTTGGCATAAAAATGTTCATCACATTCTTTTTATATTTGTAACCTCAGTAGAATTGTTTTTGTTTTTATTTCTGATTTTAGTAATATGAGTCTTCTTCCTTCTGCCAGTTTTGGGTTTAATTTGCTTTTCTTTTTCTTTGCTTTCACTATATATAATACATTTTGGTATTTTGTGTTTTTGCTTTCATTTGTCTCTATGTGCAAATCTGCCTCAACTTACAATGGGGTTATATCCCAATAAACCTGTCATAAGTTGAAAGTATCATAATTGAAATGGGAGAAGATATTTGCAAATGACCTATTCAATAAAGGGTTAGTATCCAAAATATATAAGGAACTTTAAAAATTCAACACCCAAAAACCAAATAATCCAATCAAGAAATGGGCATGAACAGACATTTTTCCAAAGAAAACATACAGATGACTAACAGATACATGAAAAGATACTCAGTATCACTTATCATCGGGGAAATACAAATCAGAACTACAATGAGATCACCTCACATCTGTCTGAATGGCTAAAATCAACAACACAAGAAACCACAGGTGTTGGCCAGGATGCGGCAAAAGAAGAATCCTCTTGCATAATTGGTACAAATACAAAATGGTGCAGCTACTATGAAAAACAGTATGGAGGTTCCTCAAAACGTTAAAAATAGAACTACCTTGTGATCCAGAAATCATACTACTGGGTGTTTAGCCAAAGAACCCAAGAACACTAATTCAAAGGGATACATACACCCCTATGTTTATCGCAGCATTATTTACAATAGCCAAGATATGGAAGCAGCCCAAGTGTCCATTGATTGATGAACGGATAAAGATGATATGAGATATATACGTATATGTACACACACATACACACACACACACTGGAATATTATTCAGCCACAAAAAAGAATGAAATCTTGCCATTTGCAACAACATGGATGGAGTTAGGGAGTATAATGCTAAATGAAATAAGTCAGTCAGAGAAAGACAAATACCATATGATTTCACTCAAATGTAGAATTCAAGAAACAAGCAGGGGATGGGGGCAAGATGGTGGAGGAGTAGGGGACTCCATTTCAGCCCATCACCTGAATTTAGCTGGATATTTACCAAACCATTCTGAACACCCACGAAATCAACCTGAGATGTAAGAATATATATCTGAATCTCTACAGGCAGAAAAACTCCACTGGTCACGAGGTAGGAAGGGGGAGGAGTCATGAATCTGTGGACAGATATCGGAAGATAAGCAGAAGGGGGAGGGAACCTCCATAAGCTGGCCCCTGGAAAGTATTATAACACTAGAGAGCAAAAGTGTCAGCCAGGGGACCAAGCGAAAACTCGCAAAGCAGTAGCAGTTAGGAAGAGCTCTAGAGCAATGCTCAAACAGGATCCAGGAGCTGCAAGAACATGTGCACGAACCCGGGATGGCTCATGGTTTTAGAAGCACAAAGGCCAAAGACAAGTCTGAGCTCCCGGGTGGACTGCTGAGAAGGTCTCTGCTGGTGTACACCATTCATGAGAGGCTGTGGTTTTCAGCAACACATACAGAAATGGAGACTGTGTGTTCTGGAGGGTTCAGAGAAGAGCAGACTATGATTTCTCTGCTCCGTGACAGAGGTCAGGGTGTGGCCAGTTTTTGCTCTGACCCTCAGAAAAAGTATGGAAAGCTTCCAGAGAACAAGAGTTCAAAAAACCAATTTTCAAGGAGCCCAGCCCCCCTGACAGGGGGCAAGGGAACTCTGCCAAAGCAGGGTTGCCTGAGAAACAGTGCAGCAGGCCCCTCTGCCAGAGACAGGCTGAAAGAACAAGAGGACGATGACCCTAGGGTACCCATGAAACTGTAAAACCCCAACACCAGGGGAAAATAGTTTATTGAGCTCCAGGCATTGCCTTATGGCTTGTGTATTTTTCAGGTACAACTCTTTTTTTCTTTTTATTCTTTCTCTTATGCTTCTTTGTTTTTTCTCTTTACCTATCTCTCATTTCAACTAGATATTTAATATATCATATTTCATAATAGCTTTTTAACTTGTACTTTTTCACACCTATATTTTTAATATAGATATATGCTTCGATGTAGTCCTTTTTTCCCTATTCAATATTACCTTTATATGTATTCCAGTTTTACTTTCCCTGTAACTCTGGGAAGTAATGTCCTTTAACAGAACAAAATACACCCAGGAAGAACTGAAACACCCTACTTTGACCACACTGAGAGATTATAGCCCCCCTCCCCTCAATTAAAAAATAATTTTAATTTTTTTAAGTTTTTAAATTTTATAAATTTTATTCTTGGGTTTCATTTTGGCTTTGTTTTTTTTTTTTTTTTTTTTTTTTTTTTGGTGGTGGCTTCTGACCACTCTGGATTTTCCTAGGGTCCATCTTGCCTGGGTCATGATTGATATTTTGGACTCTGTACATTTCCTCAACAGAATGAATAAGAGGAGGAACTCTCAACAAAGAAAAGAACCAGAGGCAATGTCCTCTGCCACAGACCTAATGGATATGGATATAAGCAAGATGTCAGAGATAGACTTCAGGGTAGCAACTATGAAGTCATTAGCTAGGCTTGAGAAAACCATTAGTGGCAATATAGAATCCCTAAGGGCAGAAATGAGAGCTAATCAGGCTGAACTTTAAAATGCTATGAATGAGATGCCGTCCAAAATGGATATTCTAACAGCTAGGGTAAATGAGGCAGAAGAACAAATTAGTGATCTAGAAAATAAGTTGATAGGAAGGAAGCGGAGGAGGCTAAGGATGAACAACTAGAAGCCCATGAGATTAGAACTAGATCAATGATGCCATGAAACATTCTATCAGAATTATTGGTATCCCTGAGGGGGTGGAGAGAGAGAGGACTAGAAGATATATTTGAGCAAATCATAGCTGAGAACTTCCCTAATCTGGGGAAGAAAACAAGCATTCATGTTCAAGAGGCAGAGGGGACCCAGCCCAAGATCAATAAAAATAGACCAACATCCTGGCATATAATAGTAAAACTTGCTAATCTAAGGGTCAAGGAAGCTATCCTGAGAGCAGCTAGGGGGAAGAGATTTCTTATGTATGGAGGGAGGAACATCAGAATAAGGTCAGACCTGTCCACAGAAGCGAGAAAGGGCTGGCGAGACATATTCAGGGTATTAAATGAGAGGAACATGAAGCCAAGAATACTTTATCCAGCAAGGCTGTCATTCAGAATGGATGGAGAGACAGAGCTTCCAGGACTGGCAAAAACAAAGAATATGTGACCACCAAGCTGGCCCTGCAAGAAATATTAAGTGGGATTCTATAAAAAAAGGAAGACCCCAAGAGTTATATAGACCAGAAATTTACAGAGACAATCTATAGAAACAGGGACTTTGCAGGCAATATGCTGGCACTAAATTCGTATCTTTCAATAGTTACTCTCAATGTGAATGGCCTAAATACTCTCTGTTGAAATGGCACAGCATTTCAGATTACATAAAAAGACAGGACCAATCCATATGCTGTCTAAAAGAGACTCATTTTGAACTTAAAGATACATCCACCTAAAAGTGAAGCAATGGAGAACCATTTTTCATGCCAACAGACTTCAAAAGAAGGCTGGGGTAGCAATTCTCAGATCAGATGAATTAGATTTTAAGCTAAAGACTGTAGTTAGAGATACAGAAGGACACATTTAAGACATTCTTAAAGGGTCTATCCAACAAGAGGATCTAACAGTTATAAATATCTTTGCCCCCAACATAGGAACAGCCAACTACATAAGCCAACTGTTAACCAAAATAAAGAGACATATAGATAATAATATGTTAATAGTAGGGGACTGCAACACTCCACTCTCAGCAATAGACAGATCACCTAAGCAGAAAATCAACAAAGAAACAAGAGCTTTGAATGACACACTGGACCAGAGGGACCTCATAAATATATACAGAACACTCCACCCTAAAACAGCAGAATACTCATTCTTCTCAAACGCACATAGAACTTTCTCCAGAATAGACCACATACTGGGTGACAAATCAGGTCTCAACCAATACCAAAAGGTTGAGATTATTCTCTGCATATTCTCAGACCACAATGCTTTGAAACTGGAACTCAATCACAAGAAAAATTTGGAAGAAACTCAAAGACTTGGAAGCTAAGAACCATCCTGCTTAAGAATGTTTGGGTCAGCCAGAAAATTAAAAAAGAACTTAAACAATTTATGGAAACCAATGAGAATGAAAACACATCAGTCCAAAACCTATGGGATACTGCAAAGGCTGTCCAAGGGGGGAAATACATAGCCATCCAAGCCTCTCTCAAAAAAAATAGAAAAATCCCAAATGCACAAGCTAACCTTACACCTAAAGGAGCTGGAAAAAGAACAGCAAATAAAACCTAAACCAAGCAGGAGAAGAGAAATAATAAAGATTAGAGCAAAGATTAATGAAATAGAAACCAGAAAAACAGTGGAACAGATCAACAAAACTAGAAACTGGTTTTTTGAAAGAATTAATAAGATTGATAAACCTATGGCCACATTTATACAAAAGAAAAGGGAAAGGACCCAAATCAATAAAATCATGAATGAAAAGGAAGAGATCATCACTGACACCAAGGAAATAGAAACAATTATTAGAAATTATTACCAGTGACAATATGCCAACAAATTAAGCAAGCTGGAAGAAATGGATGCCTTCCTGGAAACTTACAAAATACCAAGACTGAAACGAAGAAATAGACAATCTCAAAAGACCAATAACCTGTAACAAAATTGAAGCAGTAATCAAAAACCTCCCAAAAAACAAGAATCCAGGGACAGATGGATTCCCAGGGGACTTCTATCAAACATTTAAAGAAGAAATCATACCTATTCTACTGAAGCTATTTCAAAAAGAAGAAAGAAAGAAAGAAGAAAGAAGAAAGAAAGAAAGAAAGAAAGAAAGAAAGAAAGAAAGAAAGAAAACTTCCAGACTTGTTCGATGAGGCCAGCATTACCCTGATCCCAAAACCAAAGACCCCATCAAAAAAGAGAATTACAGACCAATATCCCTGATGAATATGGATGCCAATTTCTCAACAAGATCCTAGCCAATAGGATCCAACAGTACATTAAAAGGATTATCCATCACGACCAGGTGGGTTTTATTCCTGGGATGCAAGGCTGGTTCAACATTCAGAAATCAATCAACGTCATAGAGCACATTAATAAAAGAAAAGACAAGTAGGGATAGAGGGAACATTCCTCAATATCATAAAAACCATCTAAGAAAAGCCCACAGCAAATATCATTCTCAATGGGGAAAAGCTGGAAGCCTTTCCCTTAAGATCAGGAACAGGACAAGGATGCCCACTCTCACCATTATTATTCAACATAGTACTAAAAGTCCTTGCAACAGCAATCAGACAACAAAAAGGGTTAACAGGTATCCAAATTGGCAAAGAATAAGTCAAACTGTCTCTCTTTGCAGATGACATGATACTCTATATGGAAAACCCAAAAGACTCCACCCCCAAACTACTATAAGTTATAGAGCAATTCAGTAATGTGGCGGGATACAAAATCAATGCACAGAAATCAGTTGCATTTCTATACACGAACAATGAGACTGAAGAAAGAAATTAGGGAATCCATTCCATTTACAATAGCACCAAAAGTCATATGTTATCTCGGAATTAACTTAACCAGAGAGGTAAAAAAAAGACTCCACCCCCAAACTACTATAAGTTATAGAGCAATTCAGTAATGTGGCGGGATACAAAATCAATGCACAGAAATCAGTTGCATTTCTATACACGAACAATGAGACTGAAGAAAGAAATTAGGGAATCCATTCCATTTACAATAGCACCAAAAGTCATATGTTATCTCGGAATTAACTTAACCAGAGAGGTAAAAGTTCTATATTCTAGAAACTACAAATCACTCTTGAAAGACATTGAAGAAGACACAAAAAGATGGAAAAACATTCCATGCTCATGGATCGGAAGAATTAATATAGTTAAAATGTCTATGCTACCAAGATTTTCCTTTCTAACTCACCATCAACTCCCCCCAATGCCAATATTGTCCTAATTTTTGGCAATTTCAATATCCTTCTAGACAATCCTTTGTGTCAAACTCTGTGTTTATTGCTTTAAAAAAACTATCTTATTTGACCTTCACAACTCATTTCTCAAAGGAGGAAAATGAGAATTGGAGCAAGGAAGCAATTTGCCTAATTTTCCACAGGTGTTTAGTGAAGCTGAGCTGCTCATGTCATAAAGCCTATGTTCTTGACTGCTATGCTGTGTTGCCTTCCACTGGTAGAACATGTAACTTTTCTCGGAAGGAGCTGAGAACAACTAACACAAATGAAAGGGGGTGGGGGTTTGGGGGTTTTCTTTCACTTCTATCACTGTTCCTGGTCTGCTTTCATATCTCTGATTCAAGCTATTGCCTTCCATTGTTAGTAATTCTTTGAATTATGCAGAAACTTGTTGGCATAAAGGACTCTGTAATCTAAGGCAGGACTAGTTTTGCAGGCAGATAAACATAGGTACAAATTCCAGTTTCATGATCAATGTTTCACAATTTCTGGATAAACTTGGAAAAGTATATATTCTTCTTCCAAAGCCTTAGTTTCTGAGGCAACAGAGAGTTGTGCTGAAGAGCACAGGTTGTGGGACCTAGCCAATGAAGATTCAAATCCTAGATGTACCACCAGCCATGACCTTGAACAAGTTAGTAAGTCTCAGGTTTCTCTTTTTCCAAAAGGCTGCTCAGGTAGTTATGAGGAGTAAATGTGAGAGTGTATTTAAAGCCTAAGAAACTCTGCACATGTATGTGCTCAATCTTACCTGATAGGCTACGAGGATTAGATAAGTTAATGTATCCAAGTAACTAATTCTTGGAAAATTCTAGTTTCCTCCCTCATTCCTTCTCTCCCTATCTCACTCCCCACTGACCTCACCCATATATACTATACTTTGGCAACACCCAACTATTCAGCATTGCTCAATATACCTTTGTACCTTTGTCTGAGCTGGATCCGCTACCTGAAAATTCCTTCCACTCCTATGCTGCCTCACCTGAGCATCTTTTAATGCCCAACTCAAAATCCACTTTCTCTCTTATGTGTTCCCAAGATGCCCAAAAGGTTACCATGCACCTATTGCCAGATTAGTGTTTATGCTTCTGCTGTGAACACTTAATACATTCGTTGTTAACAGTCTGTGAGCTCCCTGAGAATGGGAACATGTTTTATTTCTCTTTGTATCATTAGTCCCAGTCCCATGTATATTTCCTGGCACCTACTAAATTCTCTTCAATTCAAATGAAACACAAAGGAATGAAAACAGTATTGAGTCAATTGAGGAGGGCACGTATTGCATGGTGCACTGGGTGTTATACGCAAATAATGAATTGTGGAACTTTACATAAAAAAAACAGGGATGTACTGTATGGTGACTAACATAATATAATAAAAAATATTATTATAAAAAAATAGGCCCTAAGCAATCTTTGCACATATTTACTGGGTAATCCAAAAATAATCCATCTCATTTCTCAGAGTTGGAGTTGCAGCAAACAACCTTGAGAGATGGAGTAATGTGTCCTTCCAGGATAAAGAGCAGGCTTGGTATAAAGGAAGTGACTGCCCATGCTCAGTGATCCTCAGTTGTGACACAAATTCACTGCCTGCAAAGTACCCACTTGGGCTGTCTGTATTGACTCCATAGGATTTTAGGGGCAAGAATCCCACAGACATCATGCTGTTCCAGCTTGCTGTGCCATGAGTAATGAAGTCCTTTGACTCTGAGCCAGGAGTTTTATGTCTTCTTCCAGAATCCATGAGAGAGTAATAGGTTAATTTATATCTCAAGGGTCAGCAAACTATGGCCTGTGGGCCAAATCTAGCACATGATCTGTTTTCTACATCCTACAAGCTAAGAATGGCTTTTATATTTGTAAAAGTTTATTTAAAAAATGAAGAACATGTGACAGAGACCTTATGCTGTCCACAAGGCCTAAAAATATTTACAGTCTCCCTCATAAAAGGAAATATTTGCCAGCCCCCGTATTATCTTATAAGGAGGGTAAAATTAAATCTGAGTTTCTGAACAGTTCCATTCTTCAGTCAATTTCCTGAGAGTAGGAACATCATCTTCTCCCCCTGAGGCTCTCACAGCACCAGGCTCAGGGGTGATACTCACACAAGACAACAAACACCACAGTGGTCTTTTCACCAAAAAAAAATTGGTGCCTGGCACTGTTTCAGGAACTGGGGACACAGGGGTAACAAAACAATAAAAACTTCTAGTGCCATAGAACTGACATTCTAATGGGAGAGATAAATGATAAACAAGTATGCATTGGGTAAGGGCTATGGAGAAAATAAAGAAGACTAAAGGAGATGAAGAATTCCAAAGTTTAGGTGGGTGGCTGGGGTTGGGTGGGTGAAGCTGGCTACTATTTTGTACAAGGTATTCAGGGAGGGCCCCTCTGAGAAGATGGTATGATTTGGTAAGTCAGTGCCTATCTGGTAGTTAAAGTGTAGAGAACCATGACACTCTGGGGAAGTGAAATTAAAAGCACATCTCACTTCCATTTTCTAGCTCATGGTTTTCTGAACTAAGTACCCATTTGAGCTGGGCTCCATCCAAGAAACTCCCCACCTCCCCTCTTCCTGTGAGAGTTTCACTCCTACACACTTTCCTGGAAGCCTGAGGGCTCAAATTTAGTGCAAGTTGTAGCTGACATGTGTTTTGCACTCTATCTCCACCAATGAGTTTGTCCTTAAAATCCTACTTTGGCACTAAAAGCCCTCAAATTAGGAATCACTGTACTTGGACTTTGATTTATTTTATTCTACCAAATACATACTAATTCTGTGCTCCAAAACCCATGAGTGATATATTAATCATATCTAAAGATTAGAAATAAAATACATATATATTTAAGAGCCATTGAACTTTAACTTTGGTAAAAAGTATGATGACCTTGAAAGGACGCAGGCATTGGAATCATTCGGAGTTGGGTCCAAGTCTCTCCTTCATCCCTTGTTAGCTGGGCAACAGACCTCAGGCAAGTTGCATTAACTCTCTTAGGTTAGTTTCCACATTTATAAAGGGGACCCAATAATACCTACCTCTTTTTAAAAAAGATAACAAATGCAGAGCACCAAGCACATAGTAAGCCACACCATAAATGTTCTATAAGGTTATCTTAATTGTCAGGTAGTACATGAATCCTTTACTCACTCAGTAGGCATTCACTTATTGCTCCTATTTCTTGTCAGGTATGTCAAATGAGGGGGCTCCTCCCATCAACAAAATTATCTGTGCTCTCAAGAAGACTACAGAGTAGTAGGTAAGACAGCCAAGTAAATAAGCAAAGATGATATAGCATGATATGTAATAAAGGGAATCACCAGTGGAACAAGAGTGCATCAAATAAGGCTTCCCAGTATGAACAGCCTAACTAACTCCTAAAGTAGGCTTCTCAGCCAGAGACGAAGTAGACATTCCAGACAGAGGTTACATATCATGAGAAAGGCTGGAAGAATATGTAGTTTAGGAAAGCTGAATAATAGGAGTTACAGGGAAGAGGCAGAGTGCTAAGTAAGAGAGAACTGAATCAGTGCTAAAGGCCCTTGATTGCCATGCTTAAGGCATTCAGACTGATCCTAAAGACAGCAAGAGAAGAAACTCTGGCTTCCATATGGAGATGCAATTAGAGCGAGGAAAGACTGGAGATACAATGAGTTAGAAGGCTGACTAGCCTGGCCCCTGCCTGGGCCCACTAGATCCAGATCACGAAGGTGGAGGAGAGTGTGGCCAGCAAATGCTGCCAACTGGCAGTCAGGCAGTTGCATGACTCCAAGATCAAGTGCCCCCTGCCCCACCAGGTCCTGTGTCACCAGCACAAGCCACACTTCACCACAAAAAGGCCCAACACCTTCTTTTAGATACAGAGTCTCCCTGTCCCCAGGTCTGCCCAAATAAAGTCCTGGTGGGGGTGGAAATGGAGGGAAGAAGGTTGCCTAGAAGTAGATTTTAAAGTTGGAGGGATAGAAATGAGATTGCGACTGACTTCCTGTGGAATAGGTTAGTCTAGTGTGCAGGAGGCAGACAGATGTAGAAGAGTGAGATCTGGGTTGGAGACAGATTTGGGAGCCATTAATATGTAGATAAATCCATGTGAATGAGATAATCTAGGCTTTGTGTATAGAATGAGAAGAAGGCTAATGGAGGAGTCCTAAGAGACACTTACATAAGATGAAGAGGGGAAAAGAGCCCATGAAAAAAACAGCATAAACCAGGAACTAGGGACAATAAAATTCAGAGCATTTTATAATTTTTAAGTCATATTTCAGGTAAGTGATATCAATCAGCATAATAGCAAACTAGAAAGCTCTAAGATTTTGTTCCCTTACAAAAACTGGATTTAAATAAACCAACCAGAAGTTGCCTGAACCAATTTCTTAGGAATTCTAGGAAACAATCAAGAGTTTACAGTATTCAAGTAAATCAAGCAATCAAGGAGAACCCATCTTTAAAATTGTAGGCAAGTTTTGTGGTATTTTTACCGACCCCTGCCCCACTCCTAACCTAGTGTAGTGGCACTGTTGTTCTTGAGTAGTGGCAACCCAGTTCTCAGTTCCTTCACTTGAAGAGCAGATCTTATCTGCAGCTTATTGTCTGTTCTAACCCGTCTTGGGGGGTACCTGAAGGATTGATTTACCCATTCCTGTTTGCATAACTCAGAATGCAAGCAGGAAAAGTGGCAGACACTGCTCTAAAAAGCTACAAGTGGAATTCAAACTCAAAGGTGCCTGGGGCAAGAGATTCTAGGTGGAGATATATAGTAGACCATCTAAGGCCTGAAGGAAAAGCTAGGATGAAGTACTTAGGGAAATGAGGAAATTCAAAAGAAACTGCAGATGCAGGGGAACTTAGAAAGCCATGCATACCCAGGTATGCACACAGAAAAGACCTGAGAAGACCTTAAACTTTAACCTTGAGCCATCCCCAGTCTTGGATCAAGTTTGGCTAATTGGTGAAGGACCACACCAGCACAGAGCCAGTCTGCAAAGACTATGAGAGGTGATTGTTCTTTCTTTTCTGTTTGTTTTCATTTTTGATGGTTTTGTTTGTTTGCCTATTTTCACTTTTGGCATTCAAGGATATCTCTGTCAAAACATTAAATGAAGGTAACGGGGATTAAGGAGTGCACTTGTCATGATGAGCACTGGGTGATGTATGGAATTTCTGAACAACTATATTGTATTCCTGAAACTACTATAATACTGTATGTTAACTACACTGGAATTAAAATTTTAAAAATTAAAAAAAAAACATTAAGAGAACACAAGCTAAAAGAATAGAGACTTCATAAGCACATATGACTTTCAAAAGTAGTTTGGAAAAGTCTCAAAAGGAAAAAAAAAAAAAAGCAAACCATGAGAAAAGGCAGAAATAAGATTTCCAGAATTACTGCATTATAATAACCAAATGTCCAATTTTGACCCAGAATCATAAGGCATACATAAAAACCGGTTCATTCAAAGGAACAAAATAAATTGAAAGAAACTACTCCTGAGGAAGCCCAGACATCAATTTTACCAGACAAAGATTCTAAAACAAAAGCCTTAAATATGCTCTGAGATAAGGGAAAACACGGATAAAGAAACAAAGGAAATCAGAAAAGCAATATATAAACAAAAAGAGAATATCAATAAAGAAATAGAAATTGCAAAAATGATCCAAGCAAAATTATGGAGGTGAAAAATACAATAACTGAAATAAAAAATTCACAAGAGAAGTTGACCTGCACAGTTAAGCAGACAGATGAAAGAATCAGTGAACATAAAGATAGGATACTTGAAATTATCAAGTATTAAGAGCACAAACAAAAAATAATTAAGAAAAAATAAACAGATCCTACAGGATGTATGGGACACCATCATTGTGGGTCAACACACACATTTTGGGAGTCCCAGGAGGAGAATACAGAGAGAAAGGGGCAGAAAGATTATTTGAAAAAATAATTGCCCAAACTTTCCAAATTTGATGAAGTATCTGAATCTATAAATCTTAAAAGCTCAGTAAACTCCAAGTAGTTTAAACTTAGAGACCCACACCAAGACAAATTATAATCAAATTGTTGAAAGCCAAATACAAAGAATCTTGAACCCAGCAAGGAAGAAGTGATTTATCATGTACCAGAGATTCTTAATAAGATTATCAGCCATTTATAATCAGAGACCCTGGACAAGAGACAGTGAAATGACATATTTAAAGCGTTGAAAGAAAAATACTATAAATGTATTATTTTATATATGCCAAAATTGACCTTCACAAATAAGGGACAAATTAGGCATACCTATATAAAAAAATTGATGGACTTCAATACTGCTGGATCTACCCTACAGAAATGATCAACAGAATTCTTCAGGTTAAAATAAGAGAACACTATACATAAACTCAAAGCCATATGAAGATATAAATATCTCCAGTAAACATAAACATATGAATAAATGTAGAAGCCAGTATTATTACAATCTTAGTTTGTAATTTGAATTTGAATTTTCTAAAGGTTTAAATTTTCTGAAGGTTTAAAAGACAAAAGCATAAAATAGTTAAAGTATATATTACTGGCCACACAATGTGTAAATATGTAATTTGTGACAATACAACATAAAGAGGGTGGAAGGAGTACAGCTGGAGTCAGTTCAAATTAGATAATTTTAACTGTAAGGTATTATATGTAATCTTCATTTAGCCATACAGAAAATTTCCAGAGAATAGCCACAAATGGAAATGAAAAGGGAATCAAAACGTGTCACTATTTAAAAAAAAAAGCAATTAAACACAAAAAAGACAGCAATGAAGGAAATGAAAAAAGTTGTAAGACATAGAAAAAAATGGCGAAAGTAAGTCTCTCCTTGTCAGGAATTCAAATATAATGGCTTAGACTTTCCAATCAAAAGGCACTGAATGGCAAAATTGATTTTTAAAAAACACCTTAGGACTGCCTTTGCAGTATCCCATAGGTTTTGGACCATTGTGTTTTCATTCTCGTTGGTCTCCATAAATTGTTTAAATTGATTTTTTATTTCCTGGTTTATTGAATCATTCCTGAGAAGGATGGTTCTTAGTCTCCAAGTGTTTGAGTTTCTTCCAAATTTTTCCTTGTGGTTGAGTTCCAATTTCAGAGCGTTGTGGTCTGAGAATATGCAGGGAATAATTTCAGTCTTTTGGTATCGGTTGAGACCTGTTTTGTGACCCAGAACATGGTCTATCCTTGAGAATGTTCCATGGCCATTAGAATAGAATGAGTATTCTTTGGTTCTGGGGTGTAGTGTTCTATATAAATCTATGAGGTCCAACTCGTCAAGTATGGCATTCAAAGCTCTTGTTTCTTTGCTGATTTCTTGCTTAGGTGATCTGTCTATTTCTGATAGTGGAGTGTTGAGGTCTCCTACTATTAGCGTATTTTTATCTATATGTCTCTTTATTCTGCTTAAGAGTTGGCTTGTGTATCTTGCTACTCCCCTGTTGGGGGCATATATATTTATAATTGTCATATCCACTTGTTGGATACATCCTTTAAGAATAATATAGTGCCCTTCTGTGTCTCTAACTATAGTCTTTAGTTTAAAATCCAATCTGCCTGATATGAGGATTGCTACCCCAGCTTTCTTTTGAGGTCCATTGGCATGAAAGATGGTATTCCATCCTTTTACTTGTAGTCTGAATGTATCTTTAGGTTCAAACTGAGTCTCTTGTAGACACCAAATGGATGGGTCATGATAAAAAGCTTCTGCACAGCCAAGGAAACAGTCAAAAAACTGAGACAGCCCACAGAATGGGAGAATATATTTGCAAATGACACTACAGATAAACGACTGGTATCCAAGATCTACAAAGAACTTCTCAAACTCAATACGCGAGAAACAAATAGACAAATCATAAAATGGGCAGAAGATATTAACAGACACTTTTCCAATGAAGACATACAAATGGCTAACAGACACATGAAAAAATGTTCAAAATCATTAGCCATCAGGGAAATTCAAATCAAAACCACACTAAGATACCACCTTACGCCAGTTAGAATGGCAAAAATTGACAAGGCAAGAAACAACAATTGCTGGAGAGGATGTAGAGAAAGGGGATCCCTCCTACATTGTTGGTGGGAATGCAAGTTGGTACAGCCACTCTGGAAAAGAGTGTGGAGGTCCCTTAAAAAGTTAAAAATTGAGCTACCCTATGACCCAGCCATTGCACTACTGGGTATTTACCCCAAAGATACAGACGTAGTGAAGAGAAGGGCCATATGCACCCCAATGTTCATAGCAGCATTGTCCACAATAGCTAAATCATGGAAGGAAGCGAGACGCCCTTCAACAGGTGACTGGATTAAGAAGTTGTGGCCCATATATACAATGGAATATTACTCAGCTATCAGAAAGGACGAGTTCTCAACATTTGCTGCAACATGGACAGCACTGGAGGAGATAATGCTAAGTGAAATAAGTCAAGCAGAGAAAGACAATTATCATATGATTTCTCTCATCTATGGAACATAAGCATAGGAAGATCGGTAAGGGAAGAAAGGGATAAAGAAAGGGGGGTAATCAGAAGGGGGAATGAAGCATGAGAGACTATGGACTCTGAGAAACAAACTGAGGTCTTCAGAGGGGAGGGGGGTGGGGGAATGGCATAGGCTGGTGATGGGTAGTAAGGAGGGCACGTATTGCCTGGTGCACTGGGTGTTATACGCAACTAATGAATCATCGAACTTTACATAAAAAACCAGGATGTACTGTATTGTGACTAACATAATATAATAAAAACAAAACAAAAGTAAACAAAATGAAAAAAATAAAATAAATAAAAAATAAAAAAACCCAACAGCTCCATGATCTAACTGCATTATGTCTACAAGAGACTCATTTTAGATTGAAAGCCACAAGTAAGGTGAAAGTGAAAGATTGGAAAA